>NW_006198705.1:1387536-1439105 GCF_000334495.1 Tupaia belangeri chinensis
GTGGCGAGTAAGTCATGCTCATTGGCTGGCCCAGTACTTAGTTCATGGGGGTCACGTGAAATTGGTTAGCCAGAACAATGCTAATACTGGGTGTCTCAAATAGTTTATAGAGATAGGACAACTCTCACTGTTCCCCCCAACACAAACGGCTACCTCCCTTCTTGCTACCATAGGTATGCATGGAGTAAAATTTCTACTAATTCTAAATTTCTGATCATTTGAGCAGGAAATAATTTGACAATTGCCTTTATACTATTAAGTGAAAGGTGATCTGTTAAACAAACTTAATATTAAACAATGGGAGGGGGAAATTGTTGAAGTTTTGAGAGAAGAAAATTACTTTGAGCATCTTCAAAGTTCCTTTTAACAAATGATTGATCTAAATTTTAATGTGCTCTCATCAGTTAAAGAAAACATGTGCTATCAGAGCCTTTTGCTTAACTGTATATATTTAAAATATACTAAATGCATCCCTTTAAAATAATTCCTTTGGATGCTTTAGACTGCTGCGCTGATGTGGTCATGAAATTGTGTTGCATTTCTAGTGACCCTCACTCTTCAATTCTGATGGCTCTCCAGAGAGTTATTGATGCTTTTATTTATTTATTTTAAAGTTGATTTCTTTATTTCTTCTATGAGCATGAGAGAGAGAAAACAAGAGAGAGACACAGAGACAGCATCTGGGACTAGCAGATGGCATAATGGTTATGTCACTGGATTCCCACATAGTCAACCACTGTTAGAGTTCTGTATGAGTTGGTGTATACCTCATGGCGGGTGTGTGTGCATGCAAGCCAAAAATCCACGGAGGAGAATGGAGGAGAAAATATGCAGTGTGGCCATCCCCCCTTGGGGGTGATTTCTCACTTACTATCTCTGTCTCTCCAGCGAGTGCACACACAAAAATCTCTCTAAAAGAAAAGAAAGCGAGACAACATCCTCAACAGCTTCAGTGCTGTGACCCTGGACCATGTGGCCATGCATAGGATGCACTTAGGCAGGTCTCTAATTCGTAACCTTTCGTGGTCCAGCCTTGCAGAGTGTCCTGCTTTATGGCTGTGCTATCGTCCGGTCCCTGATGTGTTTAAAGATACGTATTTGCTTGCAATTTTCTTTCCTTTCCCATCACCCTAGCTTTCCTGGAAAGGTAGCACTGGGATATTAGCAGGCACAGGACTGGAATTAGGACACATGAATTCTCCTGAGCAAGTCTCTGTGTTCTTTGGCATCCTCACCTGCGGGGGGGAAAATGATGTTAGACTGACTGTATTTTATTCACGGAATCCTTTCTCCTAACCAAAACTTACATACAGAACCCAGTGTAGAGAAGAGAGTGAAGCTGCTGGCTTCCTGTTTTTAGGGTTGTCTTGTTTTCAGTTGCTGGTTTTGAAGTGAGGACTGGGGGCTCCATGTGGTGGATCCCAGGTATGTCTGCAGAGAACCCTTATGACTCCATGGAACCCAGTTTCGAAACCGCCGAACTATGTGAGATCTTTCCCTCCTTAGTCTCTCTGAGGGATTTAAAGCTACCGTTGGAAGGAATGCTAGGATGACGAATTCTCAGCAATGCAAGAAACTGCCTTAGTATAAATTTGGCTTTAAAACATAAGTTTATTCATTTATTTATTCTATGAGAGAGAAGCAGAAAGAAAGAGAAAGCAAGGCAAGGATGCACCACCAGGAGGGACTTTTCTTTTCAATTTATTTTTTACTTTATTATTATTATTATTTGGGGAGAGGTTTTTGCTATAGGGCGTGTGCACTCGCCAGAGAGACAGAGAGAGACGGAGAGACAGAAGGAGAGAAATCACCCCCTGGGGGGAGGTGGCCATGCTGCAATCCCTTCTCCTCCATTCTCCTCTCAGGATCTTGGGCATGTACGCACACGCGCCCGGTGTGAGTCTAAACCACCGGATCTGGGACTCGAACCGCAGTTGACTACATGGGAGTCCAGCGACATAGCCATTACGCCAACTGCTAACCCCGGGACTTTAATGCTATGACCACTCCCAGTCTTGCCCAGATCACAGGTACACACGTGCTCAGGGTGCATGTCCCTGGGTCCTGGGACATGAACCAGGACCTTTCCCATGAGTATCCGATTGTGTTCTGAATGCACCAGCACCCAACTCCAATCAGATTTTTATATTTTGAGTTTCTTGAAAATGGAGACTACTTGTACGATTTCTGTGACATCATCTAGACTATGATCATAAGTAGATTATGTTTACAGTGAATAAAATGAAATACTTGTCTTGAGACTGCCAGCCTAGCTGGAAGCAATTGGCATAATAAAATCCCTAACTCCAGCCACAGACCGAGGTCTTTCTGGGGCTCAGAGGCTGGGGAAGGAGGTGTCCCTACAGCCAGTCCCTCTACCAAGGCTCTGTGATGGGTGCAGGATGGAGCATCTGGTCCCATGTTTCCGAAAAGGACGGGGCTAGAGAAAGTCTAAGACCTTCGATTTGCTCTTGTAAGTGTGAAAACGGTGTCAAAGGATCTGCAGAAGCTAGTTAATAGATACAGATCTGAGATGAACACAAGCCTCTTGGTTGACTTCCCTCTTACTCGGCATTGGCAACGACTACGAGGCAGAAAAGGTGTTAGAACTGGTTGTTTATAAATGAAGGCCTGGGGTGAGGAGGGGACTCAGGGGTCTTTATATTACAAAATAATGGCCTAATAGAAGAACAACGAGAAATAAAGTAAGCAATAAAAAATAAATTAGACTCTCTCACAACCACCTTTGAAAGGATGTATTATTTTTATATTACAAACATGGAAATAAGCTCAGCAGTGTGCTTGGGAAGCAATCAAATATTATATTCTTTCTTCCTTTTTTTTTTTTTCAGTGTGCTAGTGGGTACATGTGGTCACCAGAGAGAGATAAAGACAGAGAGGGAAAGTGAGAAATGTATCCCCAAGGGAGATATTCATTCCACAAACCCTTTTCCTCCATTGTCGTCTTGGGTTCAGGCTTTAACTGCTACTCCACCTGGTTGGCCCAATATAAGTTTTTTTTTTTTTTAATTTATTAGAAATAATGGAAGGGCTAGCCAGTGACATGGTGGCTTAGGTGGCTGACCCCACATGGCCAATGGCATGGTTCGAGTCCTGGATCTGACAGCTTGGAAAACATGCCTGGCACTTGTGCATGCCCCAAATCTCAAGATAGAGCAGGGGTGATGGGACAGAGGTGGTGAAGCAGAGGTGATGGAGCAGGGGCGATGGGACAGAGATGATGGAGCAGAGGTGATGGAGCAGGGGTGATGGAGCAGGAGTGATGGAGCAGGGGTGATGGAGCAGGGGTGATGGGACAGAGATGATGGAGCAGAGGTGATGGAGCAGGGGTGATGGAGCAGGGGTGATGGAGCAGGGGTGATGGGACAGAGATGATGGAGCAGAGGTGTTGGAGCAGGGGTGATGGAGCACGGGTGATGGGACAGAGATGATGGAGCAGAGGTGATGGAGCAGGGGTGATGGAGCAGGGGTGATGGGACAGAGATGATGGAGCAGGAGTGATGGAGCAGAGGTGATGGGACAGAGGTGGTGGAGCAAGGGTGTTGGAGCAGGGGTGATGGAGCAGAGGTGATGGAGCAGGGGTGATGGAGCAGGGGTGATGGGGCAGGAGTGATAGAGCAGGGGTGATGGAGCAGGGGTGATGGGACAGAGGTGATGGAGCAGAAGTGATGGAGCAGGGGTAATGAAGCAGAGGTGATGGAGCAGGGGTGATAGAATGGGGTGATGGGGCAGAAGTGGTGCAGGTGGGAGGCTGACTAGCTGGTCAGCTCAGTTTCTCCAGGCTTCCGTTAAAGGGATCCATGCTGCAAGGTTGTGACTGTAGTGACACACACAAGGTCTTTGGGGGAGAAATCTTGCTTTCTCATGCATTCTTACAGGGTCAAATTAATTCATAAATCAGGAGGGCTCTCAGAGGTCCTAAATGTGTGCCTTGGTATTGAAAATTGGACAAACAAGGCCCAGCAGAGGTCATACTCTAGAAAGAGTCTGGAGGGAAAAACAGAAAGGTTCTCCATTACCCAGATGCAACCCAACTGTAATAAGAAGGTTCTGGGGAAAAGACGCAGAGCTCTATAGGTTTAATAGTAAAGCATAGTGGGACCAGCAGTTAGTGTAATGGCTATGTCACTGGATTCCCATGTAGTCGACCATGGTTTGAGTTCTGAACCCGGTGGCTTAAACTCACGCCGGGTGCATGTGCGTGTATGTCCAAGATCCTGAGAGGAGAATGGAGGAGAAGGGATTGTTGTGTGGCCATCCCCCCTGGGGGGTGATTTCTCACTTTCTGTCTCTCTGTCTCTCTCTGTCTTTCTGGAGAGATTCTGGTTAGGGTGTGCAGGGCCTTGCACGTTTATGCGAGCAGGAAGTGTCTGGGCGTAAATGCCCCAAAGGATTAAGGGACTTTTTCTTGTTCAGTGTGGACACAGCACAACCTTCCCCTGGGATTCTCAGCCATTGGAGAGACGCTGGGCACGGCGTGAAGACTGGTGGTGTGAAGGAGACTGTATGCTCCCTTTCACGTGAGTAACGAAAGCCCTTCTCAGCTCCACCACCTCCTAAAGCTGATGGTCCATAGCAGGGACACTACTTAGGTGGCCATGGTGAACTCAAAGCTTGACCTGTCCCAGATCTGTCCCAGCTGTAGCACCAGCATTGCTGCCCATGCCAGAATGGACGTCTGCTCCAGCACTCACAGACCAGACTTGTAATTGCTCTCACTGCAGGAAGCGAGTCCCACTTTGAGGCCTGGGTCATGGTGTCTTCTCCTTGCCCCGCCTTGCTCCTTGCTCTGGGCCACTTTGGGCTTCTAGGTTGGGTGGATCATGCAGGCCCCATGTTCCTTGTCTTGTTCAGGCCCACCATGAATTGTGAGGCCTTTGTAACGTTCAGGTTATCATGGTATGGGATGGATTCCAGACTCCTCACCTTCCCCAGCTTCCTCATGAGGACCATGTTAAGGCCGTCTACAAAGAGTCTTTACAACTATGTGTTCCTAAAATCGTTACTACTTGGGCCAGGTGGAGAGAATTGATTTCTTTCCTTGTGCGGTCCTCACTGAAGATAGATTTCTGACTATGTTTTCTATTTCAGAATTCTTTCTAAGAGACCTGGGGGAGTCATGTGTTCAAACATTAGTCTCACTATAACGGGCTGCTTTGGCCCTGTGAGTGCGATGTTCTCTACGTCCTGAGGCTGGGACAGCATCCCGTAATGTATAGCAAAGCTTCCCTGTCTCCATTAATATTAAATTCAGGCACTCTTCTCTGCTAACTCGGGGTCTTTCAGAGACAAAGACGTGTGCTTTTAACCAATCACTATCCTAAGAATGTCTAAATCCATCTACAACCGGTAAGCACCCACTTCTAGATGCTCCTTCTGTGTCTTGAGGTCGGGCCAACGTCAAGACCCCACATGCTGATTTATGGTTTGTCTTGTGTCTCCTGCTCTCAGAACTAAATAAAAGAGCTGCTACAATCAAGCACTCGAAACAGGGCTACCAGACATGGTGTTTCTGGGCCATGGTCACTCATAATGACTAATTACATTCACTCCGAATCCTCAGGCTTTTCATTAATCTCTACTTGCCCAAAAAGAGACCTTCTTAAATAAGGAGAAGAAAATTAGCTTTTCCAGATGAATGCCTGACTTTTCATCCTTTCCGTGGCATTCTATAGCTAAATGATATATTCATATATAATCTTGTCTGCAACCATATTTAATAGAAAAAAAAACAGAAAAAAAATTAGAGTAGGGATTTGGTGCAGAATAATGAGAATTTTCAAATTCTTTAAAAACATAACAAATAATGAATATTTTTTTATGTCAAAGTTGTTCAACCTTATGTTGGTTGCAAGTTCTCCTAGGAGAGTTTTCTTCTATTTAAGTTTTAAGCATTTTTGAAATTACAAAAATAGTATTTGCTTGAAGCCAGAACAGAGGTTGCCGATGGGAGAGAATTGATTGGAAGGAGGCATACAGGAACTTGATCACGTGGGACTTACTCAGATATATGTTTCTGTCAAAAATCGTTGTTCAACCTTATGTTGGTTGCAAGTTCTCCTAGGAGAGTTTTCTTCTATTTAAGTTTTAAGCATTTTTGAAATTACAAAAATAGTATTTGCTTGAAGCCAGAACAGAGGTTGCCGATGGGAGAGAATTGATTGGAAGGAGGCATACAGGAACTTGATCACGTGGGACTTACTCAGATATATGTTTCTGTCAAAAATCACTGGATTGTACACTTACATTCCAATGCATGTAATTTTACTTCAATAATAAAAGAAATAATGGAACCAGCCAGGTGCCATGGTGATTAAGACACTGGATCCCATGAGACCAGCAGTTAGTGTAATGGCTATGTCCCTGTACTCCCATGTAGTCAACCTCAGTTTTGAGTCCCGGACCCGGTGGCTTAAACTCATGCCGGGCACGTGTGCGTGTGTGCCCAAGATCCCAAGAGGAGAATGGAGGAGAAGGGATTGCGGCGTGGCCATCCCCCCTGGGGGGTGAGTTCTTGCTTTCTGTCTCTCTGCCTCTCTCTGTCTTTCTGGCAAGTGCACACATCCTATAGCAAAAACCTCTCCAAAAAAAAATTGAAAAAACAAAACAAAAAAAAACACTGGATTCCATGTGGCCAGCTGTGGGGTTAAAGTCCCAGACCCGGGGCTTGAAAAACACACTGGAGAGGGCCAGCAGGTGGCACAGAGTTTAGGGTGGTGTGACCATCCCCTGAAGGAGGAGGCAATTTCTGCCATAGGATGGGCGCTACCATGCCCAAGGAGGAGGCAATTTCTCATGTTCCATCTCTCTCTCTCTCTTTCTGTCTCTGTCAAGTGATCATATATGCCCTGTAGCAAACTAAAAAAAAAAAAAAAAAAAAGGAAACGAAAAAGAAAAAGAAAAAACACATTGTATGCATGCCAGAGAAGAAAATGAAGGAGAAGGGATTGTGATGTGGTCATCCCTCCTTGGAGGGGGGGCATCATTTCTCACTTTCTCTCCCTCTCTGTCTGTCTCTCTTCAATGAGCACATGAGCTCTATAGCAAACAAACAAAAAAAAGAATACACATGTTTATAGGATAAAGTCTGAAGACAGAAATACCCCAAAAGGAGTTCCTAAGTAGTCACACAAAATGAGATTTCTAAGGTTGAAATTTTAGAGTGGATTTTTCTTTAAAAATATTGACTTATTATGTAAATACTACATTATTTTCAAAATAACATAACTTTTCCCATTCAATGATGTTTCAGAATAATGTGGGTGTTAATTTTCCATGTCTACATATAGAGAACTATCACATTATTTTTAGTGACTAGCACAATTTATTTAATCAACTCCCCTAAGTTTATTGCTATTTTAATCAATGCTTTGAGAAATGTCTTTATGTATTTTCTTCATACTTCCCTAATGATTTCTTTAGGCAAATTCTTAGATTTAGAATTACTATGTCAAGTCATCTATCCTTTTTTTAGATAATTATTTAATTTAATTTATTTATTAATTATTATTATTTTAATTTGATCAGAAAGAGAGAGATAGAAGAAAGTGGGAAAACAAGCCACCAGGTCTGGGATTCAAACCGTGGTTGGCCATGTGGGAGTCTAGTGCCCCAACCAACATACCACTTGCCGACTCCAAGTCATGTATAGTTAAAAAAAAATTATCAACAAGCACCCTCCAACAAAGTCCCCATGCCATGATCCATCCCAGACTCAGCTAACCAGGATCACAGGCATGTGTGTGTACACCCGTGTGTACAGGGAGAACCTGGAATGCAAAGTGAAGACCCTCTCACATGGGTTCATCAGCCTTGAGAAAGTTGTGTCACTGCTGGCCCTTGGTAGCTAGCCCCCTGTGTACTCCTATAGAGGTTATTGATATGTATTGACAAGTGCCTTTGGTTTATACTTCCATTAGGAAGTGTGTGGGACACTATCTCCCACAAGCTGACATAACTGTGCATTAATATTAAGTCTTATTTAAAACTTCTAAGCTGATATTTCTTAGATTGCTGAGGAAATATATTATTTCTTCATTTGTTTAATGGCTAGTTGCTTTTTGTTTGTTTGTTTGTTTTTTCCCAGTAAATTGCCTCTTAAAATTCTTAGACTCAGGCCCAGGAGATGGCATGGTGGTTAGAGGGCAGGACTTCCACATGGTCAACCATGGTTTGAGTCCTAGACCATGTGTCTTGAGACTCACGCTGGATGTGTGTGCATCCATGCCCCGAATCCCAAGAGGAGAATGAAGGAGATGGGATTGTGGTATGGTCATCTCCTCTGGGGGATGATTTCTTGCTTTCTCTCTGTCTGTTTGTCTCTCTCTCTGGTAGACACACATGCCTTATGGCAAAAACCTAAAAGAATATTACTTAGTCTCTTATTAGAGTTTTACATTTTTTTCTTATTACTTTGTAAGAACTTTCATGGGGTAAGGATACATTTCTGTGTTCCTGGTACATTCAGAAGCCGCCATTTTCTTCTAGTTTGTCATTTGTCTAATTTTGTGAATCCTGGGTAGGTCAGTCACTGTTGGTTAACACCCAGCACCTACTGCCGGCCCTTCTACATTGTCTGTTTTCTGCTTTAGAGACTGTGAAGAGGGCATGGCCAGGGAACCAGCAGTTGGCATAATGGCTATGTCGCTGGACTCCCACGTAGTCGACTGCGGTTCATGTCCCGGACCCAGTGGCTTAAAACTCACGCCGGGCGCGTGTGCGTGCGTGCCCAAGATCCCGAGAGGAGAATGGAGGAGAAGGGACTGCGGCGTGACCATCCCCCCTGGGGGGTGATTTCTCGCTTTCTGTCTCTATGTCTCTCTCTGTCTGTCTGGCGAGTGCACGCGCCCTACAGTGAAAATCTCTCCAAAAAAAAAAAAAAAAAAAAAGAGGGCATGGCCACACCACAATCCCTTCTCCTTTATTCTCCTCTTGGAAGCTGGACCATGCATACACATGTACCTGGCATGATTTTCAAGCCACCAGGTCTGGGACTGGAACAGTGGTAGGCCATGTGGGAGTCCAGGGCCTTAACCACCATGCCACCCACTGGTCCCAAATGTGTAGCACTTTTCAACCATCATAAAGTCAGAATATCATTAAGTTCAACCATCTTAAGTCAGGACCTTGGTGCATAGTATGTGTAGATTCTGACTAGCCTGATATTCCTCCAATTGTTTCATTTATGTAGTTTTTCTCCCCTCCTTTTTCTAGAAAGACAACAGAACTCTTTCTTTCTTTTTGTTATTAAATATTTTCCAGGGCATAGATGAATAAGTTTGGTTCGCTCGACAAAATGATGGTCTATATGGTCCATATTATCTGTATATTAAAGATACAAGTTTTTTTTTTTTTTTCTGCTTAGTAGAGCCTTGTTCTATTTGTCCTGGTTTTCTCCATAAGAATATATGCTTTGGCTCTTTCTCCGTCTAATTTTCTCCACAAACACCATTTTATTTCATGTTTCTTCTCTGGCTTTTCCTTCCGTGTTCTAAGAAAACCACTCGAGTTTATCCATTAAACTCTCACTACTGATTTGATTTGAGAGGACGGATTGTAAATGGATTTCCTTCTGCTACTATTCTTAGTTTCCTGGTAATCCTTCTGAAATGTATCATCTTCTTTTAACCTTGATCTGGAATCTTCTGGTGCCTTTCATCTCAGCCTACACTCCCCTCCCTGGTTTCTACTCTTTCTTGAATCAGTAATGGCTTCTTGTTGTCAAGTGCAGGTTTGTTTCATTTGGACCCTTTCTCATATTTCCTTCTTTTTTTTGAGAGAGAGATTTTTGCTATAGGGTATGTGTGCTCGCCAGAAAGACAGAGAGAGAGAGACAGAGAGACAGAAAGCAAGAAATCACCCCACAGGAGGGATGGCCACACTGCAATCCCTTCTCCTCCATTCTCCTCCCGGGATCTTGGGCATGCACGCACACGCGCCCGGCATGAGTTT
Organism: Tupaia belangeri chinensis; assembly: GCF_000334495.1. Classification (NCBI taxonomy): domain Eukaryota; kingdom Metazoa; phylum Chordata; class Mammalia; order Scandentia; family Tupaiidae; genus Tupaia; species Tupaia belangeri. The sequence goes on from NW_006198705.1 coordinate 1,397,509, forward strand.
AAGGCACCAGGTCTGGGACTTGAACCGTGGTTGGCTACGTGGGAGTTCAGTGACATAGCCATTACGCTAACTGCTGGTCCCACGCGGTGTGACTTTTAAGCCACCAAGTCTGGGACTCAAACTGTGGTGGACCATGTGGGAATTCAACACCTTAACTACTACGCCACCTGCTGGCTCCAATCATAAGCATTCTTAGAAGTGAAAGAGGGAGGCAACTGAGGGACATGTGATGACAAGCAGAGGCAGCAGTAAGGAGATTGCAAGAAAGAAATGTAGGTAGCATCTAGAAGCTGGAAAATTCAAGAAAATAGATTATCTCCTCCAGCCTCCAGAGGAATTCAATCCAATCAACACCTTGATTTTAACCTTATGAGATCTATTTTGGACTTCTGACCTACAGAAGTAATAAGTATGTGTTGAAGATCAGCAGGTGTTTCCTGGTTAAGATGTTGGACTCCCACATGGTTGGCTGCAGTTCAAGACCCAAACCCAGCAGCTTGACACTCACACCAGGTGTGTTGTGTGCTACCAAAATCCTGAGGGGAGACTGGAGGAGAAGGGATTGCCGTGTGGCCATCCCCTTGGGTGGTGATTTCTCGCTTTCTGTCTCTCTGGAGAGCACACACACCCTATACCAAAAATCTCTCTCTAAAACAACAACAACAACAACAACAACAACAACACAACTCTCTTAAAAAAATCACAAATAAGTAGATACATAAATAAAAAATGTTAAAAGAAAAGAAAGAAATGATCAAACAAAGCAGCACCTGAAACCAGCAATATAATCAAAGAAGCAGCACACTGTGATATGCAGGGGATTCGTGGGGGGCTTTCTGCTGGGCCTTGCATCTCAAGGACATGAGCATTCTACCCTCACGTGGTTGCAATGACATAGCTATTACGCCAACTGCTGGTCCCTTCATATTTCCTTTTTAAAGAAGGAAAACATGTCCAGGTAATTGCCAGCTACAGCCAAGATGATGTACCATGGTGTGAAGGGCATTAGTACTCATCAATGCTGGATGTTAGTCTTTTATGCTGCTTCTCACTAATATTGATGATCTCGTAGTTCTCTAAGGTTGCATCATCTCACAACGACGAGGTTTATCACACATGAAATATGCAGAACCAGCAAGATATGCTAAAACAAGAATGCCAGAAGTACTCAGGGTTTATAACCAAGGACAATGTTTTCTTTAGGACTATGATCGGCAAATTACCATCTGATTTATCAGTGGGAAATTTGTCTCTCTTACCCTAGAGAGTCTAATTTCTGCTTTGAAGACCTTGAGAGTATTTAAAATGTGTGAGAAACCTAGGAGTCACATTTTTAGAAGAAAATGAAATGTAAAATAAACTAGCTCTTGAATTTAAATCATCATTTACATCACACTAATCTAATTTCTTGATTTCACAAGATGACATAAGATGCTTTTATCTTAATGTGTCATTTAAACTATAACTCACTTTGCTCTTTTAAGAAACATCATTATGTAGGGCCAAAAAGGAAGCAAAAGAATGTCTTTACCTCCCTCTGCTTCTGCTGAGTAACAGCTTCTGATGTTTTCCCACCTGCTCCTCTCCCCCCCAACACACATACATAAGAATAGCACTAACAATGCTTAGCTGACCTATTCTGGAATTTGGAGAGAATTAAATAAAATGTCTATGAAAGCTTTTGTTAAGCCAGTAAGTTTCATGCCCATTTACAGGATTCTAATTGTACTCCATTGTTTTCATTATACTTTGTTTTGTTTTTAGAAAGATTTTTGTTATAGGGTATGTGCACTCGCTGGAGAGACAGAAAGAGTCAGAGAGACAAAAAGTGAGAAATCACTCCCTGGGGACATGGCCACACCGCTATCCCTTCTCCTCTGTTCTCTTCTTGGGATTTCGAGCATGAACGCACACGCGCCTGGTGTGTATTTTAAGCCTTTGGGTCCAGCACTCAAACCACAGACAACTACGTAGGAGTCCAGTGATATAAACATTATGCCATCTTCTGGTCTCAATATACTTTTGTTTTTAATTGTCAGAGGGCACATACATTGTCAGAGAGAGACAGAGAGAGAGAGAAAGAGAGGGAGGAAAAGAGGGGAAGCAAGGTGGTCACACTATAATCCTGTCTCCATTTTTCTATTCATAGGAATATCAGACATGTAGGCACCTGTAGCCAAAGTGTCTCTCAGGCCATCAGGACTGGGTTTTGAACCACAGTTGGCCATGTGAGATCCAGTCAACTTAATTACTAGGCTATGGAGCCAGGCAGCCTGCTTTTCATTACATTTTGAAAAGCCTTTAGCAAGCATCATTATTCAAACAGGGGCAGTTGGTAGAAACAATATAGTATTTGAAATCAACAGAAGAGGAGCACATTTCTCATCACAATTTAACTAAAGATTTGTGATCTGGTTTGTTTGTTTTTGTTATGGAGGAAAGCAGTGGGTGCAGGCAATCTTTCGCTGTGAGCCTCTAGATTAAAAAAAAAAAAAAAAGAAGGGTATGCATTGATGTAGTCATTGTTTGAATAATTGTAGGTATTCTTTCTTTGGCTTTCACTATTCCCATATAGATTTTTCTTTTCTTTTTTCTTTTTTCTTTTTTTTCTTTTTACATTTATTTTATTTATCTCTTTAATGGATGAGAGAGACAGAGAGGAGACAGTTAACTTCAACAGAGTTCCCCTGCTGCGATCCACCCACAACTTCAACCAGTCCTGGATTATAGAAATGAGCCCAATGTCAGGACCAGCTGTTGGCGTAATGGCTATGTCACTGGACTCCCATATGGTCGACCGTGGTTCAAGTCCCAAACTCGGTGGCTTAAACTCACACCAGGTGCATGTGCGTGCGTGCCCAAGATCCCAAAAGGACAATGGAGGAGAAGTGATTGTGGTGTGGTCATCCCTCCTTGGGGGTGATATCCCACTTTCTGTCTCTTTGTCTCTCTCTTTCTGGTGAACGCATGTATCCTATAGCAAAAACTGATCCAACAATAAATAAATAAATACTTTTTAAAAATAGAAATGAGCCCAATGTGTTCAGGGAGGTCTCTGTATGTAAACTGAGACCCTTCCCATGTAGGTGAGTGTTACGATCCTTTAGCACCATCACTTACCCCATATGACTAATTCTTTTTTTTTCTTCCCCAGAGAAGATGGCCATGCCACAACTCCTTCTCCTACAGTCTCCTCTCAGGATTTTGAGCACAGATGTACAAGTGCCTGGTGTGTTTTTCAAGATACCAGGTCCAAGACTCACATGCAGTCAGCCTTGTGGGGTCTAGTGCCTTAACCACCACACTAACCTGCTCATCCCCTTTAGTTCATTCTTAAGTCTTTTCATTATGTACACCAAAAGAGATCAATACAAAACAGTAAAATATATCCCCACATCTAAACCTTAATAATGATTAAGTCACGAATAGTTTTATTTCCTTTTCAACACCCATACATATCCCCTTCCTGTCCTAATCTGAAGTGAATCCTGAAGACTGATTTTTTTTTTTTGAGAGGATTTTGCTATAGGGCGCGCACGCTCGCCAGAAAGACAGAGAGAGATAGAGAGACAGAAAGCAAGAAATCACCCCCCAGGGGGGATGGCCACAGCGCAATCCCTTCTCCTCCATTCTCCTCTTGGGATCTTGGGCACGTACACACAAGTGCCCGGTATGAATTTAAGCCACCAGGGCCCGGACTCGAACCGCAGTCAGCTACATGGGAGTTCAGCAACATAGCCATTATGCTAACTGCTGGTCCCGAGACTGACTCATTTAACTGGTAAGTATATCAGTATATATAACTAAAATATGCCCCTCCCAAATCACAATACCATTAATTACAGCTTTAAACAATCTAAGATAGTTTCTGAACATACCATCGAATATCCAGCCATTACAAGAGACTGAGAAAGAGCAACGGGGGTGGAGGGGGCATAGAGTAATGTTGATTAACAAAATTACAGATAAGTAAGAGGGACAGTGTCTTGTGTTATGAACTAAAGTAGAGTAACTATAGTTACTATATATCTCACAATAATTAAAACACTTTACTGCATATCTTTACCATATAGCTCAGAATAATTAAAAAGTTATTCACTTTACTGTATATCACTTTACTGTATATCTCAGAATAATTAAAAAAGAGAATTTTGAAAGTTCCTAACATAATATAATAACAAATCGTTGAGATGTCAGGTATGTATTAGTCATTCAGTCATTTCACATTGACCTCTTAAATACGTACAAGTAGTTCATGTCAATAAAAATTTTTTAAAAAATCAAGTCATATCTAAAATTTCAATTGACTCCAATTCATACTTTGATTGCCTTTTCTAGTTTATTTGCTTCAGTCAAGATCTAAAACCCTGTATTTGCGATTTGTTGTTATGAGTATTATATCTCTTGTCATCTAAAGCCTTCTCTCATGGTGGGTACGTGGTTGCTCCACCATCTGTTTTGATGACATCTCCATGGTGTGGTTTCACATGTTCTTCCATCCTCTGTGCTTCTTCTCCTTTGATGGTTGTATTTGGAGTCTTGATCAGATTCAGGATATTTTTTCTAGAGGAGAATGGGGAAAGGGCAATTTGACACAGGTAGTAGCACGTTCTTCCACCAGGGTATATGACTGCTCACTTCTCTCTGTGTCTCTCTCATGGTAGCGTGTCGAGGCTTTATGCATTAGCTCACTAGGAGTGCAAAATGGTGACACTCCATCACGTCTTCCTCATTTATTAGCTGGAATACCTCTGTAAAGAGACACATCTTCTCGTTAGCTATCTGCTTACTAATAGTACAGTCTTTATTGTTTCCCCCTTATTTACCCATCTTGGAAAAAACAAAGAAAGAAAGAAAAAGAAGGAAAGAAAAAAAAAAAAAGAGTTGGTTCACCAGCATCCCTCAATTGCAACTAGTAGGAATTTTTAAAAATATATATGAACTCACAGGTGTTTTGATACATTCTAACTATCTTGTGTATGGATTCTTGAATTGCCCCATTTTTGGCCATTGGGAGAGCATCGGGTTGACGTGGGAGTGCTAGTGGTCTCTGACAGTGTCCTAGCTATCCACATGGTCTAGGCTCACCTTCTACATTGTCTATCTCAGACCTAGATGCATCCATTTCTCTAAGGAGCCCTGTGAATGTTCCTTTGCTTGTTTTGTGGGGAATAGGACTTCAAGACCATAATTTGAGTGCTAGGCTGGGACAGACATTGTTTTTAAGACACTTCAGTGGACAGAACTATATCTACACACACCCACGAGAGGACTTTAAAAAAATTGTGGAAGGTGGAATTAAAGTACAAATTTGTTCTGGTGCCAAAACATTTTGAAATCCTTGCCTAGTATTTTTATAATATACATTTTCCATGAACCTTTTGAAGCCATATGCATGAAAATTACTTGAAATACATCATTTTCAGATTATTAATTAACAAACCAAGTTTAAGCAAAGACTACCAGCCATCATCAATTATTTAGTTAGTGATTAAATATTACAGGAGTTTGTTTGCAAAAACAAGAGCAATTATAACTCTGATGATCTTAAACAGCCAACTTGGAGCATTATCTTTTTAAATTTCTGTAGATGTTATAGATAGCCTTGATTCTGTCTCTATAGAAACATCTCTAGTTTTTGTTTTAGAAGTCTTTGCCCTATTTGTCTTCCAAAAAAGAAGGAAATATATGGGGGTTGGATGGTGGCAGAACAGTAGGGTGTGACACTCTGCAAGGCAATCCTATATGGAAAGGTTCCATGTTCAAGTCCAGAGATCTCTCTGAGTACACTGGCCATGCAGGACCCATGGTCAGGGCTGGCTGAAGGCTGTGAGGTCAAGATTTCCGCATGTGAATTTAAGGGACTGGAACACAAACACTCAGTCTATTGCAATATCCAGAGTTATGCTCAATCATTTTATCAACAAAGTAAGGATTATAATTCTTCTTCTGATAAAAATCATGTCTCTTAGAGAAAATTAACAATTTAAAATTGTGAAGGGTGGAGGTGGGGGAGTTAGTGGTCAAAAGACACAAAATTTCAGTAAGATAGAAAGAATAAGTCCAATAGGGCTGTTCTACAGCATGGTGACTACAGTAAATAACAATGTACTGTGTTCTTCAGAATTGCTAAACCAGGACCAATCCATGGCCTGATGGTTAAGGAGGCTGGGTCCCTAATGGTCAACTCTTGCTGTTCAATTCCCAGATATGGCAGCTTGAAAAACACCAGGCACATGAGCGTGCGTGCCCAAATCCCAAAAGGAGGGAGGAATGGAAAAGGGATTAAGGCAAGACTGTACCTCCTTGTGGTGGTGGGGGGCTTTTGCTCTCTCTTTCTCTCTCACTTGTTATCTGTCTCTCTCTCTGACAAGCACACATCCCCTCTGGCAAAAGGTTTTTTTAAATTGCTGAATCAGTACACTTTAAGTGTGTTCACCATATATACAAAAAGATAATGCACACATTAACACTTAACCTAGTCATTCTATGTGTATTTATGTTTCATAATAATATGTTCCAAAATAATAATATGTTTATTTATTTGACAATTAAAATAAAGAAAGAAAAATAAAATTGTCTTTATTACTGTGTTCTGTTTCCTCAGGTTTAGTTACCTTAATACAAGGTATAACCCTCAAACTTCATAGTTTAAGCTTACATTTTTTTCTGTAATTTATTTAGCCACTGGGATTCGGGATACTAGAGAACACACACTCGACTGTTAAAAAGTCTCAGTGATAGGGCCAGAAGGTGGTGTGGTGGTTAAGACTGCTGTGGGTCAGTCACTATCCTTGGCCAAATTTCGGTCTAGGATTTGCTTGAGGGAAAGGAAGACCATCAGGTGGAGCAGCTAGGGTTTCTCAGCCCAGATGATAGGGAGGCCAGGACTCAGAGCCTCTTAGAGGTCATCACCTCCATTCTCAACACCCACTACACACATACTAAACTTCCCCAGTGGAAACTTGTAGGGTTCACACACGGGTAAGTTTCATAGGCATGCACTGTCAAAATTTAGCATAGATTAAGGAGGGACTCTACTGCAGATGAAGAAAGAGAAGGAAATGATTACACTTGGGGCTTGCTTTCCTAGGGAAGAGCATAAAGATCTGGGAATTGCTTCTTGGGATGGATTTAGAGGTCACAAAATGAGAAAAGACCTAAGAGGTCCTGTGATTCAAAACCCTCATTTCACAGATGGAGCCCTCGAGGCTGTGTGGGTAAATGGCTTCCTTGGCCCAGAAGTTCTAAGCCCAAATTGAGGGCACAGGGCTTCCAGCACCAGGCTGAAGGTCTTTCTGCTGCCTGCTCCAATGTAGGACCATGGCAGCTGCTTTCATGCTCACAAGGTACATATCCAAGGAACAAAGGGGATGGACATCTAAAGGCAGTTCAATCAAATTTCTTCCACTTTTTTTAATTTACATTGCCATAATCTTAGATGATTACTCATTTATTTTTACCTACTCAGACTTTATTCTTTCAATGTACTCTTCTTCAGTGTACTCTTCTTCAATGAACTGATACTTTCCAATGCTTAAAAGAAGTTAAATTTTTAATTTTTCTATTCTATCCTATGCAGACTTAAATCTAAGACTATTCATGTAAATCACTGGCTCCCACAGGTCATGAAGAAAGAAATTTCTTTGTAGATATTTATAAGAAAAAAATTCATGCATATGACCAATACGTAGCAGGACCTGGTCTAGCCTCTGGGATTGAACATGAATAGAACAAAACAAAATCTCTAACCTTGTGGAACTAATGTTCTAGTACAAAGAAGTAGAGTTGTAAATAATGAATACAATAAGGAAGTAAATTATGCTGTATGCTAGAACAGTGCTTCTCAAACTTTAATGTTCCTGTAGACCACTGGAAACTTTGGTAAAACACAAATTCCGATTCAGCAGGTCTGGGGTTCTGCATCTCTAAGAAGCTCTCTAGTGATGCTATCCTGTGATCTTTGTCCCATACTTTTTTTTTCCCCATACTTTTAATAACAAAGGGTTGGAAGATGTCTGTAACATGTAAGAGGGACTGTAAGGGGTAAGAAGAGTAGTCTTGGGCCAGCCTGTGGCCTGATGATTATGTGAGCTGAATCTCACATGACTAACTGCACAGTTCAAGTCTTAGATCCAGTGGCTCGGAAAAAAAAAGAGTGTGTGTGTGTGTGAATATGTGCCCAAAATCCTAAAGGGAAGGATAGATGAAGAAGAAGGGATTGCAGCATGAACATCCACATAGGATTTGCTTTCTCTTTCTAGTCAGTGTATGTACCCTCCAACAAATCGAAAAAAAAGGAAGAGTAACTTCACTTTAAATAAAGTGGACAAGTGGAGGCCTCACTGATAAGGGACATTTGAACAAAGATAGGAAAAGGATGAGATAGGAGGTGTTGTGATTTGGATCATTGTTTGTCCCTCAAAGATTAACGTTTGGAAGCTTGATCCCCAGTGTAATGGCTTTGGGAGACAGTGAGCCCATTAAGAGGTGAGGCCTTATGGGAAGACACAGTCCAATTGCCTGGGGGGAATGGGAGGGACAAACAGAGGAAATGGAGAATCCTGTGTCCTCTGACTGTATGTACCCACCCTTCTCTCTGGGGTGACAGCAGGAGTTAGTTGCAAAGAAACTTCTGTTGGCCATGTTGAGGTGCTGAATCCAAGCCTTTGGACCTACCAGTCACTATTTTTGTGAATCAAATAAACCTCTATTCTTTATAAATCACTCAGTCTCAGACATTTCTGATTAGCAACATAATGAGGGATAAGGCATGAGAGTATCCAGACAGGAGTTGGGGACTTCAGGATGAAGTCAGAGCTAGGGCAAAGACCCTAGCTGGTCTTGAGTATTATAGTGAAGATCTCTAATCTAAGGACTCATGTCTTCTGTTTTGGAATATTAGTTTTCCATCATACCCTTTATTTCCTTCATCTGGAGTACACATGAGTCATATGTCCATAGCCCTCACATTATCTTCCATGTCTTTTTTCTTTGGTAGAAGTTTTTGCTAGAGGGCGCATGCACTCACCAGAAAAACAGAGAGAGACAGAGAGACAGAAAGCGAGAAGTCACCCCCCGGGAGGAGAGCCACCCCGTAATCTCTTCTCCTCCATTCTCCTCTAGGGATCTTGGGCACGCGCGCACACACACCCAGCGTGAATTTAAGTCACTGGGTCTGGAGCTCAAACCACAGTCAACTGACTACATTAGAGTTCAGCGACATAGCCACTATGCTAACTGCTGGTTCCTCTTCCATGTCTTTTAAGAGAATTTTTTCTATCTTTCACTCTTATGTGTGAGATAATTACTTAGTATTATGTTCCAGCTCACGAATTCTGTGTTCATTGAATTTTGTCCATAATTTGTCCTTTCTATTGATTTCTTTTGAATGAAAATGAATTTTTTTTTATGTTCAGAATTTCTTCCTGCTTAGTTTCCATGTCTTTCAATTCTTATTTCATTTCTGCCTGCTTTTGCTTTACAAATTTTTGTTGGTTGGTTGGTTGTTTAATTTTGTGAATACTATTCTTTCCTTTATCTTTTTAAAGATTTTAAACATGTTAATTTAAAAAATTGTTTTGAGACCCAGCCACAGTGGTGCGGGGGTCATACAAGTGCCCTGCAAAAAAGAAGGCAACCACAAATTTGGATGCTGGAGTCAACTCTAAAACATGCCAAATGTGCACAGGCACAAAGGCTCCTAAAGAGCTGGCAGACTGGGGCCATTGTGGCATGATGAGACCCTTTTAAGATTGCTTATCTCTTTTTCTCTGTGTCTCTCTCTCTTTTGTGATCACACATACTATCATTAACACACTACTTTGAGACTACTCTAGCCTTTTGTTCATTTGCAATTAATCTCATGATTGCTAGTTTTATTAGTTCCCTTTCTTACTACAGGCTTTACTGAATGTCTGTCTGTAGGTTTATCTTGAGCCCTTGAATGTGCCATTTTATCTGCCTGTTTTCTTGAGGTATGCTCACTCATCTTACAAGGCTTTGTAGTTTTGTGGTCACCCCACCTATTCCTTCTTCCCTGTTGCTGGTGCATGCGATATTGGAGATGCAGGAACAGCTGCATCTTGGCCTAAGTTAAGGCTTCAAGCTGCTTCTCACCTTTCTGGGAGGCAGTTCTGCACAGCCATAGACTTGCTGGCAATAGCACTTTTAGCCTTCTTCCTGGGGAAAAGTTAGCTCTGCCTTCCATTTTCTATATTGTACCTCACTCTGTTCCCACTTCTTTTTTTAAGTTTATTTATTTCTTCTATGAGTGAAAGATACAGAGACATAGAGACAAAGAGAGAGAGTAACAGCACTTCTAATAGAGTCTTTTTTTAGAGAGATTTTTGGTATAGGGTGCATGCGCTCATCAGAGAGACAGAGACAGAGAGAAAGTGAAAAATTAAATATAGACAATATTTTTTTTAATTAAGTTAAAAGCATCATGGGGGATGAACACGCCACAATCCCTTCTCCTCCAGTCTTCTCTCCAGATTTTGGACACACAAACACACACACACACGCGCACCCAGTGTGAGTTTCAAGTCACCAGATCTGGGACTTGAACCATGGTCAACTACGTGGGAGTCTAGTGACATAACCATGATGCCATCTGCTGGTCCCTCAATAGAGTCTTGATGCCACAACTCACTTCCAGCCTCAGTCTGCTGTGCTCAGTAAGGTCTCCAGATGCAAACCTATAACCTCCCCATGTGTCAGCTCTTACAGAATATTGGTTTAACATTGGACCACCATCCAGCTCCTGTTTCCACTCCTTGAATGGAGCATTTTGGTTTGCCATTCTTCCTGAATGGACATCCCAATTGCCTTTACCTACTTGAAGATCCAGAACCAAGCAAACCTCCACTGACTCTGTTTCTCTTTTGTTTGGTCCCGGGAGAAATTTTCCTGATTTTGAAATTTCTGTGTCACTTTAAATTTTCTTGATTTTGCTTAATCTACCATTGCTGTGTATTTGGAGCTCAGCACATTAGGGCACACTTCAAAGAGGAAGCTTACAATGCTTTCCTGACCAGACATCTCCCTATCTCAGTTTATTTTAAAACACATTTAATTTTCCAAATACCGTGGTGCGTATTCAACTGAAATCTACAATTTTGTAGTTTCCACCTACTGATATTCGTCGTACATCCTGGTGCCACCTAAACATTTTAGAACTCAAAGGAAAGGTGCTAAAGTGAAATATCAACAGAATTTTTGCCAGCCAAGTAGACTCACAGCATGTTAGGGCTGGTAAGTGCTTGAAGATCACCTATTTAAAACTCCTAGTGTCATTAAGGAGGCACAAGATGGGGAATTCAGCCTCCTGAGGTCATATACAGAGTTACTGGTAGAGCAGACACATGCTTTGACACCACTCCATGGTCAGAAAGGAGTGTTGACTCAGTGAAGGGGAGAACTTTGTGATGAGTTGCAAGCACCAGAAATGAAAACCACATGATCCACATAACCTGCTATCCCATTGTGACGTGCTGCTCTAAAATTTTTTTCCCCAGGGTTTTGTTATAGGTTGAGTGTGTGAGAGAGGGAAAGTGAGAAATCAACTCTCAGGGAGAAGGGCCACATCACAATTTCTTCTCTTTTTTTGTCTTCTTGGGATTTCAAGTCACTAGGTTTGGGATTTGAACTGTGGTTTGCCATATGGTGAACCAGTGCCTTAATCATCACACCACCTGCAGACCCCTGCTCAAACTTTTTTTTTTTTTTTTGAGAGATTTTTGCTATAGAGCACATGTGCTCACTGGATAGAGAGTGAGACAGAGAGCAAGAAATCACCCCCCAAGGGGGATGGTCATGTTACAATTCCTTCTCTTCCATTTTCTTCTCAGGATTTTGGGCATGCACACACATGCACCTGGCATGAGTTTTAAGTTGCCAGGTCTGGGACTCAAACTGAGGTAGACTATATGGGAGTCCAGTGGCATAAATATTATGCCATCCACTGGTCCCTCAAATATTTTTATGCATGGCACACTTTATCACAAGCTTTGCTTGATCTATAAACTGACTACACTTGGTTGTTGTTATAGGTAGAAAGAAATATTTCTATGTTAAAATATTTAATCATTTCTTTATTGGGTAAAATAGTTTGGAACATTTTTTGCCAGAAGAAAACTACTAATATTAACTAGTTGGATGTTTCCAATTAATAGGTAGTGTGGAGAGTGGCCATTTTGAACAAACGTGATGACCTTCAGACATATGCAGAAATGCATAGCAATGAAAGCATTAACATACAAATTCGCTAACTGTCAATACTGCAAAGCAGTATCTGTCTAAGGAAGCTACATATGTTATTCAGATTTCACCCAAAAAGATCAGAAGAAACCACATGGTGCCAGTTGTTTGCACATCATCAGCTGATTAACACCTGAAAACAACTGACTTTACATTCCATTCCTCTTCCCCCATTTTCTGCCCTGTAAAATAATAAGCCTGAGGCTGGGTCAGGGTCTGCAAAATGGAATGCAAAGCCAATTGTTTTCAGATGTTAATCAGCTGATGATGTGAAAATGACTGACACCATGTGGTTTCTTCTGATCTTGTTGGGCAAACTCTGAATAACACGTGTAACTTCTTTAGACAAATACTGCTTTGCAGTATTGGCAGTTAGTGTATTCGTATGTTAATGCTTTCATCACTGTGCAAATGAAGCTAACAAACCATGTTTCTGCATATGTCTGAAGGTCACCACATTTGTTCAGAGTGACCACTCTCCATGAAGTAGATATTAATTCAACTCAACAAATTTCTCTGTGTAAAGAGATATTCTTTATTATTGAACATAAAGATTATTAACACATATATCTTACATTTCTGTGGCACTTTAAATTTTTCAGACCGTCTTTAATTATACATATTTTTATCCTTTTTTAACCATATAAAATCTGAGATAGGGTTTGTTCCACTAACCCCTTTTAAAGGAAGAGGAAACTGGGGCCCAGGCAGTGGTACAGCAGAAATCCAATGCTCTGCAAGGCTGACTCACACTAGAGGATTCTGGGTAAACATCTGCAGATCTCCAGGAACATGCTGGGCATGTGCCCTTGATGTGGGGCTGGCTGAGGCTTGGGGTGGATTGCAGAGTGAAGACCCTGTTGAGGGTGCTGTTTCTCTCTCTCACTTTTGTTCATGAAGGAAAGAAATAAGTTAGAACTCTAAAAAAGGGGGTCTGTGTCCTAGTGGTTAAGGCAGCTGGATCTGCTGGATTGGACACATAGAGAGGGACTGGGTCTCCCAGTGCCAATTTTGCCATTTAGCCCTTCACAGAACTACCACGGAAATGCAATGACAGACCCAATCATGCTCCATAGTGAGAAGCCATTGAGCCACAAACACATTTGCTTGTTACAAACACTCACATTCATTTAGAGGTTAAACATTCCCTCCCCACACCAACCAATTACCAGATGAACCCTAACTGCCCATCCTGCAACTGAAGGAGAGTGATTGGGTCTCCTTTTTTACTCTATTAGTGTAGGTCTAACTAGGGCTCTACAGATCCCCAGGGGCTTACCAGATTACCAGAGTTGACCAAGGTTGATGCATCAGGGTCCAGGAGCTAGTCTTTTTCTCCAATCAGAGTCCAATGATCCAGGATCACTTGACCTCGGGACAGGCACCTCAGCTGAAGGATCCCATCAAATGAGATGGAGGCACACCTATCTCTCCACACTGTAGTGCCCATCCAGGGGAAATGCCCTGGGATCGGTGGCTCAAAGGGCCAGTCTGATTCCATTTCCCAGCCAATGCACTAAGTGTTGCAGAAAACCCGACGCTGAAAAATGGAAATGGCACTCAGGAGAGAAAGGAGAACTTTTAATTATGCCCGCAGACACAAAGGAAGTAGCACTGAATTTCTGGCCCTGACTGGAGTTTGGACACAGTCTTTTATGGAAGAATTGGGGAGGGGAGGTCTTGGGATGTTAGAAATGGGGAATGGGCTCAGAACCTGCCCTAAAATGGAGGTGGCAGAGAAGCAGAAAGCCTAATATATTCAAGGTTTCAGGTTACCCTGTAAGCTGCAGGGAGGGGCAGTAAGTTTGCCCGAGGGCAGAAACCTCAGCAGCTACCAACTCTGAGTTATTCTTGAATTCAGCGTCTCTCCATATCAACATGGCTGACTGTGATTTAAAATCCAACCCCCATGGGTTGAAAAGCATGCCAGGTATGTGTGTGTGCCTGCCCCAAATTCCAGGAAAACGGAGAAATGAAGGAGACAGGATTGAAGAATGACCATGTCCCATGGAGGGATGTTTTCTTTCTTTCTCTTTCTGTCTCTCTGGCAAGTGTAAACACCTGGCCAGAAAAAAAAAAAAAAGAAAAGATAGGAAAGGCAAAGAAATTAAGGCATGGAAAATGATCTCAGTCATCTTATCTGTTTAGTGGCAGAGCCGGTACGAATTGCCAAGTCTCACGCATATCTAGCCATGTGATCTTTCCCAAAGGTTCCAGTTCTACAAGCTCAGGTCTCGTCCTCCCTGTTTCAATGTAATACTAGAATCACGCTGCTCCTTATCATGCCTGGTGATTATGATTTTGTAACAAAATACTTTGACCTCCCTACTCATCTCTCTTATTCCCTTAAATATTTTCAGGATATTAATCCTATAAAACAATCTGATTTTTCACCAGATCATTTTAGTAGCCTATGAAAGTCGTTCCTCTAGTGGATAAATTGAATTTGCTATTGGACTTGGGGAGTTCAATAGCAAAATAGGCCAGGATGGAATTATCTCTATTTTTATCTTAACGATTTTCAAATCTAAAGAATTGTACGATGAAGGCACATATACCCTTTAATATATCTTTCTATATACAGGGGTTTTGTGGTTGTTTTTTTTGCTGTATTTGTCAGGAGATTGAAAATACTATTACATTCCATTCCTGGAAACCTTAGCATACATCTCCAAAGGTAAGGATATTTTTCTACATAACCATATTGTCTCTGTTTTCAAACCAAATACTTAAATAGTTTCAGCCCTGAAAACAAAATCTGTACTTGCAGAGAGGCTGCTCATCCAAGCTGACCAACTCTTCCCTCAAATATCCTCATGGCAGACACACACAGACACACATGCCATGATCCTGGCCCTGTTTCCTCTGATGGATTTCCCTCTGCCTCAATATGATCATGGAATACCATATCAGTGCTTCCTTGAAAACAACCATGGAAGGACCAGCAGTTAGCGTAATGACTGTGTTGCTGGATTTCCACATAGTCGACCACGGTTCGCGTCCCGGACCTGGTGGCTTAAACTCACACCGGGCATGTCTGCGTGCATGCCCAGGATCTGGAGAGAAGAATGGAGGAGAAGGGATTGTGGCATGGCCATCCTCCCTGGGGGGATGATTTCCTGCTTTCTGTCTCTCTATCTCTGTCTGTCTGGCGATCACACGTGCCCTATAGCAAAAACCTCTCCAAAAAAAAAAAAAAAAACATGGAAAGAGGGGGCAGAAGACAGAAGCTTATATTTACAGACGTGGGGGGGTTTAGAGTCATTCCAAATGGGGGTTGGCCTGAAGGAAGCAGCTCGGATCCCCTGGGTTTCACTCACAGAGCTTGGTTATGACAGGAACTATGCAGAGGACCTTGGATTTCAGGGATCAGGTAGTTCGAGGACTCACATATTTCTTTCACTTCTCCTGAGTGCTTGATGGTGTTTGTGGCCTCAATAGCAAGCCTGGACAGGGTTTCTGCAAATTATGATTTGGCATCCCAAACCTAAATAGTTCATTCTACTGAGAATTAAAATTTTGTAAGCCCCCAATTTTTTTTTTTTTTTTCCCTGCACTGCCCTCCAGCCCTGAATGTGAAAATATGCCCGGGTACCTTTAAGGAGATAAGTTGTCCCTCTTCCTCTAAACATTTCAAGATGCGTCTAGATTTTCACTCAAGAGATGTTAACCCAGGACTGATACAGTAAGGCTACAAGTCAGCTAAGAAGCTGGAGGCATTCATCCAACTGCATGTGTGAGAGGAAAGAGAATTAGAACGGTACCAGGAATCTCTGGAAAATGTTCAAGTATCTCAGGAGAACAAAAATCCCTAAGTTACACTGATAAACTTAAAGGACCAAGTTAAGTGTGATCTGATACATCTAGTGCCAAGGCCTTGTACATTTTTCTGGTAGTTAAGTTCACATGTAACAAACTGTACGTAGTATTTTTAAAAGTTTATTCATTTATTTCTTCTGAGAGAGAGAGAGAGAAAGGTCCCTCCAACACGGACCACATGCCACAACATACCTCTAGTCTTGGCTGGCCTGGAACATGAGTGTGGGCTTGCATTTGATGTGCTTAGGGAAGTTGTGGGACACAAACCCAGGTAGTTCCAGTTGTGTTACCACTGCACCACCATCTGACCCCAATCTGAACATATGTAATGTATGCAATTAAATGAGTTTTCACCTATGCATGCACCCAAGAAACTACAACACAATCAAGATAATGAACATATTCATTGCCCACAAAGGTTCCCTCATTTTTTTTAAATCTTATATAAATGGAATCACACAATATGTAATCTTTTTTCATTTCTTCCAGTTTTTTCTATACAGCATGTGCACTCACCAGAGAGAGACAGAGAGAGAGAGACAGAAAGTGACAAATCACCCCTTGGTAGGAAATGGTCATACTGAAATCCCTTCTTTTCCATTCTCCTCTTAGAATTTTGGGCACACACACACACACATACACACACACCCTTTGTGTTTTTCAAGCTACTGGGTCCAGGATTCAAATTGGGCAGTTGGCCATGGGAGAATTCCACCACCATAAACACAATGCCACCTGGTTGGCCCAGTATGTAATCTTTCTTATTTTTGGTTTAGCTTCTTTCATTCAACATAATTATTTCTAATTCATTCACAGTGCTTTATGCATTGGTACTTTCTGTTCATTGCTGTGTAATATTCCACTGTAAGCCATAACTTGTTTGTTGATTAAACTGTTGGTGGGTATTTGGATTGTTTTCCCTTTGGGGCTACTATAAATAAAACCACCATGAACATTCTTGTACAGCCTTTGTACATACACTTTCACTGATCTGGGGGATATGCCTAGGAATAAATGGGTTGTAATAAGGTAAAAAAGACATGTGTTTAATTTTTTATGAACCAACAAACTATTTTCCAAAGTGCTTATACCATTTTACATTCTCACCAGCAGGATATGAGAGTTCCGGTTCCTCCACATCCTCTTTTACATTTGGCATGATTATGTCTTTTCTCATTTTGGCTGTTGTAATAGGTGTGGTGTGTAGTAGTATTTACAAAATGGCTTTATTTTATATATGGGACCATGTTTCAAATGTAACAATTATAATAATCCTGCAGCACTCATATATGAGGGAACCGCCGAAAGTTCACAGAAAAATAGAATTAAAGCACTGAGACCAGCAGATGGCATAATGTTTACATCACTGGACTCCCATATGGTCAACCATGGTTCAAGTCCCAGACCCAGTGGCTTCAAATTCACACTTGGTGTGTGTGTGTATAAATGCCCAAAATCCCATGAGGAAACTATAAGAGAAGGGAATGCAATGTGGCCATCCTCCCTGGGGGGATGATTTCTCACTTTCTTTCTGTCTCTGTCCATCTCTTTGGTGAGCACACTTGCCCTATAGGAAAAATCTCTCTCTCTCAAAAAAAAATTACAACACAAGTTTATTTTGGTGCAAAAATTTAAAAAAAAAATCTATGCATAGTCTCCATAATGCATACCTTCCATGAACTCTTTGAAGTCTCCTCGTATGATCTCCAATTAAATCACTTGCTCTGCAATTCTGTTTCATCATCTAAGACTTGAAGATCAGAATACCTTAGTTCTTCCCTGAATGGTGAAAGAAAATGGCTGGTGGCTACCTGAGCAGTGTGCATAGACTTGATGGCCCTCACCTGCTGCCCCAACCCCAGGTAATGTCATTTCTTTTTCTTTTTTTAAAGAGAGATGTTTGCTATAGGGCATGTGGGCTCACCAGAGAGACAGAGAGAGACAGAGAGACAGAAAGTGAGAAATCACAGCCGCCCACCCAGAGGGGATGGTTATTCTGCAATCCCTTCTCCTCCAATCTCCTCTCAGGATACTGGGCACATACTCGCGCACGCCCAATGTGAGTTTCAAGCCACTAGGTCTAGGACTTGAACTGTGGTCAACTATGGGGGAATCCAGCAATAACCATTATGCCTTCTGCTGGTCCCCAATAATGTGATTTCTGAAGGTCTGTCTCACATGTGCCTACAGCTGTTTCTGGTGCTACTGCCCTCTGAGGACCCTGCCATGTGCCACAGGCTCCCCCAGTGCTCTGCTGGGCACCCTGGGCTACCTCTTCAGGGCCCATTGACAGAGGGGAGGTGCTGGGATTTTGCCAGCTGGTCTACCTGACCCATTCTTTCTCTTAATCCTTTATGAGTCGCTGTGGATCCTGGTGGCTGCCACTGATAATCCAACCCTACCACTGGTGTTCTGCACCTTCAAAACTGCAGGGACATTTGGGGGTGGGTGTGTGGTGGGGGCACTGGCTCTTCCCTGTTAGTCAGACCTTGTTAGAAGGCATTTAAAGTTGTGCGTAGAGAAATCTCTATTTCTACCTCTCACTTCTCCCTCTTAAAAATACACACTCTTGGACCAGCTGATGGCATGGAGGTTAAGGCAGCTGGATCCCACATGGCCAACTACATAGTTCAAGTCCCAGACCCAGTAACTTGAAAATGACTCTGGGCATTTGTGTGTATGTGTCCATAGTCCTGAGAGGAGAATGGAGGAGAAGGAACTCACCCCCTCAAGGATGAGTTCTCACTTTCCTCCTCTCCCTGGCTCTCTCTTTGTGTCTCTCTGGCGAGTACATGTGCCCTATAGTAAAATTAAAGAACGAAACAAAACAAAAATCACACTCCTTAGAGCCAGGCAGTAATGCAGTGGTAATGCAACTGGACCCATATGGGAAGTCCTGGATTTGAAGCCCAGAAGCTCCTTGCTATGCTAGGTACACAGAAGAATGCCGGTGATGCAGGTCAGCTGAGGTTGGGAGTGGATTGTAAATGGGGAAGACTCTGCTGGAGATGCCTGCCTCTCTCTCTCTCTCTGTCTCTCTTGCTTCCTCATGGGAAGAACAAATAAACTGAAAAAAATACATACCTTGGGGACCAGTAGGTGACATGGTGGTTAAGACATTGGACACACCCACATGGCTGACCACGGTTTGAGTCCAGACCTGGTGGCTAGCTTTTTCACTTTTTCTCTCTCTCTCTGGCCAAATTAAAATAAATGAATGAGTGGGACCAGCAGTTGGCATAATGGCTATGTCGCTGGACTCCCACGTAGTAGACTGTGGTTCATGTCCCAGACCCGGTGGCTTAAACTCATGCCAGGTGCGTGTGTGTGCATGCCCAAGATCCCGAGAGGAGAATGGAGGAGAAGGAATTGCGGCATGGTCATCCCCCTTGGGGAGTGACTTCTCGCTTTCTGTCTCTGTCTCTTTCTGGTGAGTGCATGCACCCTGTAGCAAAAAAACAAAACAAAACAAAACAAAAATACCTGTCCAAAATGAATGAGTAAATAAAATTAAATAAAAAAATAATTCTTTTAAAAAAATATGTACCTTATTTTGCTTATGGTGAAAACCGAGTTTCAGATTAAGAGATTTGCCTTAGATTCTCTTTTTTTTTTGGAGAGGTTTTTGCTATAGGGCACGTGTGCTCACCAGAAAGACAGAGAGACAGAAAGCGAGAAATCACCCCCCAGGGGGATGGCCATGCCGCAATCCCTTCTCCTCCATTCTCCTCTTGGGATCTTGGGCACGCATGCATACACGCCCGGTGTGAGTTTAAGCCTCCGGGTCCAGGACTCGAACCACGGTCGACTACATGGGAGTCCAGTGACATAGCCATTACGCTAACTGCTGGTCCTGTGCCTTAGATTCTCTCTTGAGAATATAATAGAGGAAAGAGATCCAGCATGAGACTCACTCCTAAGCAGCACAGCATCTACTACCTGTGTGTGTACAAAACTATAGCCATACGTTCATGCAAACTTGTGCCAAAGTTAAGGTAGATTACGTGTAGCAGTTGATCATCTCACTGCACTTTACAGCACAAGGAATCCTAGGTGATTTTCAATACCATTTGGTTCAAATCAAACTCAGCTTAGTCATGCCGATGAATAATAATTTGTAAAAACTGTTGCAGACAAGTCATGGGGAATAAAATGAAAATTTAATTAGCAACAGTGTCAAAGGTAAAAAAGCAATTAATATCAACCATAAATGTTGAGGAACATTGTTCTTTTGTTTGTATTATTTGATATCACACTGAGCAGGCCTTAACCAGTTTTTTTTTTTTTTTTTTTCCTTTTGGAGAAAATAAAGAGCCTTTTTATTACACTTAATATTGGCTGTACTTACTATAAATGATGAAAATTTTTTTAAAAAAGAATCCTATTGGTATTGTTGGGAAATCTAAGAGTACAATAATACTACTGAGAGCTTTTGTAGCAATGTTCAATTTTCAAAATATTTTGGCAACAGAAATGACCTGAAACCTTAAATAAGATAATTATATGTCTAATAGATCTCTGAGATGCCCGAGTTTAACAAAGGGTGTAACAACTGAAGTGAACAGTTCATTTTGCAGAGCTGTGAAGGACAGTTTCACTGGAACATGGGCTTTTCATACTCAGATAATACCTCACATGGAGTTATTAGTGGAATTTCATGAGAGGCTGTAGCCTAGACATTTAAGAATACAACCAAGAAGCATGCTGCTTCCTTTCTTCTGTGTACGGCCTTGGTAGCACTCACTACAAAGTCTTTCATGGTGTGTGGCCCCTAAATCAGAACCTCCTAAACAAATGGCATAATGGTTACCTCGCTGGACTCTCACATGGTCAACCCTGGTTCAAGTACCGGACCTGGTGGCTTGAAACTCACACTGGATGAGTGTGCTTTCATGCCCAAGATCCCAAGAGGACAATGGAGGGGAGATTGCCGTGTAGTCATCCCCCTGGGGGCGGGGGGTAGTTTCTTGCTTTCTGCCTCTCCATCTGTCTCTGTCTCTCCAGCAAGCACACATGCCCTATAGCAAAAAATCTCTCTCTTTATTAATTAATTTATTTATTTTTGCTATAGAAGAAAGAGAGACAGAAAGGGAGAAATCATCCCCCCCACCACCACCAGGGGAGATGGCCACGCCACAATCCCTTCTCCTCCATTCTCTTCTCGGGATCTTGGGCACGCACACACACATGCCTGGCATGAGTTTAAGCCACCAAGTCCGGGACTCGAACCACGATCAACTACATGGGAGTCCAGTGACATAGCCATTATGCTAACTGCTGGTCCCAAAAAAGAACAATTTTAAAGACCAGGAAATATGTACTGCTATAGGGCATGTGTGCTTGCCAGAAAGAGACAGAGATAGAAAGCAAGAAATCACCCCCAAGGGGGAATGGCCACGCCACAATCCCTTCTCCTTCATTCTCCTCTCAGGATCTTGGGCATGCACGCACACACACCCAGTGTGAGTTTAAGCCACTGGATCCAGGACTCGAACCACGGTCGACTACATGGGAATCCAGCGACGTAGCCATTACGCCAACTCCTGGTTCCACAAAAATCTCTCTTTAAAAATAATTCAGATTTCTGGCCCACAGAGCCACTGGATTCGTTTCTGGTAGGGCCAGGGAATGTGCACAAAAACAAACAAACAAACAAAACCCCACTTTGAGTGCTTCTCACCCACTCTCCAGTGTAAGAACCCCTATCATAGCAGATATTCTGGCTCAAAATGTCACAGGAACTCAGAGTCTCCCACTCTCCTGAGAGAAACAAAAGAGTTTAAGAAATGAGATGTAGCAACAGTTGCAGGAGGACAGGATCCTGACTTTAAGAGGCATTGCAGAACACCTGCTGTGTGTTCCAGATTAATCTGATGCGGAGTCTTGGGTGTGGACACAGGTCACAGTTTGCAATGCTGTGTCATCACTGTTAAGCCCTTCTCCGTGGTGCAATGTCTCCAAACCCATACACAGGAGTAACGCAATTCAGGCTCTGAGCGCTTCAGAATAAACACGGGGTGGTCACCAACACCTGTGCTGTTGTCACCCACCCCCTCAAGCCTTGAGAAAGCCCCAGATGGTCTCAGAAGCTCAGGTCAACAAACATGGATAGTTTGGCCCGAGGAAGTTCAGAAAGCTCTAGCTATGAGAGATTTCCATCCTCTCCCCTTTGAAAAATGTCTCTTATACTGAGAACTTATTGCATTAAATTCAATCAAGTATTTAGTAAGAGCTTAGCACCTGGGACCAGCAGTTAGCATAATGGCTATGTTGTTGTACTCCCATGTAGTTGACCGCAGTTTGAGTCCTGGACCCAGTGGCTTAAACCATTCCAGGTGCGTGTGCGTGAGTGCCCAAGATCCCGAGAGGAGAATGGAGGAGAAGGGATTGCGGCGTGGCCATCCCCCCTGGGGGGTGATTTCTCACTTTCTGTCTCTCTGTCTCTCTCTGTCTTTCTGGCAAGTGCACACGCCCTGTAGCAAAAACCTCTCCAAATAAATAAATAAAGAGCTTAGCACCTAATTTGGCATGTTCATTCATTTTATTCAAGGCATAAAGAGCCAATAATAATAATCATGACAGCTAACATCGCTTGTATGTTGGACACTGGGTCATTTTCTCTCCTTTGTCTTTTACAAGCTTTACCACCCCATGGGAAGGGTGTCATCATTAACCTAGTTTGACAGCTAAAGAAACAGAGGGTTGAGAAGTTACGTACAAAGGTAGGTAGCCACACCTGGAACCTGGTAGCATCAAGGCTCACGCTGACTGCTCTGATTCTGAAAGAAACTAAACGCTGTAGGCCACCCGTCATTCTGTAGACACGACTTTTGCAGCAATGAGTTTCCATTCCGCACACATTTACTGAGAATCTGTGTGTAAGGAAGTGGGACAAAGCCCTACCAATGGTTATTGAGCTAAACGACTGCACTGCAGTGTAAGAATCCAGGAGTCAGTTGCACATGGAGCTCTGCCCTGCAGGCACAACCCTGCCCCAAACGAAGAGAGAGGGGAAATGAGACTGCACGAATGACCCTAATTCGAGGCTGCAGCGTGTTGTAAAAACGACAAATCAATAAGCTATCAGAGCCGGGTAGGATGAGAAATTAAGTCTGACCTACAGAGTATTTTGAGTTGATGCCAAACCCAAGGATGTTCATTTAAAACATTGCCATAAACTACTTAAAAGTCTAACAATAGGGGCCATTTAAATAAGTTGTTAAGTGCCCATACATACAAATAAATATTAGGTGTTGAAAATGAAGCTGCAGCAGGACCAGCAGATGGTAGAACGGTTACGTTACTGAACTCCCATGTGGTTGACTACAGTTCGAGTCCCAGACCTGGTAGCTTAAAATATGCTAGATAGGTGTGTGTGCAAGCCTGAAATCCCAAGAGGACAATGGAGGAGAAGGGATTGTGGTGTGGCCATCTCCCCTGAGGGGTGTTGTCTCACTTTCTGTCCCTCTGTCTTTCCCTGTCTCTCCAGTGAGTGCATGCACCTTATAGCAAAAAGCTCTCTTTAAAAAAAAAGAGAGAGAGAAAGAAAGAATTAGGTACACTAATAGTCTAATAGCCCAAAGAACTGGACACAGGATTTTTATTATTATTATTATTATTATTATTATTATTATTAGGTCTCTTTCTAAAAAAGAATCTCTGGCCAGCCAGTAGTGTGTTGATTGAGGTAGCTGGATCCCACGTGGCCAACTGCATGGTTCAAGACTGCAATCCCACGGCTTGAGAAACATACTAAGTACATGTGTGCTTCCAGAAGCCTGGGGGAAGACGTTGAATAGAGGGGTTTGCAGCATGGCCATTTTCCATGGGTGTTTTCTCACTCCCCCACTTGTTTTTCTGTCTCTCTGGTGAGCACACGCTCCCTCTAACAAATAAAAAAAAAAAAAAAAGAATTAGCTTCATTGTAAATAAATTTAAAAACATTTGTTCAGAGGACATTGGCTTTAGAAGCTAAGAAGAACTTTAAACATGACATTAGACAGAGTTTTCTGATACCCAAACACAATCAATTTCTACCAATGCCTTTCATGAGGGGCTGCTGTAATTACAAGATTTCCATTCTCAAGGTGAAGGTGGTGGCCCTTGTAGAAGAAATATTACTGGCTGCTTGATATCTGATTTCTGTGCTAATTCAACTGCTCAGCGGTTCACACGTTTGTCTGGAATTTTAGATTTTGTTTTTGTCAGAATTTTATGTCTGTCTCTCTTGCAAAGAAAGTTGCCTACTTTAATAAAACGCAGTCTACTGACAAATGGTACCCATGCGCCTCTTCAGGTCAGCTGAGGTGAATCTTAAAACAGTGGGCCGGCTGATACTGAGGTTCGGAAGCCTCTACCTTCTCTCATTTTTCACAGAGATCCATGCTGCGTGATATATGCAGAGGCTATAAAAATGAGTAATTTCACGGAATGAAATTCTGTTTCCAGGAAAGATGACGCCATCGCATTAGAACGGAAGGAAAAGGAGGAGTACCCCAGCAGAGAGCGGTGGCAGGATCCCTGGGTGCCTTCTCGTTCTCTGGTGCCCCTGTGATGGGGTGTCCTGGAAGACACATTTCTTATTGTGACTCGTGACATCATCGTCCCAGGGCACATGTTTGCTGAGGACAGAGGATGCTATAATGGCTTTGGGGCTCTGGGACACCCTAAATATAATCTTGCCAAGAGCAATCTGTTTTAGGGTGTACAGCTCTTAGCGAGAGAGAGCTGCATAGTGTAAACGGACCTCTGAAACAGCAAAGTTGTTAGCCGTGATTATAGTTTTGTTGTTGTTTTTTACATTTCATTTCTGTTTTCCGACACCCAGGCAAATGGGAGAACCCCAAGGTGAGGTCACCTCAACATCAACATCACCCATACCTTGAAGCTGGATATCCAGGAGTTCCGCATTCCTGAGAAATGTGTCCCTAATGTAACAGTGTTGCTTGTCTTGTTTTGGCCAGCATGTGCGTGTATGTCTGAGAGAGGGAGAGAGAAAAAGAGAGAGAGAGAAAGAGAGAGAGAGGAAGAGAGAGAGAGGAAGCACCCCAGTGGGGCCTGGGGATGTTGCAATCATTTTTTTCCCTCCATTTCTCCGTCTCATCAGGATCCTGGGCATGATAATATCCTCTTACTTTAACTACTTTACCAGAAATTGTCCTTACCTCTGGGACCAGGAATTTTTTTTTTTAGGTTTTTGCCATGAAGTACACGAGCTTGCTAGAGACAGAGAGAGGGAAGATGAGAAATCACCTCCCAGGGAGATGGCCACGCCACAATCTCTTCTCTTCCATTTTTCTCTCTGGATTTTTGGGCATGCTCACATGAGTATTAGGCATGATTTTCAAACCACTGGGTCTAGGATTCAAACCGTGGGTGGCCATGTGGGAGTCCAGCACCTTAACCACCATGCCACTGTTAGGGTTCAAAGATCGATCTAACTAGTAGTGACGCCGAGAAGACAACGACAATGCAACTGCATAAGAGGCATTTATTTTTCCAGCTAGCTGGGGTCTGATTTCTGCCTGATGCAGCAGGTTGCAACAAGGACCCTGAACCTAGAATTGAGGGGCCTTTTATAGCTCAGGAGGCAATACAGGATATACTGTCAGTAACTTTCCATGGTATGCAGCACACAAGGGAGTGGGTATGAGCAGTTAGGGTCCAGCTGCTACCGCCTGCTTGAGTCTAGATAAGAACTCTCAGTTAAAGTTAGGTTAACCTTGTCCTGGTGCCGCCAGGCCCGCCCGTCCTCTGCTTATTTACGAGTTCCTGTCCTCTGTTTATTTACAAGTTCCCAGTTCCTCTGGCCCCATCCTCCAAGCCCTGACATGGCGGTGATTATGCTAACTCGGCCTATGCTAACTTGGCCTAACATACACTAACTCGGCCTAACACCACCTACTGGCCCCAGGATTAGAGAGTTTTCAAAAACAGTTGCCTGGTGCAGAGGTATCTATGGCAGTCAACCGCTAATCCTGCCTTCTTCTGAGGAAGCAATTTCCTGAAGCAGTCCTTGGAAAGCACGGGATGGAGCCAGCCAGAGCTTCCAGGGTTCAACTGGGAGAGCTGCTCTTCCTGACAGACACACACACACACAAGAAAAGAGAGAAGGTGGGATCAGTCGATGTGAACCACAAACTTAGTATCAAAGGACAGTAGGTATTAGTAGCCTCCATGAAGATCAAAGGGGCTGCATTTTTTTACAGCTCTTGGTAGTTTTATTGAGTGCTTAACTCTGTGTAAGATCCTTTGCGAAACACATTAAATATAATCCCCCTGGAGGCGCATGGTCGTGGGGTGGGCGGGTAGCTATTATCCTCATTTTGCTGATGTGTAAACTGAGGCTCAGAGAAGCCACCTAATGTGTCTGGGTCACACAATCAGTAAATGGTAAAGCCAGGATTCAACTCCATCTGGCTGTCTTCAATGTCCATGGTCTCAAATATGGTGTCATAGGGGGGACGGGAATAGTTTTGAGATCGGTAAAATGCGTTCCTTTGGAAAGTCTCCCTAAAAGTACAGGCAGCTTCTGAGCTCCATGAGAAAAGTGCTTCCCAGGCTGAAATCCGGCACTTCACACAGCGTGTTTTTAACTCTGTTTCTCTTGAAGTTTGCAAAGCTGGTTGATTTTGTGGTCAACGTGACTAGGCTATGGTGCCCAGTCGTTCAGTCCAACACCAGAGTACAAGTATGCTGTGCAGGTATTTTCCAGAGGAGACTCACGTTCACATAGGTGGACTTTGAGCAAGGCAGATTTGCCCCCCTGATGTGGGTGGGCCTCCTCCAGTCTGTTAAGGACAAAGAAGGACAAAGCCTGCCATTTCCTGCAGTGGAAGGTATTCATTCAGCTTCATGACTGCAACATTAGAAACCCTGCCCAAGTTTCCGGCCTCCCTGCCCTGCTCTGTGAGCGTCAGACTCAAGACTGTAACAGTAACTCTCTCACCTGAATTTCCAGCCTGTTGGCTTGCCCTGTGAATTTTCCAGCCCTTGCAATTGTATGAACCAACGTCTTAAAATATATCTCTCTCTGCCTATACATCCATCTCCTACTGCTTCTGTTTCTCTAGAAAACTCCAACGAATGCCCTAGCCAAGAAGACATAAGGGGACTGCCTTTATAAAAGAGCCTTAGTTTTTTTTAAAGTTGGTTTATTTCTTTCTTCCATGAGAAAGGGAGAGAGGGAAAAAGATCAACCAGTCAAGATCACAGGGGTGCATGCACTGGAGTGAGCAGGAGACCTCGGGATGTGAACACAGGCCCTCCCATACGACCTCAGCACCACAGAACGTGTGTTACCCCTGCACCACCTTAAACGGCCAAGAGATTTTTCTTTAACTACAAGGAAAAGTACACAGGAAGGAGTTCGATGTAAGGGAGGGCTTCAAAAAGTTGGTGGAAAAACACAATGACTTAAAATAAACTCAAGTATGAGTTTATTTGGGGGGCAAAAAAGCTTTTTTTTTTTTTTTTGGAGAGATAGGGCTTCAAAAAGTTGGTGGAAAAACACAATGACTTAAACTCAAGTATGAGTTTATTTTGGGGGCAAAAAAGCTTTTTTTGTTTTGGAGAGATTTTGGCTATAGGCCACGTGCGCTCACCAGAAAGACAGAGACAGACAGAGAGAGAGAAAGCGAGAAATCACCCCCCAGGGGGATTGGCTATGCCGCAATCCCTTCTCCTCCATTCTCCTCTCAGGATCTTGGGTACGCACGCACACGCGCCCGGCGTGAGTTTAAGTCACCGGGTCCGGGACGCGAACCACAGTGACTACACAGGAGTCCATCGATGTAGCCATTATGTCATCTGTTGGTACTGCAATAAAGCTTTTGGCATCCATCCATAGTATTTTTTTTATTTTTTGTAATATGTGTTTTCCATGAACTCTTTGAAAACCTTTCATGTTCAACCATTTGCCATTTGCGTCAATGCGCAGGGCCTCGTCTAGAACCCGCTCCCTCTGACCCAGTTGTTCTTATCACTGTCTGTGCCCCCAACATGCTGAAGAGGCACACCCCACCTTCCAGCAGCCACCACTCACTGCCGCAGGTATTCTATGTGTGGCAGGATGGCTTTCACATACCAATAGGTGTATTTGCTGCATTTTCCCTCTGAACTCTTCCTCCAAGCTGGAAGCCAGGTCTTTAATCATGCCCTACCTGAAAGCGAAATATCTCTTGGTCATCTGGGTTTTTTAAAAAAAAATTTTTTTGAGAGGTTTTTACTATAGGGCACATGCGCTCACCAGAGACACAGAGACAGATAGAGAGAGAGAAAGTGAGAAATCACCCCCCGGGGTGAAGGCTACGCTGTAATCCCTTCTCCTCCATTTTCCTCTCGGGATCTTGGGCACACGGGCCCCACGTGAGTTTAAGCCACGGGGTCCAGGACTTGAACCGCAGTTGACTACATGGGAGTTCAGTGACATGCCATTACGCTAACTGTTGGTCCCTTAAAAATTTTTTTTAGTCTCCAAAAATGTAAGCCGGAGGGCAAGGGGTATACCAGGGACAGGAGGGCGTCTCCAGGCAGTCCAGTGCAAAGGAACGCATACGTGCTGGGCCCGCCGTCTGCCCCCTCATTCACTGTCCCCTCAGGAGGTCAGATTACGTGCTGGGCCTGCCTTCTGCCCCTCATTCACTGTCCCCTCAGGAGGTCAGATGTTCACACCCTGGCAAGGAGACCAGCCCACATGGGAGGGGAAGAAGCAGTGGCCCCGGAATGTGTGGGAACAAGGTGGAGGGGATGGGGCTGACGTGGTAGCCAAAACAGAGGGGCATGGAGGCCAAGAACCTTGATTCTGGTTGCTGCGAAGTCCCCTCTCACAGTCCTGAGAACCATGAGCTCAGACACCCAGACAGTAGGGTTGGGTTCAGAGTTGGATGGGTGTCCATGTAAATAGTGTAGATGGTCACGTGTCACTTAGCATCAGAGGTTCATTTGGAGAAATTCATAGGCGATTTCATCGTCGCGTGAGCATCATAGGATGTGATGTAAGTCTACATGTGTAGGCTGCTACCCGCCAGGGCCGTGTGGTGTAGACTATTCTAATCTGATGGCTCACCATTGCATGGTCCTTCATTGGCCAGAACCTTGTTCCATGGCACATGATTATACACACTCACACATACACATATTACATGTGCACACACCCACATATATGTAACATGTAGTAGTATTTCTGGCATAACTGGAACATATGTGTACCACACCAGCAAAGATAATGGGGAGCAAAGTTATAAACTGTTGTGGAAGTATGACTTTTAACTTAATTTTTTTTACAGGTTTTTACTATAGGGCATGTGTACTCACCAGAAAGACAAAGAGAGACAGAGAGAAACAAAGTGAGGCATCACCCCCCGAGGGGATGGCCACACCACAATCCCTTCTCCTCCATTTTCCTCTCGGGATCTTGGGCACACATGCACATGTGACCGGTGTGAGTTTAAGCCACCGGGTCCGGGACTCAAACCACGGTCAGCTACATGTGAGTTCAGCGACATAGCCATTACACTAACTGCTGGTCCCATTAACTTAATTTTTTTTTTAAAAAAAAGGTCTATATTTATTTTTTTTTGAAAATTTGTCTAAAATAAATACATATTATTTCTATAACATAACAGATATGTTAAATGTTTGCTTTAAACTATTATGGATTTAACTACTATGTTATAACATAAGATTTTTCCAGTATAAACTTAAAGAGAGAGAGAATTCCTTCTTTTTTTTTTTTTTTTGAGAGAGATTTTTGCTATGGGCTACACACACTTGCTGGAGAGACAGAAAGAGATAGAGAGTCAGAAAATTATAAATTTCTCCCCAGGGGGATGGCCATGCTACAATCTCTTCTCCTCCATCTCCACTTGGGGATTTGCGCATGCACGCACATGCACCCGGTGTGAGTTTGAAGCCACCAGGTCCGGGACTCAAACTGCAGTCAGTCACGTTGGCGTTCAGTGACGTAATCATTATGACACCTGCAGGTCCCAAACGAGATAGAATTCTAAGTGCTATATATGCTAAGACGTCAAAAAGTTCATGGAAAAGTAAAATTAAAGTACCAGTTGGCCTGGTCTGTCCAGGCACTGGCCTCAGTTCTGGGAGAAGTGTTGCAGTTTTCCATTGATTCTTGTGGTTGGAGGCTCTTTTGTCATAACCCTGATGCCATGGACACCTCACCTTGGGTGTGTCCTGGAACACTGACGAGATATTGGCACCTAGTTTTGGTTTTCTTAGAGATGAAAGCTGACCTTGGCTAGTGCTTTTCTTTTCTTTCTGAAGATCTGGGCTTTTGCCTGGTCTTGCTTTCCCTTCTTATGAAAGGACAAGAGGGGAGAAGGAATACTTTACTGAGAAGTCAAAGGAAGTTCTAGGACCAGCAGGTGGCATGGTGGTTGAGGTGCTGGACTCCCACGTGATTAACCATGGTTTGAGTCCCGGACCTGGTGGCTTGCTTTCTCTCTTTCTCTCTCTCTCTCTCTCTCTCTCTCTCTCTCCCTATCTCTCTCTTGTGAATGTGTTTGCCCTATAGCTAATTAAAAATAAATTAATTAAAAAAATTTTTTGAAGAGGTTTTACTATAGGGCACGTGCACTCACCAGAAAGATAGAGAGAGAGAGACAAAAAGCAAGAAATCACCCCCCAGGGGGGATGGCCACGCTGCAATCCCTTCTCCTCCATTCTCCTCTCGGGATCTTGGGCACACACACACATGCACCCAGCATGAGTTTAAGCCACCGGATCCAGGACTCAAACCGTGGTCGACTACATGGGAGTTCAGGGACATAGCCATTATGCTAACTGCTGAGCAGCTTTTCCTTCTGAGCACAGTCATAGAAACAGCGAGCTTGGTCCCTGCTTCCCCCAGATGCGTCTCACCCAGTGTGCTAACCAGGGTGGACGTTCTCTTCTCCCCGCGGTGGGCAGATTAAGCCGTCCAGCTCCTCGTGTGTCTTAAGGACAGGTTCTAACATCATTTCTTTCCACTTTCTTTTGACTGAAACAAGCTCTCAGCTCACACTCACCCTTGTCCCTTGAGTCAGCCAGGCAAGTCATAAATAATCACAGTAATAATGCCATGCAAACACTTTAGCGGTGGGAGAGGACGGTGCTGGTCTTGACTCTCCAGGATGCAGAAGATTATATACCAGGGTGACTCACACTGGCAGCAGCCTAACAGGAGAAACTACTTTGCCAGTCCACTCCCAGGCCTGATGGAGCGGGAGCACTGGCTTTCCAAAGGCTCTCTTAAAGAAACAGTGTCCATTCATTTCTTTAAGTTGAAGCAGTTCTCTTGGAGACTGCCATGACCCCTGTTCTATGAGGGCAGGGGTCATGGCAGTCTTTCTTATTTACTATATATATATATATATTTTTTTTTTTCCTGGAGAGATATTTTGCTATAGGGCTTGCGTGTTTGCCAGACAGAGACAGAATGCGAGAAATCACCTCCCAGGGAGGATGGCCATGCCGCAATCCCTTCTCCTCTCGGGATCTTGGGCACGCACGCACACGCACCTGGCGTGAGTTTTAAGCCACCGGGTCCGGGACTCGAACCGTGGTCAACTACGTGGGAGTCCAGCGACATAGCCATTATGCCATCTGTGGGTCCCCCTTATTTACTATTTTTAAAACTTGATTTTGTTTGTTCTCCTATGAGGCGGGGAGACAGAAACAGAGACACCCGTGTGCAGTCCGCCCCCACACTTAGCCAGTCCTGGGTCGTGTGCATACGCATGACTGGTGCGTCCAGAGAGGTCTCCTTACACGAACTGGAACGTTTCCAGGTGGGTCAGCCTCACAGAGCATTGTGTTACAGTTGAACGGCAGCCAAGTCCCAGTCTCTCTTAATGTTGAAGCCCAAATACCAGCCAAGTAGGAAATGCCCGGGACAGAAGAAATCTTGAATGTTGTAAAAAAAAAAAAAAAAAAAAAAAAAGTTACAATTCTGATTAAAGAAACAAAAGGGGCGTAGATTAACCAAATGCTTTAGTGAAAGGAGCTGAATTTCCAACTCCTAGGACTGAGAATAGAACCTTATTCAGCCCTTGGAGTTCAGACTGCCATCTCTCTGGAGCTTAGAATCCTCCTCGCACAAGCCCCATCCCACATCTCGTATTCACGATGCTTGTTTTTCTCGTGCCTAGAATATGCCAGTGCAGGCATTAGGAGCAATTAAAATCAAGATGAGGAAAGCGTTCTCCTCATCATGAAAGACTGACTGATGAGGCAATGAGTCTATGAAAGACATTCAAGTAAAGATCCTTGGCACTTCCGTGGCACCTTTCATCAAAGGATTTCCAAGTGCTTCTTTGATTTTCACCGCATTTTCATGATGAAGCTCCTTAACTGCAGATGGAGAAGCAGACCCTTGCACCTGCTGCTCCCCGGGCACCACACACTCGTCACACTCCCATCAAACTCTTTTCCCCAAACCTCTTCCTTTTCTGGCTTCTCCTTCTTGGCTAATGGCACCTTGACTCCATTGTCTGCATGCCTGAAACCTGGACATCCTCCTGGCCTCCCAGGTCTCCTGTTCCTCCCTCATTGAGTCTCGGTCCCAAATGCTCTTCAAGCCCCTCCTCTACTCCCTCCTCCCCTCTGGTCCTGGACTATCTTCCCAAAAGGCAAATCGGACTGTACTGAGTCCTCTGCTGAACGTCCCTCAGAAGTCCTGTTTTCTTAGGGATGAATTCAAACTCTTCATCATGCCACGCCCGTCCCTCCATGATTTGTCTGTGCCTACTTCGTTTTCATCTGCTGACCCCATCCCTCAGTGGCTCTCCCACAACACACACATGCTTGTGCATGCATGCACATACATGCACACGCACACACACACACACACACACACTCATGCACTTTAACCTTACCGCCAGTTGCAGGTCTGCAATGTCCTAAACTTGCCACTCTATTTCAAATCTCCGTGCACTCATTTTCCAAACCTTTTTTGTACCCATCTTCCTCCACTCTTTTCCTTTCTTTTTCTTTTCTTTCTTTCTTCTTTTATTTATTTTTTTTTTGAGGTTTATTTCTTCTGTGAGCAAGAGAGAGAGAAGGTTCTCCTGACAAGGTCTTGATGTTGCAACCCATCCCTAGCTTCAGCCAGCTCCAAATCATAGGGCATGCACGTGACCAACACATTCAGGGGGGTCTCTGCACGTGAATCTGGAATCTTCCCATGTGGGTCAGCCTCAGAGCATTGTGCTTTACCGCCACACCACGGTCTGGCCCCATCACCCTCTACTCTTCCCATGGAAAATGGTGTTTAGCAGTGATCAGGTCAGAACTTAATAGGCTAAGGTGGATTTTTTTTTTTTTAGAGAGAGATTTTTGTTGTAGGGCACGTGCACTCGCCAGAGAGACAGAAAGTGAGAAATCACCATCCTCCCCCCCATGGGGAATGGCCATGCCACAATCCCTTCTCCTCCATCTTTTCTGCATTTTGGGCACACATGCACACGCGCTCAGCATGAGTTTTTAAGCCACCAGGTCTGGGACTCGAACCATAGGTGACTCTGTGGGAGTTCAGCAATGTAACCATTATGCCATCTACTGGTCCTGGCTGAGGTGTCTTTTAACACTGAAATGTCCTTACTCATCTTTATATTCCCCAGCACCTACGGCAATTCCTAGCATATAGCTGGGACTTGACAGGGATTGAACTCATAGCCACCTGGACCAGAGCCACAGATGGTTAATGGAGGGTTATAGCACAGGGCAGTTTGGAGGGCAGGCTGCCTGCTGGCTGGTACCAGCGATTGGAAATTACGGATTAAGGATGCTGCTTTTTGCATTGTCTATATGACACAGGCAAATTGGACAGCATAAGAGACTTCTCTGACTCTAGAATTTGAGAGCTGAAGAAAATAGCAAAGATTATATATTCCCTGGCTGGGAGAGGAACTACCCTAAATTTTAATGTTCTTAAGGTTTTGGGGGTGGGAGGCTTTGTAAACCCAAAGCCATCTTAAATTCCTTTAGGGCTCAGTTTGTTTTCTGTGCAAATTTTCTAACATGAATTATTCTTTGTGTGTGTGTTGATCATCTTTGTATGTGTGTTGATAAAATGTGTAAGCTATAAGACATCTAAAACAGTGACTGTCAACCGAGGGCAACTTTGCCACTCCCATGCCTTCCCCATCTTCTGCCACCCCCAACCTCCAGGAACGTTTGTTAATGTCTGGAAACATTTTAGGGTATCACAAGTTGGGGGGTCTGGCACCCAGTGGCAGAGGCCAGGGAAACTGCTCAGTGTCCTACAACACAATGTCACCAAGACCGAAAACCACCCGTGTGAAACAAACATCCCACGCTTACACAGGGATCTCTTGGGTGGTTCAGTTGGTGTAAGTAAACAGATCCAGCCTGCTGAGTCACGTTGGCTAGAAAAAGGCATTGCAGAGACGTTTCCTTTCGTATACATTCACCCAAACTGTGGGCTCACCCCGAGCAACACAGGTAGGAGTGAGGCCATTGACAGTGCCTCTCTTCAGTGACAACTTTCCAAGTCACAGGTTAACCTAGACCAGCAGGAGAAACTTCAGGAGACGAAAATGTAGGACTATGTGGCACTGAGGGACAGAAACCAGCCCTTCCCACCTCTGAGAACCCAGAAGAGAAGCTCTGACCTTCCCCAGGCCAGGCAGAAAGGATGTGAGCTCAGAACTGTGGTCCAGGGAGAGCTGCATTCTGTCCCTGTCTCCTCAACAGTGTTCCTCCAGACTGTGGTGACATGGACCTCAAATTCCCAGGATGTCAGATTGCACTGCATGAAGAGAGAAGCTATTGATACGTGGGTGGCACCGTGCACCTTTGTGGGACGCCCAAAGATATCTGATATGATTTCCCCTTTGCCTGTTAGCATTGTTTTTCCTGGGCTTTGCCATTCCCAAATCATGGCCCATGACAATTAGTTCATTTGAGAGAGCCTAAGACAATGGCTGTTGCACACACACATATTAAATGTGTGATAATGACAGTGACAACGCTGGTGATGCTGAGGATGAATAGGAATGCATCTGTTGCAGTGTTTCTCTCCCACAGACACAGCGATGCTCTTTGGTAAGTTTGCTGCAACAGCAAGTCCCCTGTTAGTCTCCTTGTGAAGAGAGAAGAAAAGCACAAATATTGCATGTTGCTCCATGTCACTTTAACAGGAAGACAGAGTTCCAGACTTCTGGCCCTTAAACAACTCAAAGTTACATGCACCTCTTCCTGCAAATGTCAGAATTTAGCATTTAGCTTGGCAGCTTTCTCGTTATTATGCACCAAGAGCTTCTCTTAACCAAACCTGTCAAAAATCTCTAACAGGCAGGAGCTTTGTAAACCCAAAGCCAATGTCATGCCTATGTCATGGCTGTCAGTGACTTAAGGAGAGAGAAGCCCTCGTGAGTGTTCTCAGATACCAGGACTCCCTAGGGTATTCCTTCCCACCAGGTCCTGGAAGAGAAAAGAGTGAGGCTCACATGGGAGGAGGTTTTGGTGGGACCCTCGAATTCTTCTGTAGTTGGTTCAGAGATGGAATAACAGGTTGTCCAGCAGGAGAACTTCTGGGCCACTGCTCCGTGAGGAAAGGTGAGCCCTCCTGGAAGTGGAATTCTGGTGCCAGCACCTCCATTTTCCACTCTGAGTCCTCCACACCTGTACGTTGAGTCCTCTTCTGCTAGAGAAGGTGGTGCTGTGGTTGAAAGAGGTAGGCTAACAGACTCAGGCAACGGATACCGGGGCCTTTCGTGTCAGAGAAGTACTCCCCGATGCCCATGCACCAGGCTGCGGCCAGAGACCCAGCCATCCTGAGCCTCGGCTTCCATGGAAGCCCCAAGCTGCCTCCAGTTCCCACGGTGCAGAAAGACTACCTGATCAATCAAGAAGCAATCTTTGGCCACTTCTCCGGGAGTTTTAGACCCTCCTGCCAACTCCCGACACCTTGATTCCTCTAGAGTGTCAGACTCCATGCCCACCTGCTGCCAGGTGCAGGTGCAGGTGCAGGTGATCCATGTGCTAGGATGACTCCCTGCCAAGGGGTGGAGCCCCACCTCCAACCTCAGGCAGCCGACAGTCGTAGAAAACCAACAGTCGCGGTCAGCTTTATTGGAAATGGGTGATTTATTATCCACATTTTAAACAGTTTAACTTGTTTATGGTTGCTGATAAAATTGTGTGGCTTGGAAAAGGACACCTAATAAATGCGTATCCTAAAGTCCCTGTTTGAGACGTAAATAAAAATGGTATCTTATTTATTTCTTATAAAATCATTACCTTTGCTAAATAAATGTTGGATTATTGTTTCAAAAATACTGGCTTGAGGCCAGCTGCAGTGGTAAAGCCATGGAAAGAGGTTCTGAGATGCTGATGCAATGGGAAGGTCCAAGGTTTCCATCCTGAGGTCCCTGTGCACACTGGGGATGCTTTTTATATGGATAGACTTACATTGTTTTAGTGTGGTACCACAAGCAATCTATTGAAAATTACATATCCTTCGGCACCAGACCACACTGCAAGACATTGCCTTTAAGTTCCTCACTTACTGACCAATTTGCTTAAAGACCTTTGTCGTAGTAACACAACTGGGTTGTTAAGTGAGGAGTGCCTGTATAGTTGTCGCATTTTTTCTGGTTGCCTTATTCATTCCTGAATACTGTAAAGCCAGTGGAGTTCAAAAGCACAGCTATAGTGTCAGCAGCCTAACCAAACCCCCAGAATGGGGCGGCGATGAGGACA
Source organism: Tupaia belangeri chinensis (assembly GCF_000334495.1). Taxonomy (NCBI): domain Eukaryota; kingdom Metazoa; phylum Chordata; class Mammalia; order Scandentia; family Tupaiidae; genus Tupaia; species Tupaia belangeri. The sequence continues at coordinate 1,434,313 of NW_006198705.1, forward strand.
CTGAGCCCCAGCTGCAAGCTTGTGGCATCCCGGAGCTTCCTATCTTTGAGGAGCCTGGGAACCAGCACACTGAGCTATAAACTCAGAAGAAAAGGGGATTCTGCAGACACCATCTCTGAGAGCCGAGGGAGCCAGCGCATGAAGACTTCACGGTGTTGGAGGGGAGATGCTAGCACATCCCTCAGGGTCAAGTGTGGTAAGTGACTCCCTCGTTCCTTCTGCCTCCCTCCTTCTCCTCTTCTTCCTGTTCCTTTTTGTCCATTTCTTTTTTCCTCTCTTGTTTATACATTAGAACAAGCCATGGACATAATGGCAACTCTCAAGGTTATCTGGAATCCAAACTTTGAAACTCAAGAGAAAGAGTCATGTGTCTGGTAGGAAGGGTGACTTCCCTTTAACAACTCCACCGTAAACGTGATAGCAAACTTTCCATGGCCGTGTCAGCGGAAGGTGCAGGATTGCAGTAGGCAATGCAATGCCACCTCTGGAAAGACATCATGGAAAGAATTCCTTCTTGTTTTCTTCCTTCCTGCTTCCCTGAAATATTTTGGCTTCGCTCATAGGTGTGGGTGAGTGGCTCCTCTGAACAGTCACTCAGCCTCAGGGATCTGTTCATCTCTTTCAGAGGTCAAACAAAAACCTAGTTTTACTCTCCTCTCACTTTCTCTACTTCTGATTCTTGGCTAGGATAAAATCCAACCCTTACGCCTCTGGATACGAATAATATTGATCAGCAATTATCTTTACCAGATGAAGGAAATTCTTCTTATAAATTCAAATCATGTAGAACTTGGAGCTGATTCTTGGGCCTAGTGTCCTGGTTGGATCCAACTTGACTTTATAGAAGAGAAAAGCACATGAAGTATCTTGGTGGTGACCTAGACTTTGGAGGATGCTTTTAAGAAAGATTTTAACAACTGGAACATTCCTAAATGAGGATGCAAGTAACTAGGTAGCAGCAGAGTTTATTTCCAGCCTCAGCCTCTGAATGCGTTGTTGAGGTTTACACTTTCTCACCTCTCACATGTCCTACTTCTTGATTTTTCCTCCATCACACTCCTACCTCAACTACCCTGCAATTTGCATCCGGCTTCAGTTCATCTTTATTCCAATCCGTTTACCTGAGTTTCGAATCTCAGGGGAAGGCACCCATCAAATTCCTCTCTGAACCTGATGTTCTAGTGAAATCCAGCCTCCTAAGAAATGTCTTGCTCATTTTGAGTTGCTTTATGGGCAAAGAAGACTTTACAGATTTATATGTGCTTTGCTGCACCCGTAAATGGACCATTAACTAGGGCCCACCTTTAACAGAGTACTCCTTTGAAAGTAGATACAGGGCACAGCAGGTGGTATAGTGGTTAAGGCACTGGACTCTTATGTGGCTGACCATAGTTCAAGCCCTGGACCTGGTGGCTTGAGACTCATGCCAGGTGCATGTGTGTGCATGCCCAAAATCCCAAGAGGAGAGTAGAGATGGGATTGCAGCATGGCCATCCTTCCTGGGTGGGAGTGATTGGTTTTGGTTCCTCTGTCTCTGTCTCTCTGGCTATAGAGGTATTCTCCCTATACCAAAATCTCTCACAAAAAAAAAAAAAAGAAAAAGAAAAGAAAAGACAAGAAAGGAAGAAAACAGGTATAAAACTGGGAACCAGCAGTTAGCATAATGGCTATGTCGCTGGACTCCCATGTAGTCGACCACGGTTCGCGTCCCGGACCCGATGGCTTAAAACTCACGCTGGGCACGTGTGTGTGCATGCCCAAGATCCCGAAAGGAGAATGGAGGAGAAGGGATTGCGGCATGACCATCCCCCCTGGGTGGTGATTTCTCGCTTTCTGTCTGTCTCTCTCTGTCTGGTGAGCGCACACACCCTATAGTGAAAACCTCTCAAAAAAAAAAAAAATAGGTATAAAATACATATAGCTATTTGGAAGAAACTTCCATTTTTTTGATGAGATGCTATGTAAATCTTGTATTTATAAGTATACTGAAGGAACCAGCAAGTGGCGTAGTGGTTGAGGTGCTGGACTCCCACATGGTCAACCATGATTTGAGTCCTGGACCTGGCTTGAAAAATCACTGTGGGCACACGTATATGTATGCCCAAAACCTGAGAGAAGGGTGGAGGAGAAGGGATTGTGGTGTGGCCATCCCCTGTGGGAGTGATTTCTCACTTTTTCTCTCTCCCCAGGGAGAACACACACCTTATGACAAAAACAAACAAACAAACAAACAAGAAAGTATAAAAAAAGTAAAGAAGATATTGACAGAAAACATATATACAACTTTTAAAAGGAATTGTGTACTGACTGAATACATTTAAAAGAAACTATATTTTAAAATTCATTCTGCCATGAACAGAGATGACATGTCTTTTTACTAGGTTGTGGTTTTCAGGTTAAGATTCCCAATGCATAATGAATTTGCAATGGATACTTTCAAAAAAAAAAATCACATTCAGCATCTCACTCCCAGAGAGTCTGACAAAATAGCTCTCATTTCAACTCTTTAACTCCTTAAACTCTCACAGATAATATGACTCACTGTGGCCTTCACACAGAAATCATAAGGGAGCTATCAACTTCCGGTCAACTTCCAAAAGAGACACAGTGAAGAATAAAATTGTTTTTATAGCAGAGCAAGCATTAGAATAAAAACATATCCTATAAGGCACTTTCTGCATCCAACATTTGAAGAAGAGATTAGAGTTGGCGATTGATGATGGTGAAAGAAGCATGGTGGTATTTTACAATATTGACGTGGAGAGAGGCTCTGTTTTGTTGGCAAGAGTCCCTTTCTAGTGCTGCCTTTTCTGGCTCCGATTTTAAAGTAGAAAAATGAATAAATGTAGCTGCCTTGAACATAGCTTTGGTTTTAAAAGCCTGTGATTTGGAGAGTTTCCTCCGCTGTTAGAATGATGACCTCATGGCCTTTATGAAGTCAAGATGTTGAACTTTATCTTCGAAGCGGAGCGCACACATGTAAGTTTCAAAGGCTAAAGGGCACACTGAGTTCTCTGCTGCAAACAGGGGTCCCCTTCCTGTTTCAATCCATCTCCTCCTCACCCACACGCCTCGAGCCCGATCCTGCCTTTCCCAATACCACACCTCACACAGACTTTTCATAGAGTGTTGGTTTCCAAAATCCTCTGGGGAATTTGTGAAAAAAGAAGCGTTTTTTTCTTTACCTGAAAGATAGAGAGGACTAGGGACAGAAGGTGGCATAGTGGTTAAGGCACTGGACTCCCCATGGCTGTTGGTGGTTTGGGTCCTGGACACAACAGCTTGAAAATCATGCTAGGCATGTGTGCATGCATGCCCAAAATCCTGAGAGGAGAATGGAAGAGCAGGGATTGCAGTGTGGCCATCCCCGCCCCACCCCATCCCCCCCCCGTGGGCTTATTTCTCACTTTTTCTCTGTTCTTCTAGCGAGTGTGTGCCCTATAGCAAAAATTGCTCTTAAAAAAAAAAAAAAAGAAAGAAAGAAAAGAAAAGAAGAGGAGACCTGGGGGTGTAGAGGAGTCTAATTTTCTATGATTATTAAGATTATTTTAATTTTTAAAATTGTGGTAAAATACACATATTATAAAATTTACCAGCTTTACTACATCCAAGGGCGTGGTTCAGTGGTATTAAGTAGATTCACGCTGGGTGACCGTCACCACTGTCCATCCTCAGAATTCTTCCTATAACTGAGCCATGAGAACCAAAGTGACTATACTATACTTAGTCTTGGACTCCATCTTAAGAGATGAAACCTTAGGAGAATTAATCAGTGCTTATCTTTATTTTATTTTATTTTTTGAGAGGTTTTTTTGCTATAGGGCGTGTGCGCTCGCCAGACAGACAGAGAGAGACAGAGACAGAAAGTGAGAAATCATCCCCCAGGGGGGATGGCCACGCCACAATCCCTTCTTCTCCATTCTCCTCTCGGGATCTTGGGCACACACGCACATGCGCCCGGCGTGAGTTTTAAGCCACCGGGTCCAGGACGTGAACCACAGTCGACTATGTGGGAGTCCAGCGACATAGCCATTACGCTAACTGCTGGTCCCAGTCAGTGCTTATCTTAAAGCCCCTTGCAGAGAACAGGAACCAGTCATTCCATCCTGCCCTGCATGTCCAGAAGGGAAATTGATGACCCCCTGACACTATCAAATCTCCCTGTGATCTGGCTGAAGACCAGGCCTCGTCAGCTCCCGGTCAGTTTTGTCCTAAGACAATGACTAACTTGCCCTTCGTTGTCTTCCTGATGTGTTTTGTATCTTGTCCAACACAGCGAAGATGGTTCTGGACTCTGATCCACTGTCTCCTTGGTGTTGGCCTCACTGAATAAATTCTTTTTCTTATTCACCAAGTCTTGTGTCTTTGTGGCAAGAGGCATGAGATTGATTTCAGGCGTCCTGAACAGGCATCCCCACCCGTTCTGGCATAATTTTCACCTTCCCAAACTGGAACTGTGCAGTCACTAACCAGCAACTCTCCACTCTGCCTTCCTAATCTCCTGGTAACCCCCAGTTTGCTTTCTGTTTCTATTAGATTGATAACTCTAGGGACCTTATATGAATATAATCATAAAATATGTGTCCTTCAGTGACTGACTTCACTGTGCATAATGTCCTCAAGTTCATGAATGTTGTGGCCTGTGTCAGAACTTCATTCCCTTTTAAGGCTGAATAATATTCCATTATATTAACAGGGAAAAGAAAGAAAGAAGGAAAGAAAGAAGAAAGAAAGAAGGAAGGAAGGAAGGAAGGAAGGAAGGAAGGAAGGAAGGAAGGAAGGAAGGAAAGAAG
>NW_006198705.1:1439315-1443099 GCF_000334495.1 Tupaia belangeri chinensis
AAGGAAGGAAGGAAGGAAGGAAGGAAGGAAGGAAGGAAGGAAGGAAGAGAAGAGAAGGAAAGTGAGGCAAAGCAAGTGAAGGAAAAGGTATTATTTAGGGCAGGATCAGGACAATTGCCCAGGCATCACAAAATACAAGTGGCCCCAGATAATGAGTGCCAAGGTGTTAAAGATTTCAGGATGATGTTCATATATATATATATATATATAACACACACACACACACACACACACACACACACACATATATATAGGAGAGGTTTTCACTATAGGGCGTATGTGCTTGCCAGAAAGACAGAGAGAGACAGAGAGACAGAAAGTGAGACATCACTCCCCAGGGGGGATGGCCACACCGCAATCCCTTCTCCTCCATTCTCCTCTCCAGATCTTGGGCGCGCATGCACATGTGCCCAGCCTGAGTTTAAGCCACCGGGTCTGAGACTCAAACCACGGTTGACCACATGGGAGTCTAGCGACATAGCCATTATGCCAACTGCTGGTTCCGATTTCAGGATGATTTTAAAGACAAAAGTTATGGCTGAGAGGGGAGAGCAGCAAGGAGTCTTGTTTACCACAGATGGACAAAGTCTGTGGTCAGGGCGGCAGGGTGACCTCACGATCACCTGGAATCACTTTGTCAAAGCCTAAGCAGAGTGTGGAGATGGCGAGTCTGGAAGGTGAAGGAGGAATGCGTGTGGGAGAAGGTTGTGGGTAGCATAAAAAGCCCAGTGAGCACTTCCTCAGCCGGCGCTCACCGAGGAGCAGGCGTGTTCACCTTGAGTGCCAAGATCGTGAAGCTCAATGGCGAGACACTGGACTGCCACATGGCCAACCATTGTTCGAGTCCCAGACCTGGTGGCTTGCTTTCTCATTCTCCTTCTCTCTGTCTCTGATTCTCTCTGATCAAAGGGAATAATATTAATAAATAAATAAAGTTAAACAAATAACTCTTTAAAAACAAACCAACAATATCCTCCTATGATTGTAATAACAGTATGGATAGAACCAATTGTATTTATCCGTTCATCTGTCCTTGAACACTTGACTTGTTTCCACCTGTTCACCAGAGCCTTATTATTTTTTTTTTGTAAGTTTATTTATGACAGAGCACACATGTACATGTGCTAGACAGAGAGAGAAGAACTCTCAACAGGGGTCTCATCTCGCCACAATCCCCTTTCTGCAGCCCTCTGGCTGATCAGGATCTTGGCCGTGCATATAGGCACCCACTGTGTTTTCAGGCCAATCCAGAGATTCGAACCTGCAGTTGACCACGTGGCTTCCAGCACTACAGTTCAGTTTGCTACCAGGCAGGGCTAAAGTTATGTTTTCACAGGCATCTCAGGGACTCTAGTACTTGTTGTTCAGAGAGAAGCCCTAGAAAAAACTATTTTAAAAAAGGTTTAAGTGCTTTGAAAGCCATTTAATATGCCGTGGAATAATATTTAGTAGGGTTAAAAATTGTGTATTTCCTCTCATAATTATCTTTTTCCCTTCCCATTCAAGCAGTATTCACTATGTTTGCCTGAGGGTTGTTACAACAGCAATGCAAGGGGAAAAATGGAGTTGACATTCAGACCTTGAATTTTAAGAGGATCTAAAAAAAAAAAAATTCTATTAATAGAGGCAATAGTTTCAGGGGGAAAAAAAGACTTCCTCAGTAGTAAGAACATGGGCTTCTTCTTTTTTATTTATATATTTTATTATTTTTTTTTGAGAGGCTTTTGCTATAGGGTGTGTGCACTCGCCAGAAAGACAGAGACAGAGAGACAGAAAGTGAGAAATCACACCCCAGGGGGAATTGTCACACTGCAATCCCTTCTCCTCCATTCTCCTCTCGGGATTTTGAGCATGCACATGCACCCAGTGTGAATTTAAGCCACCAGGTCTGGGATTTGAACTGCGGTCAACTACATGGGAGTCCAGCAACATAGCCATTATGCTAACTGCTGGTCCCCATGGGCTTCTTCTTCTTCTTTTTTTTTTTTTTTTTTTGAAAGCTCAGACTCAGAAGGACCAAAAACATGAGAATGACTTGAGCAAATGAGATGAAGTAAGCTCCTGCACATGTCAGACCCCGGGACAGAGAGGCTGGGCTGCATGGGTGTGGGTGGAGGCAGGGGAGACTGAGAGCTGCACCCTAGAGCTACTCACTAGGACTGGGTTCCCAGTTCACCCATCCACAGACCCAGGGTGAAGAGCTAGAGAACCCTCAAATATTCTGGGGATTAAGAACAGAGATCAGGCCTCATTTTCTGGATGTATCCTGGGAAGCTCTCATCCCAGAAGAGATCCCCAAACCAGCCTGGTGGGGCATGAGAATAAAGCAATGGTGTGACCAGCCCAATGGGAGGGCCCAAGACAGCCCAGAGTATTCTGTGGTCCCAGAGAAGACGAGGAGGGCATCTAATACGTGCCCTCATGAATAGCTCAGCAGGCAGTGGGAACCAGAGGGGACCTGACAGAGCCTCAAGGTCAGGATAAGAGGACAAGACATGTTCTCAAGGGCAGATGACAGGATCTAGGGTGTGTCTCAGAGGTGCAGCAGGAGGTGACGTCCCTGATAGGACTGGTGGGGTATGACAGCATGACTGATGCCTGCATGTGCAGACAACAGCAGTCCTGTGACCCGTCAAGACAAGGTGCTCATGTGTGACTCAGTTTATTCATCTGAATTGTGGGAATTAAAAGAACTGGGCGGGTCCAGCAGTTGGTGTAATGGCTATGTTGCTGGACTCCCATGTAGTCAACTGTGGTTCGAGTCCTGGACCCGGTGGCTTAAACTCACACCAGGCGAGTGTGCATGCATGCCCAAGATCCCAAGAGGAGAATGGAGGAGAAGGGATTGCGGCGTGGCCATCCCCCCTGGAGGTGATTTCTCACTTTCTGTCTCTTTGTCTCTCTCTGTCTTTCTCGGTGTACAAATTTGGGAGTGTGGCATGGGGAGGGGGCATAACTCAGCTCAACTGGAGCCACATGTGAGTAGAGACTGATCAAGATGAGCCACTGCCCAGCCTGGAGTCTAAATCATACCTGAGTTTCTAACCAGCTGATGGAACATCTCCAAGAGCTGGTCAGAAAGGCAGACTCTCTGCCCCAGCCGCCCCAGGCCTACTGAATCCGAATTTGCATTTTAACAAGCTCCCCAGGTAACTCACAGGCTGTTAAAATTGAGGAGCACCTTGAATTTTAAACAACTCCCTTCCACATCCAACGCTGGAGCCAGAAGGAATTTCACAATCCCACGCTAACAACAACGCAGCATTTAAATCAGCACTAGCTGAAAACCAACCATGGTCAGCTGCAATGGCAGGAAGCCTCCGACTTGTTCAAAGTGCAGTGGAAATGCACCTGCAAGCCTCCTGCAGGGCCCCAGACCCTCTGAGACGTAGCTATCCAGCAAGGCGTTATAAGAAAGGTGTGGCTTGGGGGACCAGCAGTTGGCGTATAGGTTATATCTCTGGACTCCCATGTAGTTGACCATGGCTCAAGTCCCAGACCCAGTGGCTTAAACTCACACTGGGCGCATGTGCGTGTGTGTCCAAGATCCCGAGAGGAGAATGAAGGAGAAGGGATTGTGGTGTGGCCATCCCCCCAGGGGGGTAATTTCTTACTTTCTGTCTCTCTATCTCTCTGTCTGTCTCTGTCTTTCTGGTGAGCGCATGTGTCCTGTAGCAAAAAAACTCTCAAAAAGAAAGAAGAAAGAAAGAAAGAAAGAAGGAAAGAAAGAAAGAAAGAAAGAAAGAAAGAAAGAAAGAAAGAAAGAAAGAAAGAGAGAGAGAGA
>NW_006198705.1:1443261-1444289 GCF_000334495.1 Tupaia belangeri chinensis
AAAGAAAGAAAGAAAGAAAGAAAGAAAGAAAGAAAGAAAGAAAGAAAGAAAGAAAGAAAGAAAGAAAGAAAGAAAGAAAGAAAGAAAGAAAGATGTGGCTATCCGGCAAATGGAGAAAGAAGCTTCTGACAGCACCGTAGGGTCCCCAGACTCAGTACATAAGAATATAGACAATATCTGGGACATACTTAACCTAAACATTTACTTGCCCTTTATCTGAAATTCAGATTTAACTGAGCATCCTGCTTTATGCCTGGCAATCCTGCTGCAGAAACCCTCCCTTCTGCATCCAATGCTGGCTCGTTCTTCTATTTCTTGCCCCTCCCCTCCTCCTTATCCACCATGCTGCCTCTGCCCTGGTGTCCTCCAGAAAAACGAATGGAGACAAGAGCCTGCAGAGCATAGAGAAGACAGGGCAGCGGCCACAGCGGGTACTGGGAGGTGGTGCTTTTGTCTGATTCTTTCCTCCACGTTGCAGGTCTGATATAAACTCCACCAGCAGGAGGTAAGTGTGGAGAGTGAGACAGACAGACAGACAGACAGGGCTGCTTTCTGACCTGCCCCAGCCTGCCAGCAATCCCCAACCTCTATAAGTACCTTTACCCCACCACCCTCTTCTGGATCAAAAAAGGGAGTCTCACGTGGGCCCTGAACACAGTTCTCCAAAATTCCCCCTTGTGTGGTGATCAACAGAGGCTTTTCCAGTTGCTAGACTACTGGGATGTCGGGAAAAACATAACACAGATCTATTTTTTAAAGAATTATTTATTTATTTAATTCCAGTTGGTATTATTATATATTTTAAATTTGACCAGACAGAGAAAGAGAGAGAAAAGGAAAGCGAGAAACAAGCTGCCAGGTCCGAGACTCAAACTGCAGTTAGCCATGTGGGAATCCAGCATTTTTTGTTTTTGGAGAGGTTTTTGCTATAGGGCGCGTGCGCTTGCTGGAAAGACAGAGAGAGACAGAGAGACAGAAGCACAAGAAATCACCCCCCCCCCCAGGAGGGATGGCCACACTGAAATCCA
>NW_006198705.1:1444320-1466819 GCF_000334495.1 Tupaia belangeri chinensis
TGCAATCCCTTCTCCTCCATTCTCCTCTCGGGATCTTGGGCGTGCATGCACACGTGCCCAGCGTGAGTTTAAGTCACCGGGTCTGGAACTCGAACCACGGTCAACTACATGGGAGTCCAGCGACATAGCCATTATGCCAACTGCTGGTCCCAGGAAATCCAGCACTCTTAACCACTATACCACCTGCCGGCCCCATCATGACACATTTTTGCAACAGATGGCAATAGCTCGTTTTTGGAAGTACTAGAGTCATTTGCATCGATATTATTGCTATGTCATTTGGCAGTTGACAGTTTTAGCTTCATTCTAAAGAAAATAAGCGATTTGATTGAGATTTTATAACAAGTTGAAGATTGAAGACCGAACTGTGCATTTTTGCCATAGCTTACTGTTTTACTTCCGTAAAGGGATGAACACGTGTCAAGCTTGTGGGAAGTCGCATAAAGTTTACGGTGACAGTACTCTACAAGAAAGTGCCAACAGGGGCTCATGAAATTCTGTGCTTTGGATCTCAATGATGCTCCTCAGTCAGGGAGGCCCACTGAGGTGGAGGATGACAAAACAAAGGCATAGATCCAGTCAAATCTGTGTTACACAACACGAGAGATTGCAGGAACATTGACCACCCATCACTCAAGAGTTCGCGACCACCTGAAGAAGCTGGGATAGTAAGAACGCTCCATATTTGGGTTCCTCGTGAACTCAAAGGAGTTCATTTGATGGCGCGTAGAAACATCTGTGATATGCTCATTAAACGTAAGAAAAGCAATCATTGTTTGAAGTGTCTAAAGGTTGTTGATGAGAAGTGGATTGTTTACACCAATGTGGTGCACAAATGCTCTTGGTCCCAACATGATGATTTGCCCCAAATGACATTGAAAACAGATATTCATCAGACGAAAGTTATGCTCTCAGTGTGGTGGATGGGATTTTAATTAATTAATTAATTAATTTTTGGAAAGATTTTTTGGTATAGGGCACCCATGTGTGCTCACCAGAGAGAGAGAGAAAGACAGAAAGCGAGAAGTCATCCCTCAAGGGGATGGCCACACCACAATCCCTTTTCCTTCATTCTCTTCTTGGGATTTTGGGGATGCACACACACATGCCCAGTGTGTTTCAAGCCACCAGATCTGGGACTCGAACTGTGATCAGTCATACGGAAGTCTAGTACCTTAACCACAATGCCACCCATGGTGGGATTTTTAAAGATGACATGTCTTCTGAGCTCCTACCAAGGAACCAAACTCTCAGTTCGGATGTGTTCTGTTGACAATTGGACAGTCTGAATGAATTGATCAGAGATTGTCGTAAGGAGCTGTGTTCCATCACAATGATGCGAGACCAACACAAGTGTGATCGCCTGTCAAAACTTAAGAGTTTGGATGGGCCGTGTTACCATACCCACCATAGTGACCTCGCACTGTCAAACTTCCACTTATTTTGTTCTCTTCAAAATACCTTGCATAGGGGACCAGCAGTTCACGTAATGGCTACGACGCTGAACTCCCATGTAGCCGACCGTAGTTCGAGTCCTGGACCCGGTGGCTTAAACTCATTCTGGGCACGTGTGTGCATGCCCAAGATCCCAAGAGGAGAATGGAGGAGAAGGGATTGCTGCATGGCCATCCCCCCTGTGGGGGTGATTTCTTGCTTTCTATCTCTCTGTCTCTCTCTGTCTTTCTGGTGAGTGCACATGCCCTATAGCAAAAACCTCTCAAAACAAACAAACAAACAAACGCCTTGCAGAGTATAACATTCAATTCAGATGAAGCCATAAATCAGCACCTCGTTCAGTTTTTCACTGACAAAAACAGATCCTTCTATGAATAAGGTATTATGAAGCTTACTGAAAGATGGCTAAAGGTGGTTGAACCAAGCGGGCAATAGATCATTGATTGATCTTTGTTCTTTATAGAAATAAATGACCTTCAAAAAACATAGAAAAATACGTCATGACTTTTCTGACAACCCAGTAATCTGAAGAACGATAGCCCCAGTTCCACCCAGGGAAAACGCGCCATCTTGTAGTAGGTCATGGTTGTTGACTTCTGAGGCTGAAGTAAAACCCGGGAGCCCAAAGGGACCTCTAGGGCCATGGTAGTGATCTACTCAAGGGGAATAAGGTCAGGGAGAGGGAGCCAAAGGCACCTTGGAGCACATCCAGCCTGGCCAGGCTGTGTTGTTGGCTGTCAGGTACCGATGGTGCCCTCTGCTGCTCAACCCAGGATGGGTCATCCCATCCCAGGATGCCAGGTTATAGGGGAAATCCAGCAAGGTGCCTTGGTGGTAAGAAATGAGAAATGAGGAGCTAGAGAATATTTTACTAAAGAGGCAGGTGGGTTATCCAACAAGTCTTCATTTTATTTTTTTAACCTGCCAGAGAGATGGGGTAGGGGTGGGAGGGGGGAATGAGAAAACATACCCTACGGGGCACCGTCACTCCCTTCTCTATTTGTCTCTCCCTTATGGACTTCGGACATGCACACGCACACATACCTAACACGTTTCTAAAGCCTCCAGGTCCTGGACTTGAACCATGCAGGTGGTTGTGTGGGATCCAACTGCCTTAACCACCACGCCATAGGCCAGCCCCAGTGAATCATTTTACATACTTACCCATCATGACTATTCTGTAAAAGTTTGTAGAAAGACATGTTTTTAAAATAAACGTTTCTGAAGGAAGGAAGCCTGCATACTTATATTGCTAAATCCAAAACAGAATGCAAGCTGTCAGTCCTCCCCCACAACCCGATGCAGGGAGGGGGGTAGTTCTCTCGTGTGCTGGGCACTTCCCAGTCATCTCTGATCACCTGCTTTGACATCAACCTGAGAACCCCCTTCCTTGCCAGGACACACCAGTTCCTGCAGTCACAAAGCCTTTGAATACAGCCATGTCTGGTGTGTGGCGATGCCGGGCAGGCCATTCGCATTACACCTAAGCCTTTAGCACACGTGTATTTTATTCTGCCTGAGCATTCTGTGAACACAATTGTGTCATTCTTTACACATTCTGCAAATTAAAAAAAAAAAAAAAAAGAATAGGAATGAGTTCATGTTCATCAGACCAGCCTCCATGGTCTGGTGGTTAAGGGAGTTTGATCCCACATGACCAACTGAACAGTTGGAATCTTAGTCCTTGATGGCTTGAAAAACACACCAGGTACATGTGGGTCTTCAGGAGGATAGAGAAAGGGAAGAAAAGGGATCGTGACACAACCACATTCCTGGAACTCTCTGGAAAAAGACAAATATTGAGATAATTGCCAAGTGAATGAGGATCTTCTGTCATCTCCCAGTGCATCCAATTTGTGAGCAAAACGACACAGAGGCAGCAGTCCTGGTTGTTAATTATTCATCCACTCATCTCTCGAGCTACGTGCTCAAGAAACATTTATTAAATGCCAGTTACGCACAAATAAAGCATCGTCTTCACCGTCTTGTCTGTGTCTCTGTGTCTTTCTCTAATGACGGAGATGGCTTGAGAATCAATAGCAAGTTACAGGGTGGATGTGTTCGGTTCCTGTCACCCACTTATCTGAGGTTGTTGAGAACACTCTTAAGAGGTGCAACCCTCAGAGAGCACTTGAGGTTACCGAGCGGTCCATGGGGAGGCGGTTCATCTTCTCCCTCTGTCTCTGTCTCTGTCTGGTGAGAGAATATCTCCTCTGGCAAATTCCAAACAAAAAAAAATAACAAAAAAAAACTAAGAAACAAAGAACAAGCCCAACTTTCCACTGTGTACCCACACTCCCTGTGTGTGCGTTTATCACATTCATTCACTCCAGTGGAGTGGGCAGAAAAGATAAGGGCCGATGACAACCCTGAGGAATGTGGGTCAATGCTTCAGAGCTGGGCAAGGGAGAGAGTCAGGGGAGAACATATTGGATGAGGGTGGTGTGGCCAAGCTAAGAGGGGGTTTGTGATGGTCTTTTACTTTTACTGAAAAGAGTCACTGTCGCAAGGGGGTTGTAGACCCGGGGGTCAGATTGCTGGTTCCCAATCCCCACTCAGGGGAACTTTACACAAGCCTCTTAGTCCCCCACTGGCCTCAGTATCCTCATGAGGAAATGAAGACAACAGCAATGGCCACCTTCCCAAAGGCCATGAGAAGACTCCATGAGTTTTGGGGCCTGGATCGCTCGGTAACCTCAAGTGCTCTCTGAGGGCCGCACCTCTTGAGAGCGTTCTCTACAACCTCAGATAAGTGGGCGACAAGAACCGAACACACCACCCTATAATTTGCTATTGATTCTCAAGCCATCTCCGTCATTAGAGAAAGACACAGAGTCACAGACAAGACGGTGAAGACAATGCTTTATTTGTGCGTAACTGGCATTTAATAAATGTTTCTTGAGCACGTAGCTCGAGAGATGAATGAATGAATAATTAACAACCAGGACTGCTGCCTCCGTGTCGTTTGGTTCACAAATTGGATGCACTGGGAGATGAGAGAAGATCCTCATTCACTTGGCAATTATCTCAATATTTGTCTTTTCCCGGAGAGTTCCAGGAAGTAGGTTGAAAAGGGCAGCAGGAACAATGCCACACCTGTATTCGGAGGACGAGGTAGAGTCAGGTGTTAGAGAAAGAACCGCAGGATGAGGTCAGGCATTCAGAGAAAGGAAGAGGGCAAGGCTTACTTTGGCCATGGCAATCCTAGTTTTGAATCCACATATATTTAGAGAAGGATTCCTACGTTGGGCTTTTAAAGCCATTTGTTATTAGTGAATCGGGAAGTGAAAATGACCCCCTGGGATGGCTGCCCGAACTCCAACAGACAGGACTAAGAAGCAAATGTTGAGTGGGTGTGATTGCAGTGTCTGTGGTGACCTCCTCTACTTGCGGCTACCCTGAGGTGCCCTCTAGCTTAACAACACAGAGAAACCATACCCGGTTGTCTCCTTTTCAAAGAGAACTGGGAGCTGGGCAGTGTCCTGTCTTATTTATTTGATCTATATATTTATTTTAAGATTTTTGTCATAGGGTGTACGTGCTCACCAGAGAGACAGAGTAAAACTGTGAAAGGAGAAGTGAGAAATCATCCCCCAAAGGGGATGGCCATGCCACAATCCCTTCTCCTCCACTCTCCTCCTGGGATTTTGGGTATGCATACACATGCACCCAGTGTAATTTTTCAAGCTGCCAGGCCCAGGGCTCGAAATGCAGTCAGCCAAATGGGAGTCCAGTGCTTTATCCACCACGCCACCTGCTGGCCTCACCTGCCTCTTACTTGGAGTTTGATTCCCTTTGTGAAAAGAGCCACATAAGCCTACCGTGCCTACAATGTGTTGTGATTAATATTTTTTTAATCTTGAGCATTTCAAGTTGCATGTAAGAGAAAAATATTAGAAACCAAGTGAGCAAAGTAAGCAAGAAGCATTGAGTCACAGTAGGTTTGCATTGTAGGAAGAACAATAAGGAGAAGGGATTGCAGAGTGGCCATCCCCCCTAAGGAGGGTGATTTCTCGCTTTCTCTCTCTCTGTCTCTGTCTGGCGAGCGCATGCGCCCTATAGCAAAAACCTCTCCAAAAAAAAAAAAAAATGGAATTAACATTTTATTTCTAAAGAAAGAAATGAAATGTCACATTATGATACTGTATTGTTTTGTCATCAGACTGGGAAACACTGAGCATTTTGTCAATACCTAACAAAGATACCATTGTAAGATCTGCCTTCTATGGGGTCGTCAGAAAAGTCATGATGCATGTTTTGCATAGCAAAATGTGTTTAGACTTTTCCAATGACCCCACGCTTTGCTTTTGGCAGGAGTGCACAGTGGTACAAGTTTTTTCAAGAGCATTTTGCCAGAACCTATCAAAATTTGAACCATGGGGTTACTGCATTATATGCTTTAAAACTGGCAGGACTGTGGTTCAGTGGTAACACACTCTGTGAGGAATGACTCACAGGGGAAGGTCTGGGTTTGTGTCTGGTGATCTCTGAACCTGCTGGGCACAGGCATCCCATAATCCAGGGCTGAATGAAACTGAGGATGGATCGTGGCATGAAGACCATGTTGGGGGTACCTGTCTTTTTCTTTCAAGAAAGAAATGTCTTTGTGGGGTCAGCAGGTGGTGTGGTGGATGGGGCACTGGACAATACCTGTCTTTTTCTTTCAAGAAAGAAAGAAATGTTTTTGTGGGGTCAGCAGGTGGTGTGGTGAATGGGGCACTGGACACTCCCACATGGCCAACTTTTTTAAAAAATAAATGTTTTTGTAAAAAATGTTTGACTTTGTGTTATGTGAATTTTGCCTTGATTTAAAGAAATAACCACGGACTATTTTAGATTTGGCATTTCAGTTGGAAGACTACAAACCCTACACATTTTGCACATATGTGCAAAGATAGATGTACAAAAATATCTGTAATATTCCCCATGTGTAATATTGAGAAGGTGAAATAGCCTACATTCATAGCAGGGCTTTTCCTTACATAATTATACTGTATCCATATAATAGAATACATGCAACCACTGAGAGGCAAAGAGTGAATTTGAATACGTTGTTGGGGAAGGAAGTCTATATTAACCCTAAGAAGAAAGGGTTTGACTTTTGTTTTGTCACCATCTGGTCACCTGAGTTCATTACATAACCTCCGTAGCCTTGTTCCTCTTTTATCTTATTTATTTATTTATTTAGAGATTTTTGCTATAGGGCGTGTGTCCTCGCCAGATTAAGACAGAGACAGAAAGTAAGAACTCACCCCCTGGGGGGGATGACCATGCTGCAATCCCTTCTCCCCCGTTCTCCTCTTGGGATCTTGAGCACGCATACACACCCCAACATGAATTTAAGTTACTGGTTCCGGGACTCAAACTGTGGTTGGCTACATGGGAGTCCAGCAACGTAACCATTACACCATCTGCTGGACCCGTTCCTCTTACCTTTAGAGTAACATAATAACAGCCTCACTTACCCATTTGTTGTAAACAGGGAAGAGAGTGTGGCTCAGTCTGATGCATTGTGGGAGCTTCCTGTTGGTGATGGTCATTGTTTGTGTTTCTTGCTAAGATCTACTGGAGCTCCATTTTCTTTGGTGGAGGCTCCAGTCATGAGCACCATCTAGTCTACATTCCTAACCAGCATCTGTCCCAGTGCGGCTCCCTGTGGATATGATTTTGGCTACAATCTCTGTTGGCCTCAGGACTTCCTATTCCTGGATAAACCTTACCCCAGTGGACAGGAGGAATAGACTCCCAGCTCCTGCTCACAGCCCTAGGGTGGACCTGCCTTCCTTCCTGTCCTGGAGTGATAGGGCAGGACGGGGAGTCCTTATTGTAGCTTGGACAGCTGGGGAAGGAAATGCTCCAATGCAAAAGAACTGTTGGCAAAATTCCTGCAGTTGTAAATATAAGACATGGTTATTGCCTAGCTCCGGGGTATCAGTGGGGTAGAGAGCTTGTGTCAAATGATGCCCAGGAACATGGGTAAGTTGGAAATCTCAAGCAGAGATGACTGACTCCAGTTGTCTGAGTGATTCAACACTAACCAGGGCTTCCCCTCTTCCTTCTTTTCTTTCTTCCTTCCTAAAAATTTGTTTATTTACTTTTAAAATTTGCCAGAAGGCATGCACTCACCAGAGAGACTATGGGTGGGAGGGGAGTGGGAAAGCACCCTGTATGGGGAATGGTCATGCTACAATCCTTTCTCTTCCATTTCTTCCTCCTATGGGATGTTTTGGCACTCAAGCACATGTCCCTACCATGTTTCTCAAGTGCCAGGTAAGGGACTTGAACATGCAGTTGGCCATGTGGGATCCAGTTGCCCTAAAATACCACACCATAGATTAGCTCTATTCCTTTATTTCATGAGCAAGAGAAACCAACAGAAAGCACCCTCCACAGGAGCTCTGTGTCAAGATCCACTTCTAGACTTTAGCCATGCTTGTGCCCTGCATACTCAGGGAGGTCCCTGAGAGGAATCTTCCCAGTGGGTCAACCTTGCAGAGCATTGTGTTTTATTGCTGCATCACTGTCTTGCTCATCCTTTTATTTTTAAGCATTTATTTATTTCAGAGGGAGACAGACAGACAGACAAACACTCCCAACAGGATGTGTGTGCTGCAATCCACCTCCAATCCCAGCTGTCCCAGATCATAAGGACGTGTGTGCCTGCACCTGGTATGCTCAGAGAGATGGCAGGTTGCAAACCCAGGACCTTTCCCATGTGGTCCAGTTGTCTTACCGTTGCACCACAGCCCAGCCCAGGCTTCATTCACCATCATGGTGACTCAGTTGCCTTCAGTGCCTGCTCTGGAACTGGGATGCTAATAATTGCTTGCTACTCTCCTTTTCCCCTCTCCATACCTCACGACTTAAAGGGGCTCTTGGTTTCTAGGGCAGACTTCAGCCTCGGGGAGGTAGATGGGTTTGGCTAGTCCCTGCTGGGCTCTCACACAGAACACAGCCCCCGACTGGCTGCTTTCTGGGCAGTGGGAGGGGCGTGGGCGTGGCATGTGCGTGGGCGTGGTGTGGGCGTGGGCATGGGCGTGGCAGTCACTCAGGTGGTCACTCTCTCTCCCGCATAGCCACGCAGTGCAGCTTGCAAGGTGCTGGAGATGATCCAGAATACAAACTCACTTTTTCCACTGTGTGAGCGAGAACTTCGGACATCTGAGAAGTACCCTTGGCAGCGGATGGTTCCATGAGATAGAGCGGGGGTTTCAAAGACGTAGGCCAGGTGTTCAATTATTCACTTTCCCTGGGGGGAAAGGGATCTGGTGGCCCTTTTTCAACGCCATGGAATTTTCCAGCTTCCACTGTGGCTTTGTGTAACGTATTAATTATTGGTCAGTGTCTTAGCGGAGATCTGCAGATCGGAGGTCGGGAGGAAAGAAGGAAGGAAGGGAGGCACGTGCCCAAGGAAAGGTTAAGGGGCCACAGATAGAAACCAGCACGAGCCTCAGCTCAGCCTCCAATCACGCTTCTTCACACCAGTTCCACTGGGTGGCATCTTGGTTGTCATTTCTTGGCAGATATAAGGTAACCAGTGTTAGTGTTTATTATTTGGCATGGAGGTGTCACTCAGGTGCACCCCAGGCTTGTCCTGGGCTCTTTCATGTGGACATCATGCACTTCTTTCATTAAGCATTTCCTCCACCAAAGCCAGCGACTCTCAGTCCTTCTTAGGAAAGGACATTAAGGCCTCTTCTAATTCAGGCCCCACAGATGGTCCTAAGGCAGTGATCCAAGGCTAATGTGAATCCCAGGCGCTGTTGTCCTAAGCAAGGCCCAGCCTGTGGCCCAAGCCTTTTCCTTTGGCAGCTCTGCTCCTGGACTCTCTCTGGAATCACGATGTCAGGAAGGAGGCAAAGCAGAGAATCGTTCCTCTCTCTGAGCTAACCACTGGTTTATTTGGGGAGCAAAGCCTACAGGGCTCAGTGTGTTCCTTTGGGAAACAGAGGTATAGAACTTCTCCACTCCACAGGTGTGTCACTGAGATTAGACAACCTCCGCAGAGCTTGGGAGTTGCAGGCAGGTCATGGAGAGGACTTGCAGGCTTCAAAGGTCATCCTTCCCACTAAGCAGTTCAATAAATAGGTTGGCCAAGCAAGAACTTGTACTTTTCCAAATCCCATAGCCTGCTACATTCTGTTTAGTATTCATAGATTTTTACATTAGTAAGACATATGCTCTTGGGAGCATGAACCTTGGACGACATGGTACTCTAAAAGCTGTGTATAATGCTCAGGTCGGTGACTTCTGGAAAGAATCTTGGCCCTGGATGGTACTCCAAAAACAGAACTGGATTCTTTCACGTCAGGCAACTATTCAAATGCAAGAATCCTAAATACAATAAATCTCAAAGGAAGATTCAAATCTAGAGCAGTAAATGTGATTAAAGTAAGAAACATGATCTTTGGTCAATTCTCTCTGCTTTTAGAGTTATTTACCAGGTTCTTTAATTTTTTAAGGCTCTGCTTTTATTTACCAGGTTCTTTAATTTTTTAAACAATTTAATTATTTTATTTCATTTGTTATTATTATTATTATTATTTTAATTCAACCAGAGAGAGAAAGGGAAAGGGAGAAAGCAAGCTGCCAGGTTTGGGACTCAAACCGTGGTCTCCTGTGTGGGAGTCCAGCGTCTTAACCACCATGCCATTTGCTGGCCCCAATTTAGCAGATTCTTAAAGGTAATTGTATACAAATTCCAACATTTTTTATTGCTTGTCAATTTTTCAGTACTTCTAGAGTCTCATTCTATAAATCTTCTAAGACATAATCCTCTCTGTCAAGAAAATATTGAGGTATGGAGGCTCTTAATTAAGCAGCCAGATCCCAGATAAGTTGTCTCTGGGTCCCATCGACCTCTCCTGGCAACTGTTGTGATAATTACACACAGTCATGTGTCTGCATGACACTTGAGACATTTAAAACATTTTCCTCATGTTGGTTAAGAAGAAGAATAAATGGCTGGGCTGAGGGGGGCAGGACAGGGAGTGACTGCTTAATGATGTCCTCATTTTGGGTGATAAAAATGTTTTGAAACTAGATAGTGGATGGTCACCCCACATCATGCATACACTTAGTGCCACCAAATTGTACACTTTATAAATAGCTAAAATGGAACATTTTAGGTGGTGCCTATAGTAACACAATACATTTTTTGAGCTTCCATCTCTAACTGAGCAGCTCAAATCAGACCGACTCTTATGCTGAGAAAAAACTATAAAAGCTGGATACTTTTTTCCCCCCCCAAAAAAATAGCTGTTTGAAGGCATCACAGGAGAAACTAATGCAATCAGGTCTTGAAAGCCAAGATCCCAGGGGAATGGTAAATGCGTTGAGGTGAGCCTCCTGTTCTCTCATCCTCCTGAGGGATAAAAAGAGAAGACTTACAGCGCCAGGGATCAAGATGGATTATAAAGCTACGGCATTAGTGCAGCATAGCACGGAGCAGATACACAGCACAGGAAGAGAACAGAGAGATCTTAATTAATCTAAATATTTTCAATAGCAAGCACAGCTGATACATACATATCCATGAACACAAGTCTGACTTTAGGCATAAACCTTAGTGAGTAAAATGCATATTGCTATTCAGTAGCACCTAGCTGGAGATACATAACTTACTGCAGTCATCAAATAGGTATTTTTAATGCATTTTTTAATTTATAAAAAAATAGTTTTCATGGTTTTTTTTTAACTTTTTTTAAATTAATTAATTTACATTCATTCCCTAAGCATCGACACAGCATACAAAATGTGATTTCCCATACAGTATTCCTCTTTCTGACCCTCTGCCCTTGTAAATAAATAAATTTAAATTAAAAAAAAAAGAAACACATATGCATATTGCCAACCTGAGAGAAAAAACAAGGCAAGGTAAGTAAAGCAGAAGAGTTTATTTGAGCCAGCGTGAGGGTGGTACCCAGGGGCCACGATATCCAAGTTTCCCTGGATATATGTGCTGGGGTCTTACAGAATTCAAGATAATTTTAAAGGCAAAAGTCACAATTGGGGAGGGGTAGTACAGCGTTGTTTCAGGATTGGTAACCATAGTGAGTTGACATGAGCCTTTGTGACTGCCTCATTGTTGACATCATTATCATTATCGGTTGAACAGGGGTTTCTGGGCAAGTGTCTTTGCAGAAGTAGACCTTGTGACTGTTCTTGCTATCAGGGATACTTGCATGAGAATCACCCCTTATGGCCTTGGTGTGTTTAACACAAGTTGACACAAAGGACTCCATTTTGAGTGTGACAACATTCACTGTATTGGATTGCGATAGAGGTAGTACTCCTGAGCTGTGGAAAAAAGAGTAGCTGGATTATATGGAGAAAAAAAAGTAAATCGTGGGGACCAGCAGATGGTGTGATGGTTAAAGCACTGGACTCCCACATGGCCGACCACAGTTTGCGTCCTAGTCCTGACAGCTTGCTTTCTTACTTTCCCTCTCTCTCTGTCTGCCTTTCTATGGTAAGGTGCATGTGCCCTCTAACAAATTAAATAATAAGAATAATAAATAAATAACTCTTTTAAAGAAAAGTAAATCTTGAGCCCTCCCTCCACCTCATAACATACAAATCAATTCATACAAATCAATTCCAGTGTACCAAAGACTTAATAATTAAAAAAGAAAACAATAGAGTTTCTGGAGATAGCGTAGAAGAATATCTTTATGATCTTGGAATAGGAAAATATATCTTTAACAGGACACATAAAGGAAAAAGATACTGTAGGCTGCATTAAAAGAAACTTCTGTTCATCAAAAGAGACCACTTGGGAGAGTGAACAGGCAAGTCAAAGAATAGGAGAATATATTCAAAACATATATAGGACAAGTGACTCATAACGAGAATACATTTTTAAAACCACCTACAAACAGATAAGAAAAAGATCGTCCAATATTTTAACAAATGGGCAAGAGATTCCAAGAGATACTTCCCAGAACAGACTATCCAAATGGCCAATAAGCACATGAAAAGGTAAAAATGCAAATTAAAACATCAAGAAATACTACCAGATACCTACAGAATGGTTAAAACAACAACCAAAATTGATAAGGCTATGTTTTGGCAAGAGCACAGAGCAACTGAATATTCAAGCACTGCTGCTGGGAGTAGAGTTTGGTCAGCCATTTTGAAAAACTCTATGGCAACCACTAAAGCTAAATATTCTAGGCATATATTTAACAAAGACACTTACCTCCGTCCACCAAAAGACATGTACAAGAATGATCATGGTAATGCTGTTTGTGATAGCCTACAGCTAGAAACAACTCAAATGCCGATCAAGAATAGAGTGCACAAGTTAATTGTCACCATATTCCTATAACGAAACACCCTACAGCAATAATAATGGATGAACTGCTACAAGCACAAAATGGATGAATTTCACAAATATAAGGTTAAACTCAAGAAGCCAGATTCCAAAGAGCACAGATAGTATGATTCTCCTTATATGAAATTTGGAATCAGATAAAATAATGGCAGCAGTCAGAATGTATCATCTTGGTTGGGGGTGGTGAGCAGAAGGACAAGAGAGGTGGTTCTGTGATGTGGGTCATGATCTATTTCTGACCTAAGTGGGATTATATTATGGTGTTCGCTTTAGTAAAAATTCAGAATATATACTTACCGTGTGTATTTTTCTATATGTACATTATACTTCAGTAAAAATAATTTAACTTAAAAATAAATAGTTATCAGAGCCGGCAGGTAGTGTGGTGGTTAAGGGCGCTGGACTCCCACATGGCTAACCACAGTTCAATTCCCGGATCTGGCAGCTTGCTTTCTCACTCCCTCCCCCCCTCTTACTCTGTCACTCTCTGATCAAATTGAAATAAATAAATAAATAAAGTTGAATAAAATAATTCTTTAAAAAAATTAGTTAGTTGTCAAAATACAAATATGAATGTCAATATTATGAGAGTTTTTTTATACTGGTTTTTCCTGGATGTTCTACAACTGGAATGCTTTATTTGTATAATAAAAACTTATTAAGTTGTATTTTAGGTAAATAATAACATGTAGACACATAGATGACAAGAATGGGTTGAAAAAAGTGAATTAAGAAACACCAGGGTCTGGACTAGCCAATGGCATAATGGCTAAAATAATCTATGTAGTTGATCACAGTTTGAGTCCTGGATCCGGCAGCTTGAAACTCATGCTGGACATGTGTGCATGCATGCCCAAAATCCCAAGAGAAGAATGGAGGAAAAGGGGGAGGGTGATTTCTCACTTTCTATCTCTCTGACAAGCACATGTGTCCTAAAGCAAAAATCTCTCTAAAACAATAAATAAATAAAAAAGAAAGAAACATCAGGGTCAGGGTCAGTCAGTGGCATCGTGGTTAAGGTGGCTGGATCCCACATGGCCAATTGTGTGGTTTGAATTCTGGACCTATTGGCCTGAAAGGTACACTGGGTACTTGTGCATGTGCGCCCAAAATCTCAAGAGGAGAATGGAGGAGAAGGGATTGTGGTGTGGCCATCTTCCTTGGGGACTGATTTCTCACTTTCCCTCTCTTTCTTTCTCTGGCAAGTGAGAAAAAAAAATAGAGAGAGAGAGAGAAGAAAAAAAGGATAAAAGAGAAGAAACACTAATCTGAACTACCTCAACATAACAAAGACTGTACATCAAACACCCACAGCAAACATACTTAATGGTCAAAGGCTGAAAGCTTCATCTAAGATCAGTAACAAGACAATGGACAAGGATGCCTATTTTTGCCACTTCTACTTAAAATAGTATTAGAAATTCCTAACCAGAACAATTAGGTGATATAAAGAAATAACCATCTAAACGGGAAAGAAGGGAGTTGAATGTTTGCTGATTTTACATGACATGATCTTACCCATAGAAAATCCTGAAAATGCCACCAAAACACTATTAGAACTAATAAATTCACTGAAGTTGCAGGATACAAATCAACACACAAAATTTATTCGTGTTACTAATACGCTAACAATAAACGTGGTGAAAGGAAGATGAGTTTTATTGAGAAAAGAATCTGAAGAAAATATTCAAATGGCAACAGGCATATGAAAATGTGCTTGACTTTACCAATCAGGGAGATGCAAGCTGAAACCATACACCTGTTAGAATGACCATTACCAACAACGCTTAAAAATGTCAGTGAGGATGTGGAGAAGTGGAAATACTTGTGGGTAGGTAGTAGCAAAGTAAGACAGGACAGCCACTGTGAGAGGTTCTACAAAAAAAATTATACTTGGAATTATCATATAAACTGGCAAATCGACTTCTGAATATGTACCCAAAAGAAGCAAAAGCAGAGTCTCAAAGACATGGTTGTACAATATTCACAATAGTCCACATGCGGAAGTAAGCCTAGTATCCACTGACATAAATAGGTAAACAGGCAGTTGTAATTTACAACGATGTGTATGAACCTGGAGGTCACTGCATTAAGTGCTAAGCCAGACACAGGATAAATCCTGTATGACTCCACGCATGTGCGTTCCTTGGAGTAGTCAGACTCCTCGGTAATAGAATGATGGTGGCCATTCCACTTGGGTTGGCGGAAGGGTGGTGGGGGTTGGTAGAGGTGGGGAATTAAAAAAAAAAAAGAACAAAAATAAAAAAAAACAAAGTACAAAGTTAATTAAGGAGAGTGTTAAGAGTTCTGGAGTTGGATGATAGTGATGGTTCCTCAACAATGTGACTTTAAACACCACTAAATTGTGGTGTTTAAAAGGTTAAGATGGGACTAGCAGATGGTGTAGCAGTTATGTCACTGGACTCCCAGATGGCCAACCATGTTTTGAGTTCCAAACCCAGTGGCTTCAAAGTCATGCCTGATGCTCGTGTGTGTGCATGTCCAAGATCCCAGAGGCGAATGGAGAAGGGACTGCAGCGTAGCCATCTCCCCTGGAGAGTGATCTCTTGCTTTCTAAATCTCTGTCTCTCCAGTGAGCACACATATTCTACAGCACAAAAAAAAGTTAAGATGTGGGTCAGTCAGGTGGTGACCTTCCACCCACTCTTCTGACCCAGGGGTGTACCCTGATTGATTCCATTAGGTTGGAAGAGTCATTTGTTAGTAATGACAAGCACTAGTAACCATTATTACCCAAAATGTCATTTTTAAAAATAATAAACTAGAGCAGTTTCTATGGTAATTCCTATAATAACATCCCTTCCGCACATATGTATTAATATTTGAATACACTTTTTTGAGAAGGAAAGGAATGGAGTTCTAGGTAGGGTGTGGAAATTTGCTGGTAACCTTTGGTCCCACCCCTCCTGGTGGTAGGAGGGCACTGACTCCCTGGTAAAAGGTCTGAGGTACCTCAATGCCAGCAGGATTTAAATAGTGGAAATAGCTAGGGTCACCTCTCCACACAATGACACCATTGGTTTCCTTGTTTTGGGAAACATCCCTTGGCTATGCCCTTGAAATCCGCTGCCTTTGAGGGTAAAAATCAGATTGAGTCCCCCTTCCCTCCTTCTCTTGCCCCATTTATCTCTCTTGGGCTCAGCTTCCTCATTTAGGCATTTATTGATTTAAGAGTGAATTTCCATTCTTTGCCTGTTCTTCTCCCTCTACCTGGGGACCGGCCTTAGCATTTCAATGGCTAAGCAGACAAAACAGAGGCTTAATGAGCTGTTAGGAAGCTCAGGGCTAAAGGAGTGAAGGGATGTTTAGTAAAAATTCTGCCTGTTCTGAGTGATTCTTTCTTGCCAATTAGCTGTCCCTCTCCCTTCCAGACAAAGGAACTGGCTGGCAGCTCAGCTCAAGGCGTGAGTAGCTAATTAAAAAAATAAAAAATCCCCAGTATGAATACACTGCATATTAGTCCAGTCAAAGATATTTCCATACACATTAATCATCAACAGATAATTTTTCATTTTTGTGTCCATTAAATGTTTTGCTTTTTTGACCCCCCCTTGATTTCCTTCCTCCCACCCTCCCATTGTCCATCACCCTCCCACACTGTCTCTAGTGTCCACAGTTGTTCTCCATGCCTCTGTATCTTCCAGTCTTTCCGTTTATGCCATAGAGTGCAGACATTCGCTATACAGTAAGTGGGGACATACAGTGCCTCTCTTTCATAGTCCGGCTTGCTTCACTCAGCATTAAATCTCCCATATTCATCAATGTGAGTCACTAATTACAGCAGTGACTCAGTTGTGAGGCAGACCCATGACTTCTGAGAAGAAAGGCACAGCCGTGTGGGCCTGGGGAGCACCAACAGGTATTTCAAGTAGAAATTCCTGAATCCAAATCTAAACTCTGCAGCGGAGAAAACAAGGTGCTCTAGAAAATAAAGTCCCGATATCCAGTAAACGACCACACATTTAAAGACTCTGTGCTTTGGCTGGATAAAATGCTGCTCTCAGTGATCACAGTTGGGGTTCAGAAAAGATGAAGCCTATCTCGAAATAGTTTTTCTGCTATGGTGGCAATGCATTTCAGTAATTTTCACGTCTCCTCCTTATTCTGTTACTTATTGATGTTTTCAGACAATTTACCTTAGATTTTACAAGGCCTTGGATTTGTGTAGTCTGTGTATCCAGCCAGGTTCTCCTGTCATATTATAAATTCCTCAGACAGGGATTCTGATCTAAATTTACTTTTAATTTATTGCCTCAGCACCTCAATAGACACGTGTAACTTAATTTCTGTTGATTGTATCAAAAGAAAGATTTGGGAAAGCACCATCGTTACTGAAGCTCAGTACAAATTTAAAGTGTGGGACCCTTTGTTCAAAGAATGGGGTAGCAGTGGGACCAGCAGTTAGCGTAATGGCTATGTCGTTGGACTCCCATGTAGTCGACCGTGGTTCGAGTCTTGGACCCGATGGCTTAAACTCACACTGGGCGTGTGTGCGTGCGTGCCCAAGATCCCGAGAGGAGAATGGAGGAGAAGGGATTGCGGCGTGGCCATCCCCCCTGGGAGGTGATTTCTCGCTTTCTGTCTCTCTGTCTCTCTCTGTCTTTCTGGTAAGTGCATGCATCCTATAGCAAAAACCTCTCCAAAAAAAAAAAAGAATGGGGTAGCAGTAATGCACCTGGACCCACATGAGCAAGGTCCTGGGTTCCCATCCTGTGGCCGACCAACTTGAGCATGCTCTATCCACACAGGACTATGATCAAGGCTGGCTGAGACTAGGGGTGGATTGTGGCATGGCGACCCTGTTGTGAATGCTGCCCTTTCATGGAAGAAATAAATGCATACACTTTATTTTTTAAAAGTGAAAAAAGTGGCATAAAAACATAAAGTTTATTCTTATCTTCTGTGGTCTCTTTCTTGACCTGACAGGATGTTTTTGTTTGCTTTGAAAGATTGTTCTTTTAAAACATTAAACTTTTTTTAAAGTTAAAATTAACTTAAAATTTGTTGTTAAGAAAAAAATTTCAAGTCTTCGCATGAGTTTTCCTGTTCATCTTTCTATTGTGCAAGGCCAGTCTTAAATGCAAACAAAAGCATTTAACTAACTCGTATGAGGAATTACTGAAATGACAAATTCCTATCTTGTGCCTACTACAAGGATATGGATTGTCATTCTTCCCAGAACAGCAGAAATGCTACCCTCAGCTGGTTTTTCTTCACTTTCTGACATTTGCATGTTCCGTGAACGCCCTTCAGTGCACCTATGGGTAGGGAAGTTCCGAAGAGAAAAGGAACCTTGTTTTTGCCATTTTCCCCTTTCCTCTGGCTAATCGTTTTTAGCCTAAGTGGTTGGCGGATACAGAGAAGCAGCATAAGCAGAAAGGGTATGCTGAAAGGCCTTGCTTCTTCATATTTCTTAGAATGCCGCTACCTTTTTTTAACATTTTTTTTTGCATTCAAAGCAAGTTCTAGTTCAAAGGGAAACAGTTGTGTGTTAGAGCTGTCAGCACCCCCATGTAGGAGTCGGGAGCACACACACTTTTGCATTGTGAGAGCTGTCAGAATCAAAATGGAGTCACTTGTGTCAAACGTTAGCAAAATGGAGGTGGGAGGTCATGAAGCAGCTGCCCTCATGCAGGAACTCTTACAAAAAACTACCACACTGCAACCTTGCTGATGGCTACTTTGAAAAAAATAAAAATAAAAAAACTCTGCCTAGCAACTGCCTGTTTAACCTTGCATCGACACCACCTTTGTTATAAATTCTTGTAGCCAAGGATGATTTTTTTTTCTTTTTTTGAGAGAGAGAGATTTTTGCTATGGGGTATGTGCACTTGCCAGAGAGACAGAAAGCAAGAAATCACCTCCCAGGGGGGATGGTCATGCCTCAATCCCATCTCCTCCATTCTCTTCTTAGAATTTTGGGCATGCACGTACATGCACCTGGTGTGAGGTTTAAGCTGCTGGGTCTGGGACTCGAACCATGGTCGACTAGGTGGTTGTTTATGACATAACCATTATGCCATATGCTGGTCCCTCAAGGATGATTATTCTAAAACAATTTACGTAAACTTCTGCACTTTGTCCTTAAAAATTTCCCCTTACCTAACCTCAAATATGTCTCTGATCTATCACAGCAATGCTATTTCAGATTGCTATTCCTCGCATATTTCCAAATAAACTGTTGGAGAGCCCCCCCTTATTATTTTAGGTCACCACTTTGTACTTGCTTCCAAATTCTGGGCTGATGAGGCCTGGTAGGTGTCGTAAGGTGCTCAGCCAGAAACAGAGAACTGCATCTTGCTTGGGTGCATGCTTTATCATATCATTAAATTTCCAAAATGTAAAATCAAAGACGAAACTATGAAGATTTCAAGACAGCAATAATAGAGCATTAAACCAAGCCCAGGGTCCTTCTGGGTATGGCACCCTGTGTAACTGCATGGGTCATTGCCCAAGCTGCCAGCCCTGAGTCAAATACTGGCTTTCTTTTTCATTTCTTCTTTCTTTCTCTCTCTCCTTTCTTTCTTTCTTTCTTCCTTCCTTCCTTCCTTCCTTCCTTCCGTCCTTCCTTTCTTTCTTTCTTCTTTTTTTTTTTTGGAGAGATTTTCACTATAGGGCGCGGGCGCTCGCCAGACAGACAGAGAGAGACATAGAGACAGAAAGCGAGAAATCACCCCCCAGGGGGGATGGTCACGCCGCAATCCCTTCTCCTCCATTCTCCTCTTGGGATCTTGGGCACGCACGCACACGTGCCCGGCGTGAGTTTTAAGCCACCGGGTCCGGGACGCGAACCACAGTCATCTACGTGGGAGTCCAGCGACATAGCCATTACGCTAACTGCTGGTTCCCTCTTTTTTTTTGGTTTGTTTTTTTAGGTTTTTTGTTTGTTTGTTTGTTTGTTTGTTTTTGCTATAGGGCATGTGTACTCACCAGAGAGAAACAGTAAGAAGAAAACTCCTTTAGTGTACCCTGGGAGGATGGCCATACTGCAATCCCTTCTCCTTTTTCCTTCGAGGATTTTGGGCATGCAAGCACATATGCCCAGTGTGGTTTTCAAGCCTCTGGGTCTCGGACTCTAACTGTAGTTGACCATGTGGGAGTCCAGAGCCCCAACCACCATGCCACCTCTGACCCTGAGGTTTCTCTTTTATAAGAACATTAATTACTTCCCAGAGGCCACCTCCTAATGCTACCATATTCAAAAATAGAATTGTATCATATGAATCTGGGGTGGGGGTGGGTGGGAGGACACTGACATTCCAACCATCCCATTGTAATGAGCAGGGCTTGTGGTTTTGATGCTCCCTGTCAGCCTCCTTTTAGCTAAGCGTGTTTCAAGGAGGACTCTCTACAGGCTGCGAAACTGATATTTGAGAAGGGCAGGGGAACGAGAAGGAAGAATAAGGAAGACAATGGAGCTCAGTGGTTCAGTCCCACTCCTCCCCTGCATTTGGCTGTCCCATAGTGGGTGCCTTACGACAATTTCACGTAACATGAAGTGTTAAACTAACTAAACTAGGCACAGAAAAAGAAAGACCACATGGTCTCATGCACATGCGGAAATGGAAAAGAAATTACTTCATAGAGGTAGAGAGTTGAAGAATGACTGGTGGGATCTGGGAAAGGTAGGGAAGGAGAGATAGAAGGAGGTTGATAAACGGGAACAAAACTACATTGATTCTCATCAATGTCCAGTGTTATAAAATACAGTAGGGTATATAGCTAACAACTTATTGTACATCGCAGAGTAACAAAAGAAGAAAATTTGGGATGTGTGCTATGCAAGGTAAGGACAAATCGTTGAGATAGTATAGGTAGGTATACTGATTGCCCGGAATTGACCAATAAATATTATATTTTTTATATTACCACAACGCGTGTGTGCTTGCCAGAGAGAAAGAGGGAGAGAGAGAAATCATATCCCAGTGGAGCATGGTCATGCCACAATGCTTTTTCCTCCATTTCCCCATTCTATTAGGATTTGGAAACCCACGCACCTGAACCCAGGTTCAAGCTGCTGGGACTAGGATTGGAACCATAATTATCCATGCAAGATCTGGCTCGCTTAACTACTAGGCCACAGAGCCGGCCCACACATTGTATTTTTGTACTGAAAATAGCACATTTACCCCACAGCTATGTACAGTGATTAGATGTCAGTAAAAGAAAAGAAGATGGGGCTTACTGTTAACCTTCAGGTTCTCTTTCAAGATCAGAAAGGAAAAGTGAGGGGGGGGAACTTCTCACTGTGGGAACGATCACCCCCAGTAGTCCCATTCATCTCTTAGGTCACGTTTTCAGGATATTCGATGGGAGAAAACATTTCACAACACAACTCACGATTGTCCCCCACACAAGCCAACAGAGGCAAAGCCAGTCTGGGCCTGTCTTATACAACTGGACTTAGATGTCCAATGAGTCAGATGGGCTGTCTTTGGTTATCAGAACAAGAACATCCAACCTGAAGTGCCAAAAGAAATCAGGAAGACATGACCGCACAGGCAGAAGTCCAGACAAGAGGATCCCAGAACTGGCTGGTTCAGTAAGTCAAACGCTCAACTCTAGATTCCAGTCTCAGCTTTGTTTGGTTTCCCTTTGGGACTTCAAATCCCAGCAATTTATCTTGTCTGCTTGGTGATTTTTAGATGAGACACATTGGCTTATCAGAGCAGTGGGTATATAATTAAAGGGGATGACATTTTGGATATGTGCCTGCAAAAATTAAGAGAACACTCTGCTTTGCTTCCTGGTCCTCTTTAATCATGGACTGACCAACTGGTCCCATGAATCCAGCTTTCCTCAGTGACCTGCCCAGAACTTCTGAAAGGATACAACCTTCCTTGAACAATCAGCCTCTATTCACCAAATATAGTTATTCATTGGATTTTTTAAAATAGTTTTTTTTTTCTTTTTATTTCATGAGAGAGACAGAGGAAGAGAGAGAGATAGAAAGAGAGAGAGAGCCATATCCTCAACAGGGTCTTCACGCCACGATCCACCCTCCATCTCAGTCAGTCTAAATTGTGGGCCCATAAGCCTAGCATGCACAGGGAGGCCCTGGGAAGTGAACTGAGGACCTTTCCCATGTAGGTCCAGTTGCATTATCACTGTGCTCTCCCCTGGCCCGAGCTCTTCACGGACTGCTATAGCTCAACCATGCCATAGAAATTTGTAAGGGAAATGGGAACAAACAACAATTCTTCCAAAAACCAATTGTTGAATGTCTACTCTGCATAGTTTTGTACTTGGTACTGTGTATACAAAGATGCAAAAGATAGGATTGTAGCCCCAGGTCAGAGATGATAGTCAACACATTCTGACTCCCTTGCCAATCAGCTCACCTGTCTAGATATTCTTGTGGGTAGAAACTCAGTAGATGTCTCCATTCAGTGGCCCATCTTTTTTCTTATGACTGCCTCGCCTCTGCCTCTTACTCAATCCATGATAAATTAGTGGTCTGGAAAAAGGGTAAGAGGAAAGGGATTTTTTTTTTTTTTTTTTTTATCCATTTCTGAAAGCAAGGTCACATTGAAAATAGTTTTATCCTCTTCGCACACCAGTTGTCAAGTGATCACGTGGGGCAGATCAATCAGCGGGCCACCAGGGTCCTTCCGGTGACTGCTTTTGGCCAGAGACCCTGGATGGTGCCTCTGTAATCAACAGTGTCCTCCGTTTTCTTTCCGTATTG
>NW_006198705.1:1466829-1477498 GCF_000334495.1 Tupaia belangeri chinensis
TTTCCCTATTGACATGTGTCAGCTGCGGCTGGTCTTGGAAGTCTTGCCAAGAAGTAGTTGCAAAACAGTAGGGATGTTTATCTTATCCGTGGGTAGAAAAAAATCGATTCAGTGCTTGTCAGAGAAACCTTATCTGTGTGCCATCAGGGAAGTGAACATTTCAGTCCATGTCTTGTTTTGTCTTTTCCATCAGCACACACACACACAGAAGGCATCCTCTGGGTGCCTTTAGCTGCTGTTCTCTTTCTGTCTCCATGGTGGGAGGAGGGAGCTGGGAACTTTGCTTTTGATATCGAAAAAAACAAAAACAAACAGTCCCTCCCAGGAACCCGCCATCTTCACAGAGATGGCTCTCCCTTCATGAATGCAGGCTGTATGTACGTTTGCACAGCACGGGTGTCTGTGGTGGGTCGCATTTAGTCGGGGCAGGAGATCCTTCATTATCAAAGACCTACAAATATATGTGAATCTCTAAATAATGCATACAAGTCTTGCAGAGACAAAAAAAATGTGATGTAGAAGTTTTGTATTTTGGATTTTTTTTTTGGGGGGGGTATTGTTTCACTTTTCATGTTCTATTTAACCCTTAGCTGATGTGACAGTTGAGTGATAGACAGGATTCAAAACTGTGCCCTCCCTAAGTGGTGGGGCTGGTGGTGTAGCAGTAAAATTCAGTGCCCTGTGAGGCTGACTTCCATGAGTGACTTCTCACTCTCTTTCTCTCCATTAAAAAAAGAAAAACTTTTAAAAAGATAGAAACAGCAGATTTTACCACTGGAGTTGCTCAAGTCAGAAATGGTGGATGGCTTCAGCACCATGCAGGACCAGACAACGACAGAACTATGCAGGAAAGAATTGAACGACTACACTGGGATGAGAGAGGAGGAGCTAGCGTGGCTTAGAGGCACTGCCTACGGGGGAAGAGAACTGAGGGACCTCACAACCACCATCCTTGCCATTCCTGGCCTGACCAAAGCTGAACCCCCAAATGGGAGGCTTAATCCTTACCTGATGAGTAGCCCTCATGTTCAAGATTTCACCCTTGGTCAAATTTATCTTTGGAAAAGGGAAAGGTCCAGCTCTTCAAATTTACCGGCCCTATCAATCTAACTAACATTCCTTTAAAACTCTGACGTGCATTTCAAATCTAAGAAAGAAGGGCAAGGGACAAGTAGATGGCGTAACAGTTATATCACTGGACTCCTACATGGCCGACCGCAGTTCGAGTCCTGGACCAGAAGGCTTGAAACTCATGCCAAGTACATGGACATATATGCCCAAAATCCCAAAAGGAGAACGGAGGAGAGAGAAGATGGGATTGTAGCATGGCCATCTCCCTTGGGGTGATTTCTGGCTTCCTATCTCTCTGGCAAGTGCACACGCTCTACAGCAAAAATTTCTCAAAAATCAATCAATAAATAAATAAATAAAAGGAAGTCAGTTAAATAGTAAAACAATACAAATTGTCATTTATTGTGCGTGTACTGTATGTTAGGTGTCTCTTTAACATACATTGTCTCATTTGAGCCTTACAAAAATCCTGTCACTAGAGTGTTATTACCTCTAACTTACAGGTTATAAAATGTGGAACAGAGTAGTTAAGCAAATTTCCTAAATCACACAGCTAAAATGCCAGGATTTGAATGCAGGTCTGCCTGCCTGGCAAAGCCTGGCCCTTCCTCATGCCAATATAATACTCACAGAGGGAACTAACAACCATCTAACTCACGTGAGAAAACACATTAAATAAGTTAGCTGTCTTACTCACCATGCTTACCTACAGTACATCCCACTTTGACATAGAATCTTCTAGAATATCAGGCAGGACCTTTGTCTGTCTCCCTCCTGCATATCCCCAGGAGAGTGTCTGACACAGAATACACACATTCTACCAGGAGCACGCTACTCATAAACCCAGCTACTCCCTTGTATCGATCATCTTCTTTAACGGAGAAGATATCTAAAGGCTACATAATGAAATCTGGCCTTTTTTATTCTTTGTCAACTTTTGGTTGAATGACCAGAGACTATGTAACCCAAGGTCCATAGAGAATTCTCTGGCTTAGAAGCCAAACAAACAGCAATACGAAGGTATAAGATAAGCCAGCCAGAATCAGAGTAGGCAGGGACTGTTGGACTAGATCTATTCCCCTTCTTCGGAGATTTCTATCACTGAATCTACTTAGAACAGAGACTAAATGCCCTCCCACCCCCATGGTGGTTTCACACACACAGCAAGCGACCAGGAAGTCAGGGCCCCTGGTGTCTCTCTCTGGCAAGTTTTTTTATCACAAGCCAGGAGTGGTCAAAAAACACATGGCCATTCGACCTGCTGCCAATTGTTATCTGGCTTAACAATTGTAATAAAACAAAACTTACTGAATTCAGCAAACATTCCCATCACAGAAGTCACCAGCTCCACCCCAGGGCACTGGGACAAGGTATGGTGAGGCAGGGAGGGAGACTGGGGTAGAGGGGACTGGGGGACTGCTTCTGGGTTGTAGAAATGGTCATTGTTACATCTGGGTTTAGAGACTTGGAGGGATGAAAGGAATGAGAGATTTCAACTCTGTAGATCTGGAAGCCTTGCTTAAATTCAGCCTTGCCTCCTGACCTGACCCAACTTTTGAGGATAAATTCATCATTTTAGGGATCAGCAGATGGCATAAAGGTTATGTCGCTGGACTCCCACATGGTTAACTGTGGTTTAAGTCCTGGACCCGGTGGCTTGAAACTTATACTCTGTGCGTGTGCATGCATGCCCAAAGTCCTGAGAAGAGAATGAAGGAGAAGGGACTGTGGCATGACCATCCCCCAGGGGGTGGTTATTCGCTTTCTGTCTCTCTGTCTCTCTAGCAAGCACACGTGCCCTATAGCAAAAACTCTCTCTAAAAAATTGTTTTTAATTCATCATTTTAAGTCAAAATCCCACCTCTTTCACATGCTCTGTCTTCTCATTCTTCTTAATCAGATCAAAGACTGGTGTGGAAGACCAGCAGTAATGCGACTGGACCCTCATGGGAAAGTCCTGGGTCTCACTCCAGGATCTTCCTCAACACCCCGGTGTCCCTGTAATCTCGGAGGCAAAGATACACCAAGATTGGTGTGGAAAGTGACACTTGCTGCTTGTTCTATGAAAGGGAATTTGACATTACAACAAGCAAGGGCTTAGAAAGGAGTATGAAAACTCACATGGGGTGTCAGGGAGCAGGCCAGGGAGGGGCTGGCAGCTTCCCTTGACAAACACAGCTGAGGAGCCACAGGCAGGGAGGCAAACCTGCTCCTGTTCCCTCACTCTGACATCAGTTCCCTCCTCTGTAAAATCCTCAAAAGGATTCATAGAGAATAAAAAGATCAGGCCCAGCAGATGGCATAATGGTCATGTTGCTAGACTTCCATGTAGGCGACCACAGTTTTAAATCCTGGATCTGGTAGCTTAAAACTCACACAAGGTGGACCAGCAGAGGGTGTGGTGGTTAAGGGCACTGGACTCCCACATGGCTGACCATGGCTCAAATCCTGGACCTGGAGACTTGCTTTCTCACTTTCCCTCTCTCTCTGTGTGTCTCTCTCTCTCTGTGTGTCTCTCTCTGAAAATATTAAAATCCTAATAAATAAAGTTAAATAACGTAATTCTTTTTTTAAAAAAAATTGCGCCAGGTGTTTGTGCGTGTGCCCAACATCCTGAGAGGAGAATAGAGAAGGGATTGTGGTGTGGCAATTCCGCCTGGGGGGGGGATTTCTAGCTTTCTGTCTCTCTCTGTCTCTCTGATGAGCACATGTGCCCTATAACAAGATAATTTCTTTAAAAAAATAAAAACGATCACCACTGGTTGACTGTGTGTATTGGACAAGTGAACTTACGTGTCTCAGTTTCACCATCTGTACAGTGGGACAGTGATAATGCCCCCGCCTAGCATACGATATTCCCCCAAGGTTAAAAACTGGTCAAGTGTAATGGGTTGTCCGGATTGCAGGGCATTGTAGCACTGTAGATCCTGGAGCTTCCACCAGGAATCCTAGGAGACAAAGCTCATTCCTCTGACCTTGGCTCCTCCTAGCTGAGGCTCCTTCTCCACTGCCTTTATCCACCCCCATCCCCTTAATTCCACCATACAGCCACTGGTGGTGCTGGTCCTTCACATACCCCGACCTCCTGCACCATCCTGCCCCCTCGTCACTCAGTTCTGGCTACAGCTGACTAACCTGGAGAGCCAGGAAGCAGGGAGTGGATGGCCACAGTCCACAAAGACTTCTCTCTCATGGGAAGAAGTATGGAGACGGGGGAACCTAGGCCCCAACCCTTGGAAGGAGTGATTGGGCGAAAGGACACAGGGCCCTCCTGGCCAATGAAAAGCTATTAATAGGTCAGGATTTGCCCTCTGATAACCTTAAATGAGCCTGGCTGGAGGAACACAGGGAGGGAGGGACCCAGTGGCTGCCAAGACTCCATTGTCTCATGTGACTCATATCTATGGACCCCAGAAAGTCATGAAAGGAGAGAAAAGCTCCTTCGGCTAGGCATAATCACTGGCATCTATGAAGTCTGCCCTGAGCATGTGCACACACACCTTCTCGCTGCACGTGGGTGGAATTAGTGGGGGCATCGGTTTCATTTCCTCACAGCTCTAAGCTCCACCACTGTCCTGCCACCTGACGCTCTTACACAACCGTCATCAGCTCACTACTTTACACAATCAAGGGTTGTACGCGATTCGAATGAATTCATAGCTAGACTGGTATTTCTCAGCTTTTAAACCTTTTATTCCTTATGACCCAACCCGTGGCATTTTACTGCCACAGATATACTACGTATCTGTTTATATGCTCTCTCTCTCTCTCTCTCTCTCTCTCTTTTTTTTTTTTTTTTTAGGAGAGGTTTTCACTATAGGGCGCGTGCGCTCGCCAGACAGACAGAGACATAGAGACAGAAAGCGAGAAATCACCCCCCGGGGGGATGGTCACGCCGCAATCCCTTCTCCTCCATTCTCCTCTAGGGATCTTGGGCACGCATGCACACGCGCCCAGCGTGAGTTTAAGCCACCGGGTCCGGGACGCATACCACGGTCAACTACGTGGGAGTCCAGTGGCATAGCCATTACGCTAACTGCTGGTTCCCTCTCTCTCTCTCTCTCTTTGTGTAATTTACATACTAAAATATTAAGGTCCCCCCCCAAAAAAAAACCAATGTCCTTCCTTTTACAGGCCAATATTTTCCCCGTTGAAAATGCATGGTCCACACCATGATGACCAAGAGCTGCCAATGTCTCAAAACTGAGTCATCATGTGAACCTGCCCCCCTTTGGAAATCTTACCAAATCTTGCAACAGCAATAGCAACACCCAACCATGACCTCAATCTGATCAAGCTTCTAGATCTAGTTGTCAGCTAACAGAAAACATGGGACACTGGCGAACGTATTCCGAAACATGCCAGGGATGAAATCAGCCAACTCTGGAAAATTCTATCAGGTTTGCAAACAACTCCATTTTTCAGCAATTAAGTTGCAATGGAAAAATGGATGGAGGGGAACTCGTACATGAAAAGACTGCATGGCCCAGCCCTGGTGATGCAGAGGTAGCGCAATGCTCTGTAATGCTGGGAGCCATTTGGAAGATTGGGGTTCAGTTCACCAGTCAGCCTGTACTCTCTGGGCACGTGCATGCCCGTGATCCTAGTTGGGTGGAAGGTTGGTGGGAGATTGTGGCATGAGACCGAGTTAAATACTCATTTCTCTATCTTTCACTCTCTGTCTTTTTGTATCTCTCTCATGAAAACTAATCAATCAATCAATAAAACTTAAAGAAAAAGACTTCAGAATCACATCACCCAGTATCCGTCCATATGCAGCTGCAGTGTATTCTACTTATTAGGACCTGGTTCAATCAGACTCTGAAAATATACCTGAGTGCCAGCCCTGAAACTTAATGGTCAAGGAGTCTGTATACCTCGTGGCTGATTATGGTTCAAATTCCAGCCCTGGCAGCTTGAAAAACATACTGGGTACATGTGCGTGTGTGCCCCAAATCCCAACAAGATGGAGAAATGGAGAAAGGATTATGGCATGATTGTGTCCCACTAGGGATTTCTCCCTCTCCCTCCTTCTTTCTTCCTGTCTCTCTAGCTCTCTGTGTCAAGTATATGAGCCTCTGATCATTAAAAACAAAAAAGGAAAGAAAACGCAACTGAGACAGACAATAATTTGAATATAGTCTAAATGTTTGATACTATTACACATTTTTCATTAATTTTACATGCATTACTATCATATGTTTTATGTTTTAGACACAGATATTAAATATTAATAAACAGAGACCAGCAGTTAGTGTAATGGCTATGTCACTGGACTCCCATGTAGTTGACCATGGTTCATATCCCAGACCCGGTGGCTTAAGCTCATGCCGTGCGCATGTGCATGCATGCCCAAGATCCCGAGAGGAGAATGGAGGAGAAGGGATTGCAGCATGGTCATCCCCCCTGGAGGGTGATTTCTTGCTTTCTGTCTCTCTGTATCTCTCTGTCTGTCTGGCGAGCACATGTGCCCTATAGCAAAAACCTCTCAAAAAAAAAAAGTTAATAAACAAAATTATTAGATGTAGAATTTGTTCGGAAATAGTCCAGTATGAGGAAGTGTGTGGGAGCTGTAGATTAGACAAGATGGGCCATTAGCTTATAATTGTCAAAGATATGAAATGGACACATGGAGTCTCATTGTATAGTCTCTCTACTTTTGTATGTGTGTGAGCCATTCCATAATTAAAATAAAAACAATTAGATTGTCTTATCCAGAGAAGCCAGCTGGCCTCACAGACACTGCAGCAATTCTGGCTGGATTCTGGCCGCTGGCGTGTCTTTTCTCCCATGCTGTCCCTCCTGTGGTGTCGAAGGTGTGTGAGGAATCTCTGAGCTGACACAGTCCCTACATGGGTTAAGCAACCTTGTCACATAGAATTTATTCTGCTGATCACATCTGGATGGAAGTCTAGGTGTCCATTCCCTACCTTCCCAGAAAAACTCAAACTGTGTTTTTCTATTTGTCCAGTGCGTTGCCACCGTGAGACAAGCTTGGACTTGAGTCTGTGTTTAAGCCAGGCTTTGCAAACAGAGTCGTGGGGCCCTGCTGTGTAACTGCCCCGGCCTGATTTCCAGGTCTGTAAGATGTGGGCAGTGGTGAGACAGGCTCTTCGCTGCCACTGACAGCACCCACGCTGGCTAGTTTCAGCAGAAGAAGGCCTTTGTTTTCTTTCTTTCTTTCTTTCTTTCTTTCTTTCTTCTTCTTCTTCTTCTTCTTTTTTTTTTTTTGGAGAGATTTTCACTGTAGGGCGCGTTCGCTCGCCAGACAGACAGAGAGAGACATAGAGACAGAAAGCGAGAAATCACCCCCCAGGGGGATGGTCACGCCGCAATCCCTTCTCCTCCATTCTCCTCTCGGGATCTTGGGCACACACGCACACGTGCCCGGCGTGAGTTTTAAGCCACCGGGTCCGGGACACGAACCGCGGTCGACTACATGGCAGTCCAGCGACATAGCCATTACACTAACTGCTGGTTCCCTTCTTCTTCTTTTTTAAGAGAGATTTTTGCTATAAGGCTCCTCTCTCTCCAGAGTGACAGAAAACAAGGAGTCACCCCTTGGAGGTTGACCATGCCACCATCCCTTCTCCTCCATTCTCCTCTTGGGATTTTGGGCACACACACACGCACCTGGTGTGAGTTTTAAGCTGCTGGGTCTGGGACTCGAACTGTGATCAATTATGTGCGAGTCCAGCAGTGTAAACAGTACACCATCTGTTGGTCTCCTTCTTTTTCTTTCTTTTTTTTTTTTTTTTTTTAAGTAGAGAATTTAGTTGTTGTTTTGAAGTTTATTTCTTCCTTGGGAGAAAGCGTGAGAGACAGAGAGACAGTCACTCACAACAGAACCCTCACACTGAGACTCACCCCGATCTTGGCCAGCCTGGATCACAGGCACCTGTGTGTGTGTCCAGCATATAGAGAGGGTCCCACGGTGTGCACCCAGGACCTAGCCTATGTGGGTCCAGGTGTGTTACCACTGCACCTGACCCAGAAATAGGCCTTAATAAAGACAATTAAATAGTTCTTGGACTCATCCTAGGTGTGTCTAAAAGAATCAGGTTTGTGGGACCAGCAGTTGGCCTCATGGCTTTGTCGTTGGACTCCCATGTAGTTGACCACAGTTCAAATCCCGGACCTGGTGGCTTAAACTCACACCAGGTGAGAGAGACATAGAGACAGAAAGTGAGAAATCAGCCCCCAGAGGGGATGGTCACGCCGCAATCCCTTCTCCTCCATTCTCCTCTTGGGATCTTGGGCACGCACGCACACGCGCCCGGCGTGAGTTTTAAGCCACCGGGTCCGGGACACGAACCGCAGTAGACTACGTGGGAGTCCAGCAACATAGCCATTACGCTAACTGCTGGTTCCCTCTATGTTATCAGTTTTAATCACAGGACTCTCTCAGGATAAAGTCCAGCCCCTTCAAAGTTTTGAAACAGAAAGAAAAACAGAAATCTACTCACATGTATGTAAAATTTGCTGAAGATTTGAGAACAATAGGGAGAGCTTTCTGTATTCTTACGGTCTCTGTCTCTGACCCTCTGTTTTTCTCTCTCTGTATATCTCTGTCTGTTTCCCTGTGTCTCGCTATATCTTCCTGTTTCTCTGACTTTTTCTCTCTGCTTCTCTCTGTTTCTCTCTGTCTCTCACTCTCTCTCCACCTGCCTCTGTTGCATTTCCTTTATGATAAGATTTGTTGAGCATTTTGTCCATATACTTTTTGGCCACTCATATGTCTTCCTTGCAGAGTTGTCCGTTCAGCTTATTTGCCCATCTTTTCATTGGATTGATCTTATTTTGGGTGGGTAAGCTGCTCGAATTCCCTGTATATTCTGGTTATCAGTCCCTTATTTGAGGCAGAGTTTGCAAATGTATTTTCCCATTCCGAGGGTTGTCTCCTCACCCTAATTATTGTTTCTTTTGCTATGCAGAAGCTTCTTAAGCTTGATGTAGTCCCACTTGCCTATTTTTGGGATTATTGTCCATGTACTGGGGATCCTTGTTTAAGACGTCTTTACCTACTTTGGTGTTTCCAAGAGTTCCCCCTGTATTTTGCACCGGTAGTTGTATAGTTTGAGGTTGTATGTTTAGATCCTTGATTCATTTTGAGTTAATTTTTGTTAATAGTGAGAGACAGGTCCAGTTTTATTTTTCTGCAGGGGGATATCCAGTTTATTCACTGACATTTTTTAAGAGATTTTCTTTCCCCATTGGGTTATCTTGTGCCTTTTTTTTGAAAATCAGCTAGCTGTTTGTTTTGTGGTTTATTTCTGGGCTTTCAATTCTGTTCTGTTGTTCTACCTGCCTGTTTTTGTGCCAATCCCCTGCTGTTGTGATTATCACAACTTTATAATATATGTTGAGGTCAGTAAGTGAGATACTTCCTACTTTATTCTTTTTTGCACTGTATTGCTTGGGTGTTACGGGGCCTTTTATGATTCCAGATAAATTTTAAGATACCTATGAATAGATAAATCTAACCAAAGATGTGAAAGAAACTCTACAAGGAAAACTATGAAAACCTTAACAAAGAAATTGAAATTGAAAATGATACAAAAAAGCAAAAGATATCCCATGTTCCCAGAATGAAAAAATAAATATAATTGAAATGTCAATCCTACGCAAATTAATCGACAAATTCAAAGCAGTTCTGATAAAACTACCAGAGATTTTCTCACAGAAACAGGGTCCTATTGTCTAGCCCAAACGTTCTTCAAGGTATAATTTCTAAATAAATGTAATTCTCTCCCCCTAGGTGGAATTTTAGTGAATACAATTTTCTTTATCTCATTATAAAGGACAGTTGAGAGGATTAAATTTTCTGATGATTATAAAGTATTTAAGACACTGTAGGTTCTTAGCCAATTATTAAGAGAAAACTTACCCTGTCCCCTTGGTACCTGTGAAAGCTCAATCCATTTGCAAGACTAGCTTAATTGAGTGTTTATTGGAAAGAGCTAGTGAGGAGCCAGTTTTCTGGGTATCTGTAGTCTCAGGTGATATTTAACAACTCCAGGACAGCTCCTTCCAACTAAGTAAGAAGACTCTTTGTTTAGGGGGAAGGAAATAAATGTCCCTGTCTTTAAATCCATGAAGACAAAGTTTTCGAATACCCACTCTATTCACTTACTCTGCAAGTACACAGGGCACTAAGCCCAACTGGCGATCTCTACCTGACTTTCATTGGCTTCTGTGCAGGCTGCCTGTGCTGTCCCCAGGCTCAGAGACATGACTGCACAGGGTTCCTCAGGCTGGCCACCTGCAGGTTCCAGGCTTGTTTTACCAGACCTTCTGGTTTCTACTTCACTCTTTTCTTTACAATATCTCACCTCCTTGCTGGTAAACCTATGACCCAGCTATAACCCTCTCAAAAGAAATTTCCCCCTGGAATTCTCTCTTCTGGACTGTCATCAAATCACAAGGATCTCAGTATGAGGAAAACTTGCTTCTGATCTTAATGAAGAATTTACCACACAGCCCTCTCTCCTTCTCTGGCTCCTTTCCACCTCATGTCCCCTTAACCTATGAAGTGTTTGTATTTCTTTTTTTCTTTCCTTTTCTTTTCTTTTCTTTCTTTCTTCTCTCTCTTTTTCTC
>NW_006198705.1:1477529-1478760 GCF_000334495.1 Tupaia belangeri chinensis
AGAGAGAGAGAGAGAGAGAGATTTCTGCTACAGGGCATGTGCACCCACCAGAGAAACAGAGAGAGACAGAAATCAAGAAATCACTCCCTGGGGAGATGGCCACACTACAATCCTTTCTCCTCCATTCTCCTCTTGGGATTTTGGGCATGCACACTCATGCACCCGGTGTGAGTGGGTGGAAACTGGGTTGGAAACTCAAACTGCAGTCAATTACGTGGGAGTCCAATGGCGTAACTATTATGCCATCTGCTGGTCCCAAATGTTTTTATTTCTTTGGGG
This sequence comes from Tupaia belangeri chinensis, assembly GCF_000334495.1. Lineage (NCBI taxonomy): Eukaryota > Metazoa > Chordata > Mammalia > Scandentia > Tupaiidae > Tupaia > Tupaia belangeri. Next base: position 1,477,809 of record NW_006198705.1, read on the forward strand.
AAGCTGTAACATTATCCCCTATTGTCCAAATAGAAGTTGGCTAATTATCCTTGAAGCAGAGTTGGACTAGGCTGTCAAAAGGACTGAGACTGGGAACCAGCAGTTAGCGTAATGGCTATGTCGCTGGACTCCCACGTAGTCGACCGCGGTTCGTGTCCCAGACCCGGTGGCTTAAAACTCACGCCGGGCTCGTGTGCGTGCATGCCCAAGATCCCGAGAGGAGAATGGAGGAGAAGGGATTGCAGCGTGACCATCCCCCCTGGGGGTGATTTCTTGCTTTCTGTCTCTATGTCTCTGTCTGTCTGGCGAGCGCACGCGCCCTATAGTGAAAATCTCTCAAAAAAAAAAAAAAAAAAGGACTGAGACTGGAACTTTTGAAGATGATACTAGATTCCTGTTATTTGATATTAATTTCTCTGGCAAGAATGCAAAGTGTTTTTTTTTTCTTTCTTTCTTTTTTTGGAGAGGTTTTTGCTATAGGGCACGTGCGCTCGCCAGAAAGACAGAGAGAAACATAGAGATAGAAAGCAAGAAATCACCCCCCGGGGGGATGGCCATGCCGCAATCCCTTCTCCTTCATTCTCCTCTCGGGAGTTTGGGCACACACGTGCACGCAACCGGTATGAGTTTAAGCCACCGGGTCTGGGACTCAAACTGCGGTCGACTACATGGGAGTCCAGCGACATAGCCATTATGCTAACTACTGGTCACTTGCAAAGTGATTTTTTTAAAGCACTCTTTCACTGCTTTTATCTTGGCCAGACAGTTTAAAACTTGGGGACTATGTCCCAGGCTCTGTGGTGCAATTGGTAACGACCTACTGTGGTTAGGCCTATTTGACCTGAAACACACTGGTTGCACATGGACATCCAATGTCCTGAAGACTGGAAGGCTGAGGGGAGGGGATCATGGTATGACCAGATCCAATTCTCTTTCTGTCTCTGTATCTCTG
>NW_006198705.1:1478791-1519586 GCF_000334495.1 Tupaia belangeri chinensis
TCCCTCTCTTAGTCTCTCTCTTTTGCAGATGCATGCATGTGTACACATGCAATCTATCATCAATACATTTTTTAAATGTTTTATAAATAGGAACTCTTTGCAATGAAAACTATCATCATCCTGGCCAGCTATGGTGGCCTAGGCAATAAGGCACTGCGATGCAATACCAGAGCCATATGGGAGACCTGGGTTTGGATCCTGGGTCAACCTAGTGTACCATGATCATAGCTGGCCAAGAAGCTGGAAAAGAATCATGGTATGGTAACACCCTGTCAGGGGACCTCTTGTTCTCTTTTTCTTGCTCCCTCTTTTTCTCTCTCAAAAAACACACACACCGAGGCCAACAGGTGGTGTAGTGGGTAAGGGCACTGGACTCCCATATGGTTGACCGCAGTTCAAGTCCCAGATCTGACTCTCTCTCTCTCTCTGGTCAAATTAAAATTAATCAATTAATAAAATTAATTAATTAATCAATTCATAAACTTAAATAAAACAATTCTTTAAACACCCACCCCCATACAAAATAAATAAATAAACTTGAAAGCAAAGAAAACAAAAACTATCATAGTCCTATATTCCTCCTGAACCTACTTGCAACTCAGCATCTTCCAAGTTGAAAGAAATTTTTAAAGCAGGGAAAAAGTTTCTACTATTTTCCGAGAACGATTCTTGGCTGGATCATAGCCTGGCAGTTCTGCCTGCTCTGGAGTAGACCCTCATACCCTGAGGCTCGGGAAGACAGCGTCAGAAGCTGATTATCATCCTGTACCAGCTGTCCTATTCCCGGCTAAGAGAATGGAACTCAAAGAAGTCTTTCTTCTGTGAGCAAGCTAACTGCTGCTGTGCCCACTGCTAGCATGGTGCTCACTAGAGGAAGATACCGAGGGACAGGCAGGGCTGGGTCTTATCCAGCCTTGGCCTACTCAGCAAGGAGGATGCCAGCAGCTCTGCAAGACCCTGGGGACCAATGTCCCTAGAAAACACATCAGGCTTTGGTGGGAGATGAGAAGATTCCAAGATGCTAAAGAAGCTCTGAGTTTGCGATTTGTATTCCACTTGCCATCCAACCTTTTTGGAAAGATAAATACTTTGTATTATGTATGCAATGCCCGGGAGTTGGATGCAAATCTAGATCACTAGACTAGCTCCCTACTGGTTATGCCTAGGAAGCCTGAGAAGAACCCCAGGGGTATTAGAAATGTGCTTGAAATCATATTAATAGAATTGATAGTAATATAGAGATTAGCACTGCTAGGAGAAATATCCACACCTGATTTGTATGTAGAGATTGTGGGTACTTAGAGGAGGCAGAGAATAACTAGGATGAATAAGCACTACCTCTGAGCTGTAAAGAAACATTACTTACCGTCTTTATAGGCCTTTTGCCCCCATGTTTGCAACCGTTACTCACCCCCAGAGATGCAGAGAAGGCAGAGAATGGAGAAGTAGCTGCATAAGGGAGCACCTTGGAGGGGTCACTTACTCCAAGTCTGTTTCCTCATCTGTGAAATGGGGTGTTAACAACCTAACAGGGCTCTTGGGGAGATGCGATCAGGTAAGTGTGCATTCATTCAACAGTTTCCCGATTCCTGCCGGGCGCCAGGTATTGTTCTGTGCAGAGCACTTGAAAGCCTCACCCTCATGAGGGCTGTGTTCAGTGATAAAAAAATAAAAAGTAAAAAAAAAAAAAAAAAGAATTCACCACCAGGCAGTGGTGCAATGGTGATGCAACTGGACCCACTAGAAGGGTCACGAGTTCGTGTCCCAGGAACTCCCTGAAGCACAATGGGTGTGTGCACCTATTCCCATGGCCCAGGCCAGCCACAGCTGAGGGCAGATGGTGGCATCAAGATCCTACTGGGGGTGCGTGTTTCTCTGCCTCTCTGTTTCTCCCTCAGAAGAAACAACCAGATAAACGTTAAAAAGAGACTTCATTAAGAAGCATAACTTCTTAAGTAACTGAAGTTGAAATGTGTGAAACTAAAATTGAGAGAAATAAAAGAATAGGAAAATCTATGATCATGCGATGAGTACCTTCATCCAGTACTTGATAAAACAATAGACTTAAAAAAAAGAGAGAAATAGATTTTAACATTATCAACAGATCTAAACTAATCCATATTTACAGATTGCTACACTCTAGAAGTACATATCCTTTTCTTTTAAGTGTACATGGAATGTTCTGTAATGCAGACGCTATACTCATCTACTAAATAAGTCTAAAAAATTGGGAACCAGCAGTTAACGTAATGGCTATGTCGCTGGACTCCCACGTAGTGGACCACAGTTCGCATCCCAGACCCGGTGGCTTGAAACTCACACTGGGCACATGTGCATGCGTGCCCAAGATCCCGAGAGGATAATGGAGGAGAAGGGATTGCGGCATGACCATCCTTCTGGGGGGTGATTTCTCACTCTCTGTCTCTATGTCTCTCTCTGTCTGTCTGGCGAGCACACACGCCCTATAGCAAAAACCTCTCCAAAAAAAAAATAATAATAATAAGTCTAAAAAATTGTCATATGTTTGACATTTACAAGATATGGTTTCTGACTGCAATGGATGAATAACTCTTCACATAGCTGAAAATGAAAAGCACATCTAAATGACCCACTGGTTAAAGAAGTCCCAAATGAAACCACAAAATAATTTCTAACTAGATGATAATGAAAACAGAAGACATCAAAATTTCTGGGATGCAATTATTGCACTGTACAGAGGAAGTTTCTAGTTTTAGAAGCCTATGACCAGCTCCGTGGCCCACCAGTTAAAGGAACTGGATTCCATATGGTCGACCACATGTTTTCAATGCTGGCTCCAGCAGTTTGAATGCCAGGTGCGTGCATTCCCAAATCCTGACAAGATACAGGAATGGAGGAGAAGGGATTGCAGTATGACCACATCCCATTGGGAGGTGCTTTTTCCTTTTCTTTCTCTGTCTCTCTCTCTCTCTGATGAGTGCACCCTAGCAATTAATTACCCCCTAATTAAAAATTAGAAAAAAGAACATTTTTATTAAAAAAAAGAAAAAAGGAATTTAAAATATAATTTATAATAGCATCAAAAAACACAAAATGTGAACACATTTAATAAAATAGGTACTAGGGAACCAGCAGTTAGCGTAATGGCTATGTCGCTGGACTCCCACGTAGTCGACTGTGGTTCGCGTCCTGGACCTAGTGGCTTAAAACTCACGCCGGGCAAGTGTGCGTGCATGCCCAAGATCCTGAGAGGAGAAGGAATTGCGGCGTGACCATCCCCCCTGGGGGGTGATTTCTCGTTTTCTATCTCTATGTCTCTCTCTCTCTGTCTGGCAAGCACACGCGCCCTATAGCGAAAACCTCTCAAAAAAAAAATAATAAAAAAATAAAATAGGTGCTAGACCTCTGTGAAAAATGGCAAAACTTTGCTAAGAGAGGTTTAAAAGATCTCAATTGAAGCCAGCAGATAGCGTAGTGGTTATGTCACTCCCACATGGCCAGCTGTGCTTTGAGTCCTGGACCCTAGCTTGAAAAACCATACCAGACACATGTGCCTGAGTGCCCAAGATCCTGGGAGGAGAATGGAGGAGAAGGGATTACAGTGTGGCCATCCTCCCTGGTGGGAAGGGAGAGATTTTTCACTTTTTCTCTCAGTGTTTGGGTCTCTCTCGCTCTCTAGTGAGCACATGTGCCCTAAGGCAAAACCTTTAAAATAAAAAAAAAAAAATCTCAATAACATGAAAGATGTGTATCATATTCACGGATGGCCTGGATATCCACTCTCTACACCCTGACTTTCAGATTAACACAATCCCAGTTGACTTTCTTTTCCCCCTAGAAATTGACAAACAGATTCTAAAATGTATATGAAAATACGAGTTGGGCATCTCTAATATAAAAATCCAAAATCCAAGATGTTCCAAAATCTAATTTTTTGGAGTGCCATATGATGCCACAATTGGCATCCGAGCCCATGTGACAGGCTGCAGTCAAAACACAGATGCACAACACACAGTTGATTCAGTGTCCCTCAGGGAAAAAGACCCTCTCCACTCTCTTCAGCTGTGCTATATCTTTTCCAGATTTACCCCACGTGAGTGTGCCCAAAATGGGTGATAAAATGGCATGTGTGCAGGCCAGGTGCACCGACAGCAGGTTCCCCCACGACGTCCCACATGGGGGCCTAAACTCATGTGCATTATTCTCTGTACGGTTTGTGGTTTTTTTTTTTTGGCTTTAGGTTTTTTGGTTTTTTTTTTTTCTTATTCTCTGCTCTGTGGTGTAAAGATATTGTTAAAAATGTCAGAGAGTCTGCAGATACCCTATGGAGAACAAGGATAAGAAAAAGAGGAAGCATTTATGTTTATCTATAGCACAGGAAGCCAGGCTGTTGGAAAAACTGGGCGGGATGTTAAAGGGGAAACATCTCACAGAAGGTGTAAGACCTAATGAAGCCACAGGATGAGCTTTTGGAGTTCTGTACTGAGTACGATGAACATAAATCACTTAAAATAGAAAAACACTGGGACCAGCAGTTGGCGTAAAGGGTATATTGCTGGACTCCCATGTAGTCGACCATGGTTCGAGTCCTGGACCTGGTGGCTTAAACTCATGCTAAGTGCATGCGTGTGCATGCCCATGATCCCAGGAGGAGAATGGAGGAGAAAGGATTGCAGCATGGCCATTCCCCTGGAGGGTAATTTCTCTCTCTCTGTCTTTCTGGTGAGTGCACGCGCCTTATAACAACAACAAAAATATTACCATCTACCAAAGTAAAGAATTTTTTTTTCCTAGAGGCAGACATTCTAAGTAGCTAGTATCTTCTAAGAACCTTAAATTATTTTGAGGTCTGCCTCTGAGAATTTTATTCTCAGTGATGGCGTTGATCTTAGAGAATACGTTGGACCAGTCATAAGCAAATATGAAAATAATAAGAAGAAATGATAGGTATATTTGTTTCTTAGATATCATGTCAAAAAGCATATAGTTATTCATTTTTACTGCATCTAAAGATTAATAAATATATTATAAATTATATAACATATAGTTGTATGTAACATAAATACATTGTTAAATGGAAGATATATATTTTTTAACTAAAGTCCTTACTTCATTCAGATTTCCTGTTTTCTTCTAATCTTTTTTCTTTCATTATTCCATTCAGAATAATGTTAGAATTGCTCATCATGTCTGCTGAGGCTTCTCTTGTAACAATTCTTGTTTATATGTAAACATAATTTTTTGAAAACATTCAATCACTGTATATCATTACAGAATACAAAATGAATTTTCCCACCATGAATACACTGTATATTAGTTCTGCTAAAGATATTATCATACATGTTATCATAAACAGATAATTTTCCATTTTTGTGTTCACTAAATGTTTTGCTTCTTTCTTTTTCCTCCTGATTTTCTTCCTCTCACCCTCCCCCATTTCCCACCCTCCTCCCCCAGCGTCTCTAGCATCCACAGTTGTTCTTCCAGTGTTTCAGTTTCTCCCACAGAGTGTGGACAGTCAGTGTATATTGCGTGGAGACATACAATGCCATTCTTTCATAGTCTGACTTGCTTTGCTTTGCAGTAAATCTTCCATATTTGTCTGCTTTCTATCGAATGCCAGAGTCCTGTTGCTTTTTATGGCTGAGTAGTATTCCGTAGTGTATATGTGCCACACTTTTTCAATCCATTCATCTGTTTGTGGGCATTTGGTTTGGTTCCATGTCTTAGCAATTGTGAATAATGCCACAATAAACATTGGCGTGCAAGCACTTTTCTGACTGAGTGCACTCCTATCCTTTGGGTAGAAACCCAGGAGTGGAATTGCTGGATTATATGGTAGTTCTATTTGTAGGTCTTGAGGAATATCCATATTGTTCTCCACAGTGCCTATACTAATTTACATTTCCACCACCAGTGTAGGAGAGGTCCACAGCCTTGCCAACATTTATTATTTTTAATTTTTTCAGTCTTAGTCATTCTGACTGGGGTTAGGTGGTATCTCATGTGGTTCTGATTTGATAAGGGATGTTGAGCACTTTTTCATATGCTTTTTGGCTGTTCATACATCTTCTTTAGGGAGTTGTCTGTTCAGCTCATTCGCCCATCAAATGTAAGATATATCAATCGTAGGATATGAAATAAGTGTTGACATGGCCATTGAGCAGTATTTAGAAATGCTCACAAAGGAAGAAATATTTGGCCAGTATTTACTGTTAGCATTTGGAAAGTGGCTTAAAGAGTTGCAACAACAATAAATTATTCTTAATTTCATCAGAAAAACTCTGTGGAAGATTGGCTTCAGATGAATGAATGCAATGAGTAGATAATAGCCAATTTGATGACTGAGCAGCCCAAAATCTTCTATTGAGAAATATTAAACGTGTTCATAATGGCTCTCTATTTTATTTTAATTTCACATATAGTGCTTATTACTACTCCTGACATCATGGCATTTAGCATTTGTTAGTTCATTATTATATCCTAAGTCTTAGGCTCAACCTAAACTGTAGAAGGGCTATACTTTGCAGGCATTATCTAATTTTATTTTCAAAACAGCCCTGTGCATTCTGGCTTTTTAACCTCATTCTGCAGATCAGGAAAAGGTGATTTGAAGCCAGGACTTTAAACTTAGGGGATCTGAACCCAAAATGAGAATCTGAAGCAACCATGCATAGGACATGAGCTCTAGGAAAGAGAAAGGAGACAGGAAGGGGAAGATGAAGAGAATGCCTTCAGGTGAATATATCTGAAATAAATGTTGGTGCAAGAGTTGAACTTCATGAGTATTCTGAAGAGATGCCTGGTAAGCTACGCAGCTGTCCGCATGCCTGTGTCTCTCACTAAGCTGTGGAAATCCCTGAGGTCAAGGATTGAAAGTCATTTCTGTGTCACCATTTACAGAAAAGAACAACCTTCCTGGGGCATAGTAAGTGTTCAGTACATGTTTATTGAATGGTTTCATTGATCAGAAATGGAAATTAAAGCTGGTCTTTTAAGTTAAAAAAATTCTGCTAAAAGGAGAATATGCAGAAAAAGTGAAGCATTTCAATTAAACGAAGAGAAAATTGTCCACTTTAAACTTCTATTTTTCTTGGTCTAGGTGGTGGCCCTTACTTTTTATTTTCTCTAGGTAGTAGTTGGTGATCATAGGTACTTTTAAAGAGGGGGCAGAATACTGTTGTCTCAGGGTTCACATGGGCAGAGTACAGGACACTTTAGGTGGAACTTGAGTGCCTAAGATGCATTTGCTAAGGAGACTTAGCAGTGGAGCTTTTGGGTTTTGGCTTTGTTTGTTTGTTTGCTTGTTTTAACGTTTCTAGAGAGATGGAGACAGTGACAGTGAGAGGGAAAATGAGAAATTATCCTCCAGAGGGGATGACCACACCACAGTCCCTTCTCCTCCTGGGATTTTGGGCATATACACACACACACCCACCGTGCATTTCAAGTCACTGGATCTAGGATTCAAACTATGGCTGGTCATGTGGGAGCCCAGTGCCTTTAACCACCATTCCACAGGCTGGCCCCCAAGCCTTTGGGGTTAAGCAGCCAAGTAACCCTATTTTATCTAAGGCCCAGCGCAAACTCTTTACATGCAAAGGGAGATGGGCCAGTAATTCTCCATTTCTTCAGCATCCAAGCTATTGAAAGCCATGGTAAAACTAGTTTTCTCTGTTAAAGATACACATTTTTTTTAACACTGTTGAGCATCTTTTGTAAACAACAGGATGCCAGAGAAGGATGTTACAGAGTTTATTGGAAAACCCCTAAGATTTAGAAATAAGACACATTTCAGGAACCAGTAGTTAGCGTAATGGCTATGTCAATGGACTCCCATGTAGTAGACCACGGTCTGAATCCCAGACCTGGTGGCTTAAACTCACGCTGGGTGCATGTGTGTGCATGCCCAAGATCCCGAGAGGAAAATGGAGGAGAAGGGATTGTGGTGTGGCCATCCCCCCTGGGGGTGATTTCTTGCTTTCTGTCTCTCCATCTCTGTCTTTCTGGTGAGTGCATGTGCCCTATAGCAAAAAAGCCTCTAAAAAATAAAAAAAAGAAAGAAAGAAAGAAAGAAAAAGAAACAAGTCACATTTCTAGAGTCATTTCTCTGCTCCCTCCCCCCCATAACTATTATTCCCAAAAGTCTTCTTAGGCTGTTTGTAATCTCTTCTTCTCACTAACCTCCCAGCCGAAGCAACCACAGATCTGCTTTCTGTCATTGTAGATTAGTTGGTCTTTTCTAGAATTATATAAAGATGAACTCATACAGTATGCAGTCTTTTTGTTCTGGCTTCTTTCATTTGGCTCAATTATTTTAAAATTCATTCATGTTGTTCTGTGTATTAATAATTCATTCTCCTTTTAATTAACTCTTAAGAAATAGAGACAAATAGCTAATTAGATGAAGCAAAGAATCTTGTCAAGAAAGCTTCCAGAGCCTGGTGTAAGCTCAGTGGAGATTCAACCCCGTTGCCTATGCCCTCTGCAGTCACTGTATCCCACAGTGACAACCAAGTCCACAACTGGAGACATCTGAGAGGACTTCAAAAAGTTATAGGAAAATGAGTTTATTTGGGTGCAAAAATATTTTTAAACCTGTGCATCATTTTTTTTTTTCATAATACCCATTTTCCATACACTTTTTGAAGACTTCCTCAGATTTACTGAATATATGGTACATACCAGGCATGGGACTGATACACGGGGCACAAGAGTGACCGTGTCACCACTCCATTCCCAAGGAGCTACTAGTCTGGGGAAGGGGAGTGAGCATTCACAGTGAGAAATATCAGACTGTGAGATGCAGAAGTATCTCCTGAACAACAACAAAAAGACCAACTTACTTTAATTTACCTTTGTGATAAGTATATTTTATAATTTTTTATATTTCTAGTAAAAAATTGGTGTAATGGCTATCTATGGCTGCATAACAAATTATTCCCACCCCCTGCCTCCGCCCAGCTTAGCAGTTCAGAAAACACATGTTTATTTTCTCATGGTTTCTAAGATCAAGAATCCAGGAGTAGTGGGACCAGCAGTTAGTGTAATGGCTCTGTCACTGGACTCCCATGGAATCAACCACAGTTCGCGTCCTGGATCTGGTGGCTTAAAACTCACGCAGGGCGTGTGTGCATGTGTGCCCAAGATCGCGAGAGGAGAACAGAGGAGAAGAGATTGTGGTGTGGCCATCCCCCCTGGGGGAGGATTTCTTGCTTTCTATCTCTCTGACTCTCTCTGTCTTTCTGGTGAGCATACGCGCCCTATAGCAAAAACCTCTCCAAAAAAGAAAAGAAAAGAAAAGAACATGAATCCAGGAGCAGTTTATTGGGTGGTTCTGGCTCAAGGTCACACCGGAGTCCAGCTGTCAGTCAGGGGGCTTCGGTCTCATCTGAAGGCTCACGTGATGCAAGAACAATCTGCTGCCAAGCCCCCTCTCATTGTTGCTGGCAGGACTCAGGTCTTCCCTAGTTATGGGCCAGAGACTTAGTCCCCTGTAACATCAACCTCTTCATTGACTGCCTGGGTGTCTGCAGGACATGGTAGCTGGCTCCCCAGAATGTGTGATCTGAGAGAGAAGGAAGCCACAGTCTGATATTTTTAAAGTTTATTTATTTATTTCTTCCATGAGCAAGGGAGACAGAGGGACAGACAGAAGCACCCCCAATAGGATCATGCCACAATCCACCCTCAGCTTCAGCCAGCCTCAGACATGGACACACGTGTACCCCGCAAACTTAGGGCATTCTCCAGACATGGACCTGGAAACTTCCCACATGAGTTAGTTTCACAGAGCATCGTATTACTGCTGAGTCACTGTCAGGTCTCAACCACAGTCTTTTAATAATCTAATATTAGAAGTGACATTCCATCACCGGTGCCATGTTGCACTGGTCACAAAGACCAACCTCAGTAAAACGAAAAAGGCCTGCCGAAGGGAGTGAATACCAGGTTGGGGGCTATTTTGGAGCTAGTTAATGCAAAAGATAACTATGACTGGGTGTGTTTATTTGCTTAGTCACAGGATTTGATTCTGGGGTGTACGCTGTATGAATGGAAGTTTACTGTGTTTAAATCTGCCAAGTACATTAGAATATCACAAAGGCTTTTAATAGGACAAGTTATTGGTAAGAGACAGGATGAATATAGTCGTTACCCACTACATTCATCCTGGTTTATTTATTTATGTCATGCATTTGTTTCACTAAGACAGCCCCCTAGTTCCCATGGCAACAGTTCAGAGGTAAATTTTACTCAAGCACAAATGATGTGAGAAACAACCTTAGGAAGACTTAGAACAAAGAGCAGAAACACGGTCTTTTGCAAAGAGACCTGATCAACTTCAAATGACATCAAAAAGAGCCAAAAGGGAGAGCCTCAAAAAGAGGCTAAACCTGGCTTCATTTCAAAGGTAACCGTAAACATGTTTAAAATTAGGGTATTCATAGAAAGTATTTCAGAACATCTACAGTTCTTTGCATTATACAGATTTGAACATGAAATTGGGGTGGAGTAGGGAGTAGAGGAGGAGTGGAAGGCACTGGGTGTGAGGTGTGGAGACAGGAGGAGAAACTGGTCCCAAACCAAATGACCTACATCAGCGTGGTCCAAAGTTTTCTCATGGATGTGGTCTGCGGCCTCTCAGCGTCATAGACACTGGTCTTCTGTCTTTTTTTCCAAACCTGAATCAAAAAAGCTTCATCAGAAATTTTGAAGCTCTCCCCCACCTAATACATACCGAGTGTCCGCACTCTATGACTGAAACTGACGGGTTAAAGGATGTACAAACACAAGAGAGGGGTGTGAATGCCAGATGTAGTGTGTGTGGAGGAGTGGGGCCTGGGGAAAAATTTTTGGAGGAGGGATACGGAGACCGCATTATTGAGAGAGGGAGTTGTAGTGTTGTTATGTTTTGATCAACTGGACCGGGGAGAAATGTTCACATATTGAAATGATCACCTTGTAAGCTAAATAATGTGATTGAATGTATTTAACAAATGTAAATTAAAACATAAAAAATAAAAATAATTTTTTTTAATTAAAAATAAAAGAAATTTTGAAGTTCTCAAAAGACATGGTGCCCAGGAAGATATTAAAGATCTCAAGCAGACCTCCAAACGTTCTTTCTCTTTTTGTTTATTTCATATTAAAAGGAGAAAAAGGAGGGACCAGCAGGTAGCATGGTGGTTAAGGTACTGGACTCCCTCATGGATGAATGTGTTCAAGTCTCAGACCCAGTGACTTGAAACACTCCGGACATGTGTGTGTGTGTGTGCCCAAAATCTCAAGGAGAATGGAGAAGAAGGAGTCCCCCTAAAGAGTGATTTCTCATTTGCCCTCTCTCTGTCTCTCTGTCACTCTCTGGTGAGCGCACATGACCTATGACAAAAACATGAAAAAAAAAAAAAGGAAGAAAAGAGACTGACACAATTTTCATAAACAAGTTCATTGGAAAACAATCTTGCCATGAATAAACTTTAAAAAGTATACTTCAGAAAATCTGCATGAAAACTTCTAAATATCACCTCAAGGCCTTTCTCAGAATGATGTTCTGCTAGTACCAAAGAGGGCAACCTATGGAGTCTGACAAGTTCATTAACATTTCCAGCTGTCGCTATGACTTTGTCAATTTCTTCTGATAATTCTGTTCATGTGATTTGAGATTATGTTTTAAAGGTACAAAAATTCACCCCTTTCTATCTTCTTGATGGATTTTTTTTCCTTATTATTAACCAATGACCTTATCCTAACAGTGCTTTTCTTGTATTTTCTTAAATTAATTTTACCATATCACCTTTCTTTTAGTTAGTAGTAGTCTTTCTGAATTAATAGGTTTTAAGTGTATTTCTTGGCAAGATTCTGGTTTTTTGTGTGTTTTTTTGTTTGTTTGTTTGTTTGTTTTTTACCCAATTGACCCAATTTAAGAGTCTCTGTTTTAGGGACCAGCAGTTGGCTATGCCACTGAACTCCGATGTAGTCGACCACGGTTCGAGTCCCAGACTCGGTGGCTTAAACTCACACCGGGTGCGTGTGCATGTGTGCCCAAGATCCCAAGAGGAAAATGGAGGAGAAGGAATTGCAGCATGGCCATCCCTCCTGGGGGGTGATTCCTCGCTTTCTGTCTCTCTGTCTCTGTCTCTCTGGCACATGCCCTATAGCAAAAAACTCTTTTAAAAAAAATGAAAAAATGGCATCTCATGTGAAAAATCTTTCTGTCCTTCAGTCAACTTCTCTTTAAGCTACGCCTACAAGTTGGCCAGTGCTGGGACAACCACCCAGAAGAATCAACAGATGCTTATTTTCGTTCACTAAAAATATTGAAAAATAATTTCTTACAGGACAATTTTCAGTGTTAGTGAAGCTTCTATGACAGAGCCAGCGGCAGGAGTCTTGATGATGACCTCCAGCAGGGGTGCCTCAGAGGGTAAGATAGAAGAATTGTGGGAAACGATTCTTGAGAATTGAGAAATTATGGGATGGGAAAAAAAGGAGAGAGAGAAGGACTGCCCCACTGGATCTCTGAGCCAAAAGATTCAAAAAAAAAAAAGATCCAAAATAAGGTTTTGAGAATCTTAATCTGTGATACACTGTGAAAAATCCTTGGGGAGACCTCATTAATAAAGGAGAAAGGAGAAGGAGGAGAAGGAGAAGGAGGAGGAGAAGAAGGATGAGGAGGAGGAGGAGAAGAGGAGGAGGAGGAGAAGGAGAGGGAGGAGGAGAAGGAGGATGAGGAGGAGGAGAAGGAGGAGGAGGAGAAGGAGGAGGAGGAGAAGGAGGAGGAGGAGAAGGAGGAGGAGGAGAAGGAGGAGGAGGAGAAGGAGGGGGAGGAGATGAAGAAGAAGAAGGAGAAGAAGAAGGAGAAAGCAAGCCTACATCATCATTTTTCACTGTTACTCTGAACTCATGTTCTTTTGAATTCTTTTGAGTTCTACGTCATGCAGAGACTGGACCTAAGGGTACTACCAATTTACTAGGGGTACAAACAATGGCCTTGGAGGTTTCTTTCAAATCCAGTATCCTACAATCTTATGCTTTCTAGACAATAAATCTAGCTAGGGCCACACGAGTAGATGAAATGAAGAGTCAAGAACTTTATGTGAACACTTGAGCCTCCCATCACATTCTGCCCTGGAAAGAGAAGAGACCGTATTGCATGATCCGAATTAGATGAGTAGCCCATCGCCACATTAGAATATCACCAGTCTCCCACTCCACTGTTTGCTAATTTCATGAACAAATATCATTGTTGTTGTTGTTGGTTTCTTTTTTTCCCCTTTGACTTGATCTTTAGCATGGAATGGTGGAAACTCATAAGCTGAACCTTTAAGGCACTCATCAGTTCTCCCAGAGACTGGAGACTGCTCTTCCCCTTGGGGGTCTCTCCTTCTCCCCATCTAGTATCTACAGATGCTTAAGAGGGCCCAGAGCTTGTCTCCCTTCTTCCTTATCTAATGGGCTCCAGAACTCTCTCTCTCTTTTTTTTTCCCCCTTCTTATCACTGGGGCCCAGAGCTTGACTCCCTTCTTCCCTGTCTAATGAGCTCCAGAACTCTCTCTTTTTTTTTCCCCCTTCTTATCACTTCTCAGACTGTTAAGCATGAGAGACACACATCTTACCACATTTTGTATTTTTGGCCCCTTTTCCTTGATTTAGAGATCACGTCACACTCCTTAACCACAGTTGAACATTGAGTCATCCATTTCCCGCCTGCCCTCCTTCCCAGGCTACGTAGGACTCATGTTGCAAAGGGCTTTCATGGAGCCAGAGCAGGCCCACATGGTTTTGCAGACCTTCCAGCCATGTGTTCCCAACAGTTACTGAGATGAAACAAGAGAGATTCAGGACACATTTAAGGCCATAGCGTGTTTATGCCTTCTACAGTCTGGTCCTGGTATAGCTTTCTAGTCTTTGAGGTTTCCCCACTGTTAATTCACTCTGTAAAGATCAATTAAGCAATTACTACATGCCAGGCATTGAGCTAATGCTAAGATTACAGTGGAACAAGATTACAGGGACAGCAAAGTCCCTACCTTCATGAAACTTATGAACTGTTGGAGAAATAAACATTAAACATTAACTACATAAATAATCCCAAATAATCTAACCATAATAATCTAAACATAATCATCTAACTCAGTTGTAGAATGTGCTAGAAGAAGGTTGAGATAATAAATTTTGAGTATATCACATATATTTCATTTTTTTCTAGAAAGTCTTTGTCCCCAGTTTCGAACACAGAGCTTCAAAAACTTTGGGAATTTCCTGAATGATAGGAATGTTTTGTTGGGCTAAGGAGGTAACTCCTGGTGGACCCTTAAATAGTCTCAGGATGGACACGGGTCACCACAAAGTCCATTGTGTGATGGATTATAGGGTTGGGACTTTCAACTTCCCAACCTCAGGGAATGGAGAGAACCTGGAGCTTGAGTCCACCCATGCGACCAATAATTCAGCCAGTTGTGCCTGTGTCATGAAACCCTAGTAAACACTCTGGATACTGAGGCTCAGTGGTGAGCACACTGGGTGAGTACAACACTGGAAGTCCATCAAGACAGGGCACGAAAGCTCCATGTCGGTGTGTCTCCACTGCCTTCCACACTCTGTGCATCTCTTCATTTTACTGTCCCTTATCTCTAGGCTTTCTAATAAAACAAATCGTAAGCACAGCATTTTGCTGAGTTCTGAGCTCATCCTGGTGAATTATCAAGCCTGAAGGAGGTGATGAGTAGTCTTTGCCACCAACTAACTTCTTAGCCAAGTTAGACCGAAGTGCAAGTGGTTTGGACTCCCAAAATGCAGCTGGCATGCGAAGTGGGGTCAGTCTTGTTGGTCCTATGCTTTTCATTTGTGAGGTCTGCACTAATTCAGGTAGATGGTGTCAGAATTTCAGACACCCAGTCGGTGTCAGAGGATCGGTGTCCAAATACGAGCATATTACAAGGGGCCTCACTGAGGGGGTCAGGCAAGGCTTGAGAAGCACATGTAGGTTGATACCTGTGGATGCATCAGAGGGGTAACCTATCTCTTCCACGCCCTTCCTGCCTCTTCATTCCTGGTCTTGCTCTTAGAATCCCTTGTCCACTCAGTCTGCTTAATTCCCACCCTCTTTCCAGATCCAGCTTACACTCACCTTCCTGGCCCAGCTTGAGCTTCAGAGTTCTTGTACGCACAACCTGTTTGGTAACCATGGGTACCTACGCCAGTGTGTTATTTGGTTCAATGGACAAAGGACTCTGACTCTAAGGTCATGCCTTCCACACAGGAAAAGCAATGATTGTAGTTGTGCAACAGCTAACGTACAAATCAAGTACTTGATCTGTACTAAGTCCTATCCTAAGCCATGTCCTTGGGTTGCCTCTTATAATCTGCACAGTAAATGTATGAGGTGAACATTATTATTCCCATGTCAGAGGTATGGAAACTGAGTTCAGAAAAGGCTCATAAAGGGACCAGCAGTTAGCGTAATGGCCATGTCACTGGACTCCCATGTAGTCGACCACGGTTTGAGTCCCGGACCTGGTGGCTTAAATTCACGCCGGACACGTGTGCGTGCATGCCCAAGATCCTGAGAGGAGAATGGAGGAGAAGGGATTGTGGTGTGGCCATCCCCCGTGGGGGGTGATTTCTTGCTTTCTGTCTCTCTGTTTCTCTGGCGAGTGCATGTGCCCTATAGCAAAAACCTCTCTAAAAAAAAAAGAAAAGAAAAGAAAAGAGAAGAAAAGAAAAGAAAAGAAGAAAAGAAAAGAGAAAAGAAAAGAAAAGAAAAGGCTCATAGCATGATTTCCATAACTAAAGAAGAGGAAAGTCTCAGTATTAGGGGCCTTGTCATATTGGCTGAGTGGGGCGGGGCTCTGCAGTTGAACACAGAGACAACTTCCTTTTATCAGCCTTGTGGTAGTCTTCTTGATGACATCGGTTGCATGAAGGTAGTCCATGAAAAATCAAAAACTCTTCTTTCCAGTGAGCACGTCACAGAGGTCTCTAGCCTGTGCAGGTGTGAGTCAGCATGGACTTGTCCCAGAGTCAGAGGTGACATACCCACATCCCAGTGCTAAAGCCTTCCTCTAGCGGGTACTTCTCATTCCACACATTTTCATGAAGCGCCTCTGGATGCTGGAGATGGGAACTATAAAGTGAAGGAAACTCAACCTCTGCCCTTAAGAAGCTAACAGTCCAGTGACAGGGAAGGACACAGAAGCCAGAGCCAGCACCCGCAATGATAATCGCAACAAGACAGGAAAGGTGGGGTGCTCACCCAGGAGCCCTTAGCCCATGTGTGTTTCAGTGTGAATTAGGTCCCTTAGGGGACCAGCAGTTAGCATAATGGCTATGTTGCTGAACTCCCATGTAGCCAACCATGGTTCAAGTCCCGGACCCAGTGGCTTAAACTCACACCGGGTGCACGTGCACACGTGCCCAAGATCCCAAGAGGAGAATGGAGGAGAAGGGATTGCAGCGTGGCCATCTCCCCTGGGGGGTGATTTCTCACTTTCTGTCCCTCTCTCTGTGTCTTTCTGGTGAGCGCATGCGCCCTATAGCAAAAACCTCTCCAAAAGAAGAAGAAAAGATAATAATAACAAATAAATAAAAGGAAATGAAGAGCATCCAGAAATGAAGAGCATCCAGAAATGAACCATCCAGAAACCCCCCACTCTGGTTCATGGTTCATTTGTCTTCCATAAAACTGACCCCTGGTGCCGCAAAGGTTGAGGAACCACTGCTTTAGGATAAGAGGTAAAATCTGGCAATGGAACGGCACAGTAAGCCCAGAGGCTGCTGCGGCCATTGTGTGGGCTGTGTCTCATGAGTCTCCGTTTGTCTCGAGACTGGATTCGCTCCCCTAGGCTCTCCCAGTTTGGAACTTCATGCATTCCACACTAGGATGAGAATTTATGCAGAAGATCTGCTTCCTGACTACTAGCAAATGCATTTCTCAACAAACAAGCATGAGGCAAACATGGAAGAAATCTTGGCAGAACCACAATCACTCTGAGATCAACACAGCCCGGTCCCAGGAGCCATGCCCGAGGACAGGGCCTAGTGACGCTCCTCCCCCAGACCAGAAATTGCCAGGGAAGTCACTCCTGACACCTGCAGAGAGCACACTCCAGAAATCAAGTCTGGACTAAGTGAGCCGCTCCGCTCAGGTGTGCATCAAATCCTTAAGACAGCAGGCCCCATCTCTCTTGCCAAGGGCCCTTTATGAGGGCTGTTGTTTCCTGGGGAAACCCGTGCGCTGCACACACTAATTCATTGCCTTGAATAATGAACCTAGCACATATGAATAATTAATGATCCGTTGAGACTAGAGCTGAGAAATCCTACTCATTGGGTTTTGTATGCAGCGTAAAGGAAGGAACCAATAATGCCTTGACAACGGAGGTGACACAGAATAGAAAATGCTCTTCCACGTCGCCAGTTTCACTGGCAGCTAGATAAGGGAATACCTACACGTTTTCTAAGTCACGTAATTTTACCTTCTTATTATTTTATAAGCCAGTCCTGGCTCTGACAGTTCCTCCTGCTGTGTGAGGCTTCCAGATTCTTGGAGCTCAGCTGCTGTAAAAATAATCTAAATTTCAGAGCATTCAGTCTTTCTGAGGTGAACAATATTTGCTAGATTTTTTTTGGTTATTTTTGTTTTTTTTTTTTAGAGATTTTTGCTATAGGGCACATGTGCTTGGTGGAGAGACACAGAGAGAGGCACAGAAATCACCCCCCAGGGGGATGGCCACACAGCAATCCCTTCTCCCCCATGTTCCTCTTGGGATTTTGGGCATGCACACACATGTGCCTGGTGTGAGTTTAAAGTCACCAGGTCTGGGACTTGAACTGCGGTCGGCCACCTGGAAGTCCAACAGCATAACCATTATGTTTTCTGCTGGTCCCAATTTTCTAGAGTTTTAATAAAAACAAAGTAGGGGCCTAGCCACAGTGGTGGGTGCTGCTAAGATGCTGTTCTCTACAGGCTGGGTCCACATGGGAGGCACAGGTTTGATTCTCAGTCTGGCCTCAAGGCTGGACACAGTGGAGTGCCCCATAGTCCCAGGGACTGGGGGACACTGAAGCAGGAGGACAGGGAGCTCAAGGTTGCCCTGGCAACTTAGCAAGACCTTGGCTAACAGAAAGCTGGTCAAGATGGCACCTGCCTGGAGTCCCAGATGGAAGGTGAGGCAATAGGATTTCAATATGGTAAGAACTTGCCTTTAATTTTTTTTAAGACAAGAAGGTTGGCATTCATAGCCCTTGGTAAGACAAGAAGGCCTACTCTGTGCCAGCACTGCACAAGGCACTTCACACTCCCTGTGTGTTTCTGGTTACTCACCCTTGAACACATTGGCAGAAACACAATCAAAACCAAGATGTGCCCACACTCAGGGTCAAGCCTGTCTCTCCCCAGGGCCTGTGCATCTACAAATCTTGCTCTGGGCTGTTCTTTCCTGTTTTCTTATTTCCCTCTTCCTACTTTACAGCCTAACAGTCACTCCTCTTTCACTCACTCAGACTCCTGGACTACATCAGGTTCCTCTAGGTACCTGTCCCCACCTGGAAATGTGTCCCAGTTATAATGAACACTGTTTGGTGTCACCCCAGGTGGAACACAAGCTCGTTCAGGGTTAGGTCCTCATTGGCCATGTGTCTGACCCCAGAACCTGGCACAGAGTAGCTGTCCCACACGGGCTTACAAGAACAGTGATTGAAAGTAGGCAAGAATGGGAGTTTAAACCCATATCTTGTGAACTCCAAAACTCAGGTGTTTTTTTAACCATTTTGCCAAAGCTTGCATGTATTCTCTGAAGAGAGAGAGTGAGGAAACGCCCACATGGGGCATGGTCATGCTGTAATGCCTTCTCCTCTATTTCTCCCTTTCGGGATTTTGGGCAGACGTGTTTTTTAAGCTTCTGGGTCCAGGACTCCAACAGCGTAGTTGGCCATGTGGGATCCAGCTGCCTTAAGCACCACATCACTTGGGAGATATAAATAAATATTCAACCCAAAATCTAAAGCAAACTGTCTTTCCATTTTCTTTCCCCTGTTTCTCTCTGTCCTATTCGTTGAGCACATTCCTCAGGTACTTGCTTTCCATCTTCTTTCCCCTGTTTCTCTCTATTCGTTGAGCACATTCCTCAGGTACTTGCTGAATGCTTTCATCTGAACTCTCCATGAAAATGTAAGAAAAGCCTTACTGAATCCAACCTATGACCTGTCCGACTCAGGATCACCAACGTGGAGTACAAAGGATTCCCACGGGAGGGCAGGGGTCCTCCCAACCTCAGAAACCAATAGGTCCTTGGACTCTTTTCTTTATTTTTAGTTTCTCACTGAAGCCAGTCTTGGATGTTCAAGCTGCGACTCATTCTAACTCTTGTTATGCTCATTTAGAAATATAAACTTTTATTTGCCAATAGGAATAGCTTCCTTCATCTTGAAGGGAACGGATACAAATGACTGATAGTTCAGACCAAACTCTAACACAAATTGCTCTGAAAGTGGATATCCAGCAATAGAATCTATCAGTGATTGACCACATTATCTGGACACCGTGTCGAGTCTTACATTCCTTCTTACATATACTTCTCATAACAGCCCTGAGAAATAGTGGTTATTACCCTTGTTTTCAGATGAGTAAGACAGGTCGTGTGACTGACTCAGGGTTAGTTAGCTGTTCAGCGGATAGGCAGGATTTGAACCTACGTCCATCTGACACCGAAGATTGGACAATGAAAGTGTGTCTGTGCTGCCTAGTGGTTTATCACAGCAAATCTGGCACTCAATGCTACCTAACTATATGAGAAGAATTATAGTTAACAGCCACCTCACTACTGAAGGACAATAACAATTGTTAACCGTGAATGAGTAACCACAGAGAACATTTGAACCTATTCTAGCTAATATAATCAGGAAAGAGAGTGAAAGTGGTAGATCGTGGTTTCCAAGAACAGGTTTGGTAACTTTGTGTAGAAGGAAAAAAGCCAGGCTTGAAAAAGGATGGGGGGTCTTCTCCCAAACTTACCAAGACCAATGTCATCTACGTCCTGTTCAACGTCAAGTTTTCAAAGTGATTATCAAGAAAATAATCAAGACGGGGGCAAGATGGTGGCAGGACAGTAACACAACACTTTGCAAGGCTGGACACACCTAGGAGGTCCCCAGTTCAAGCCCAGGATATCTCTGTGCACACTGAACATGCACATGCATGTGCTCATGACCCATGGTGGCCAGGAATGAGGCTTGGGGTAGATTATAGCATGAGAACCCTCTTGTGGATGCTTCTCTCTCTCTCTCTCTCTCTGGCATGAGAACCCTCTTGTAGATGCTTCTCTCTCTCTCTTTAAAAAAGAAGAAGAATTTTTTTTAAAAAGAAGATAATGAAGTAACTGATGCAGTCTAATACACCTCTTAGATGATCATATTTGTGAACATTGGAGACAGAGAGCTGCACAGTGGCAACGAGAAGTTGTGAGTATGGACCCACCAGCGAGGTCCCTGATTCATGTCCTAGGGCATCCCTGTGCATACTGGGTGCACGTGCCCGTGATCTGGACTAGCTGCGGCTAAGGTACATCATGGCAGGAGGACTCCTTTGGGGGTACTTGTCTCTTTGTCTCTTTGTCTCTCTTTTTTTTTTTTCGCGCTCTCATGGAAGAACTAAATAAACTTTCAAAAAGGGATTCATGAAAATAAATCTTCTTCTTAGAGATGCTCCAGTAAGTTCATCTCCAAAAGTGATTTTTACCCTCCTGTGACAGAGCATCACCCCACCTCCAAAGCAGACGGGAGTGAATAGCACAAAGTCTAATGCTTTCCCAGAAGTCCAAGATAGGGACTTACCCATAATCTAAGATATGATGTGCTACACGTCAGCCAAGTCCTCTAGCAATTTACACTTTTTGATTAGAAGTAACATTGAACAAGTTTGAGCAGCTCATCTATTTCTGAAGTGTTTCATACATGCACGCAAACATATTTAACACATTATTGACCATGAATGCTAAATTATGTAGATGTCAGAGGACTGTATAGTTATTGTCAAAGACGTGCATGCTTGTATTTGTTTAATATTTGCATTAAAAATGTAAGATGAATTTATTAGAAACTAATCAACGTTGGAGGGGGTAGGATGGGGACAGGAAGAGGAGTACTACTTTCTGCTAAAAACCTTTGAAGTCCTTTTGATTTTTGGACCCTAGGAATATATTATCCCTTCAACTAAGAAAAAGCAACATATGTATCTATTCCACATGGACCCTGTTGGAAGGCATTTTCCATGAAGCATACAGACATGCCACATATTTAGTTTTCTCTGTGTCCCCACTGGAGGATAAAATCAGATTCTTTCAGGGAACCAGCAGTTAGTGTAATGGCTATGTCACTGGACTCCCACGTAGTTGACTGTGGTTCACGTCCCAGACCCGGTGGCTTAAAACTCACGCCGGGCGTGTGTGCATGCGTGCCCAAGATCCCAAGAGGAGAATGGAGGAGAAGGGATTGCGGCATGGCCATCCCTACTGAGGGGTGATTTCTCGCTTTCTGTCTCTCTGTCTCTCTCTTTCTGGTGAGCGCACGTGCCCTATAGCGAAAACCTCAAAAAAAAAACAAAAAAAAAAGAAAGAAAGAAAATCAGATTCTTTCATAGACCAGGAGATACAGGGTTTAATTTGAGGAATAACCATGTTTCCTAGTTTCTGTAGTTGATCCTTTGTCATCTTGTCAGATTCTTTCATAGACCAGTTTCTGTAGTTGATCCTTTGTCATCTTTGGGTGTGCTGACTCTGGCCTGCCCCTCTCAGATTACCCAATTCCTAGAGATAGTGAAAGACTCAGCTTCCACATGCAAACCAACCAATCCAGGACCCATACCCCGACACCTCCTGATCCGGCTCATTCCTGGACCACTGTCTTCCTTCTCTGATCACCCGGGGTCCGGTACCCCACTAAGGCCCTACACTACAGAGCCTGCTGCAATTCTTCAAACTGGCCAATCCTGACTCTGCCGACCTTGCCTCTCCAGTTGCTGTAGATAGAAATCACAATAAAAACTTTAACTGAGTTGTCTTCTCACCCCCTTTGCCTTCTGACTTACGCTGGGGCTTCCCTCTGTGCCCCTGCCTCCACGCACTGCCATGGCATGGCCTGTCCCCTCCTCTTACATCTTTCCAATGGCAGTTAGTGCTTAGTCTGTTGGTCTTGCCATACCTGAACAATTACATAATCTACACTGTAAAACAGAATGAGGATTAGCAGATAGCGTAAATCGCTGGACTCCCATGTAGTCGACCGCAGTTCAAGCACCGGACCCGGTGGCTTCAACTCATGCTGGGCGCATGTGCGTGCATGCCCAAGATCCCAAGAGGAGAACGGAGGAGAAGGGATTGCGGCATGGCCATCCCCCTTTGGGGGGGGTGATTTCTCGCTTTCTGTTTCTCTGTCTCTCTCTGTCTTTCGGTCAGTGCACACGCACTATAGCAAAAACCTCTCCAAAACAAAAACAAACAAACAAACACACACAAAACAAAAACAAAACAGAACCTAGAGTAGAATACTGGTCTGCAGGAGGTCCATTAGCACCAGGAACCAGATACAGAAATTTCATTTGCAATAAAAATGCTTCTAATTTGACAGAATGGCTTCTCAGACTTGTTGAATGAAAGCCAAGAATGTGTTCTATCCCCAGGAGAAAGTGGTGAAGGTTAGGACATATTGCTCCGGGCAGTTTGGCTGCCGACACTCTTCCATAGATTTCCATTAATGAGTTTCTCTCCTTGAGATGGTATGTTTATTCATGAGCCTACAGTCTGCTCAATTACCAGGTAGCTGGTGCTCATTTGTTACCCCACAGTGAGAGCAGAATGAGTCGCTCCTGCAGAACCTCTCCAAGGTGGCCTGGTTCATGTCCACGCTCCTGCAGAACCTCTCCAAGGTGGCCTGGTTCATGTCCACGCTGGGCATTTCTCACTTGAAGCAAGCTTCAGATGTGAAAACTAGCATTTATTTACAAAATAAACCAAGAACCAAGAGGGGATGATCCTTAGCCTGGAAATAGTATTTGCTGAAAGTTCATTTCAAATAGGGACCAGCAATTAGCATAATGGCTATGTTGCTGGACTCCCACGTAGTCGATCACGGTTCGAGTCCCAGACCGGGTGGCTTAAACTCACACCAGGCACATGTGTGTGCATGCCCAAGATCCCGAGAGGAGAATGGAGGAGAAGGGATTGCAACTGTGGCCATCCTCCCTGGGGGTGGGGGTGATTTCTCGCTGTCTCTCTCTCTTGTACCTGGGGAGCAGCAGCAGTCTATAGCCAAAACCTCCCCAAAAAAAAAAAAAAATTCATTTCAAATAGACAATTTAGGTGACTGAAAGGATTTGATTTGCCAGCAGATTTGTTTGGTTGGCCCGCCACTCTGCAGGTGACTGTCCAACGCAGTAAAGGAGGCTCATGGTAACAGCCAGGAATGATTTTCAGTAATAAAGGCAGAGGGACAGTGCCAGGCCACCACTGCCAAAGATCTGTTAGTGGCCAGTACAAGTAAGCAGGTCTCTAGAGGATCATGTGGGTAAAAGGGCAATTCACAGAAGACCCTGAACTCCTGTGGGATTAATTCTCTGAACTGAGAGTCTAGAGTAGAAGCTGAAAACATGATTTTTATTTGGTAATTCTTTTATTATTGTGGGTACTTTATTTTTATTTTTTGCTTTTGGGCAACACTAGATTCTTTTATTATTGTGGGTACTTTATTTTATTTTTATTTTTTGCTTTTGGGCAACACTTCAAACTTGGAATATTCCATATAAAAAGTCGGCTTTTTAACCTCTATTAAAAAAACTAGAAGGCCTGCCACACTCGGCCCACACTCCTAGGTAAAACAATCAGGTAAAACAAGTAGCAATGGTTGTTCCCATGATGCATGAGCTCTCGTTTGTCACACTCCCCACCACTCTGTATTGCCTTTCCAGAATGATACTGAGTGCTGGTCATCGCATACTGTCGCACTTCCATACTCATCTCTACGTGTGGCTCTTTCCAATGTGGGAACATGGAGAATGGACTTACACGATCAAAATGTTTGAGAAGGGACCAGCAGTTAGTGTAATGGCTATGTCGCTGGACTCCCATGTAGTCGACTGCGGTTCGTGTCCTGGACCCGGTGGCTTGAAATTCACGCCAGGCGCATGTGTGTGCATGCCCAGGATCCCGAGAGAATGGAGGAGAAGGGATTGCAGCGTGGCCATCTCCCCTAGGGGGTGATTTCTTGCTTTCTGTCTGTCTGGCGAGCACACGCGCCCTATAGCAAAAAACCTCTCCAAAAACTATAAAACATTTCTGAGAAAATTATGGAAGCCAGAGAATGCACTGATGTCTTTTAACCCATGTCCAAACACCTTGCCCCCCACAAGGAATCTCACTGTGCACTGAGCAGTCTCTTCAGCGGAAGCTGAGAGGGGAGCTTGAGGAGCAGACCTGGATCCTTTGACATTCGGAGCAAGTGGACGAACCAAGGAAGTGGCGACCACAGTGGCCAAATGGCTGGGAAGACGCCCCTCTGTGGAGCATGGTAATGAGGGTGATGACCCAAGAAGTTGAGCGGGAATTCACTGAACATGTTCATGGATTTTGACTTTCATTGCCAGGCAAGAAGCCCTATCCTTGTACAGAAGTAAACCTGAGTTTTTTAAAGAGAAAAAAAAGGCAACAGGTCAACCCTGGTCAGCCACCCAGCGGCCACGGAAATCCTGTCTACTGTGCAGCTGGGTCACCAAAGAGGTTTCCTGTGGCTGCTGAAGAGGGAAAGGAAAAGGGGAAAACCCTAAATCAAAAAAAAAAAAAGAAAAGAAAAGAAAAAAACACAATGAGTTTTGTGTGCTCACTTTTCATTCATACAGATCATTCCCTAGGGTGAGAACAGAACCCATTTCCTACACAACGGCATGACAGAAAGAGCGCTCGGGGCGGGGCCGATGGAGCGAGCCTTGGGTGGCCATGCCCTCCCGGGGCACAGGCTGGAGAGAGCCACACCTCTACACACAAACATCTCAAATAAATCCAAGTAGAGTCATAGATTTTATTTAATTAAAATAGATTAAAAACAGACTGTGTAAAAGAATTAGAATCTCAATAATTTACTATTATTTACATTAGCAGACGTCGGTCATTAGTAGACACCGGGAGGAGAGAAGCTCGCAGAACCCAGGCCCTCCTCGGTTGACAAGAGAGCCTTGTGATTTCCTCTCGATTCCCATCCTCTCAGAGTCATCCTGGCAATTCGGTCATTGAGTGAAGAGAGGAAAACTTGAGACACCTGCCCCGGGGTGGCTCTGACCCTGATCCCCCCACTGAAGAGGGAAGGGTGTTGGCAGTCTTAAGGAGAACCACTGACTCCCAGGGCAAGCTCCTCTGGGCACCTGATCCTCAGTGACCACAGCTAGCACTCTCATTCATGCTGTATCTTCTGTAAACACTGCTTGGGTGGACCCCAAACCCAGTTTCCATACAGAAGAGGAGAGCCAAGTGCAAGCTCCAACATCCTGGTTCTCAGGGAAATCCTGGATTACGTAATAGCCCCTGCGTACGCCATCTAGAACTTGGCGCTGTGTCAGAGTTGCCCTCAAAATGTTTAGTGCACTGGACCTATGAGGGAATGGTGGGGAGCCCGGGCAGCACTGGGCAAAAAGGTGCACCCCTCCCGGGGAAGCAGGAACTGAGAGAGGAGCCCAGACAGACCCGGACATCCCAGCTCTTACAGGCACCAAGTGTGGGAACCTGTCCCAGGAATGGAGATGCAAGCTGGTGGTGTTGAGTGGGAAGAGACAACCCTTCAGCACAGACAGCCATGTGGCCACCCGTGACACAACTCTGGGTGCTGGAGACCCTGCAGTCAGCATGGAAGCCACCAGGAGCTCCTGCTGCTCCACTGGGAGGTGTGAGCAGCGGGGTAGGGCCTGGGACTCCTGGGAGGTCCGGGGTCACAGCAGCAGCTCTGGCTATTGGGGCCAGCCCATGGACTGTATCACGCCCACAGTCAAGGGCGGAGGTGGCAGAGGTCCTACGGAGACGCTCAGTCCAAAATGTCCGTCTCGAAGGGGACCAGGTGGTAGTAGGACAGGTTGGTGACATACGCCGCTGGGTCGTCGCCGTCCTCCAGCTCTGAGGGGAACTCACTGCCGTTCTCAAACCTGAAATTGGAAAACACAGGTGAAGGCCTCATGGACTCACAGCTGAAGGGGGGCAGAAAGGGCAGGAGGTGAGCAGGTGGGGTACTGAGGGATAGGGTCAATGCTGCACGGAAGGGCCACGAGTCTGCAGGTCTTTTCAGTACTCAGGAAGTGTGGACCACGTCCACAATTACAAGGGAAGTGCGTGATGGGACCAGCAGATGGCGTAATGGTTGTGTCACTGGACTCCCAACTAGTCAACCATAGTTCAAGTCCTGGACCTGGAGGTTTAAAACTCATGCCAGGCACGTGTGTGCATGTGCCCAAAATCCCAAGAGGAGAACGGAGGAGAAGGGATTGCAGTAGTGTGGCCATTCCCCCAGGGAGTGATTTCTCACTTTCTGTCTCTCTCTCCAGCAAGGGCACAAGCCCGATAGCAAAAATTGCTGCTAAAAAGTGCACTGAGCTCCGAGTAGGCAGGTTCTGTCTCAAAGAACCAGGGACTAGGGACAGAGGTTGCCGAGGCATGGACCCACTGTGAGCTGAGACAGTACACGTGGGCTCTGGAGACTCAGGAGGGATGGGAACCCCGAGAGGCACAGGCAAGGGCGATGGAGGTCACAGTGGGGAGGGGGGTCCTTTCCATTTGGGCCGGTGTTTAACTTGAGCTCTGAAAAATGAAGACTCTGCAAATATGGAGAGCTGACATGGGGTGAGGGGGAACTGAAGGAAGGCCAGGTACCCCAAATGTAAGGGGCGTAAACAGCCTCCCGACAACAAGACCCACGCATTGGAACTGCCTCCACTCCCTGCTCACCCAGACACTGTCTCCTAGGCTAAAAAACAGACTCCAAATTTTTAAAAATTCATAACAAAGAAGCACACGAGGGGCATTCCCCCAGGAAGGGGTGCCAGAGGTGCTGTGTGCGCTCTGTTTCCTTCACCTGGGAGGCAGCGCTAACGGGGCAGGACGTGGAGAGGCAGGCTCTCCCAGGACAGCAGGGGAGGGCCTCAGGGTCCACGGTGCACAA
Source organism: Tupaia belangeri chinensis (assembly GCF_000334495.1). Lineage (NCBI taxonomy): Eukaryota > Metazoa > Chordata > Mammalia > Scandentia > Tupaiidae > Tupaia > Tupaia belangeri. Next base: position 1,505,957 of record NW_006198705.1, read on the forward strand.
TGGTAGCCCAGGGCTGGTTCCCAGTGACATGCCACCGGTCAGCAGACAGCTACAAGGACTGTTATCAGGGGAGCTTTGCAGTGGCCAGGAAGTGCCCGAACTGAGAAGACCAGTCATGAGCCTGTGACTCGGGTGACGTGATGGGGGCAGGGTGGAGATGCACCTCCCCCGTACTGAGGACACCCCGAGGAATCCAGCTGACCTCAGACCACAGGGTTGGGCGGCAGGCTTCCTCCAGAGTCTAAGTGGCTACTAAAAGTAGAAGAGGTGATGACAGCCTTAACATGTTTGCATAAGAGCGACCAGCAGATGGCGTAATGGCGACAATGCTGGACTTCCACGTAGTCGACCACGGTTTGAGTCCTGGACCCAGCAGCTTAGACTCACACTGGATGCATGTGCATGCATGCCCAAAATCCCAAGAGGAGAATAGAGGGGAAGAGACTGTGGTATGGCCATCCCTCCGGTGATGTCTACTTTCTGTCTCTCTGGTGAGGGCACACACCCTATAGCAAAAACTTCTCTTATAAAAAAAAGTTGGGGGATCAGTAGATGGTGTAATACCTATGTCACTGGACTGCCATGTAGTCGACCGTGGTTCAAGTCCTGGACCTGGTGGCTTAAACTCACACTGGGCGTGTGTGCGTGCGTGCCCAAGATCCTGAGAGGAGAATGGAGGAGAAGGGATTGCGGCATGGCCATCTCCCCTGGGGGGTGATTTCTCGCTTTCTGTCTGTCTCTCTCTGTCTTTCTGGTGAGCGCATACATCCTATAGCAAAAAACCCTCTCAAAAAAAAAAAAAAAGTTTGCACAGAAAAGGCCTCAGAGGGCCCAGCTGGAGAGGCAGGTGTTACTCAGACACCGTGCTCCACAGGCTGGGGCCACATGGGGGGCCTGGGTTGGGTTCCTGTTCCGGCCTGAAGGCCAGGTGTGGAGGTGTGCACCTGCTACCCCAGTGACTCGGGGAGGCTGAGGCAGGAGGAGGGACAGCTGGCCTGGGCACAGGGGCAAGGGCAGGTGTGGTGGTGCCCAGTGAGGTCCCAGTTGGCAGGCCGAGGTAGGACCATCACAATGCGCCAAGACCCTGATGTAAGAAAAAGAAAAAGCACAGAGCCCGGCTTCCCTTACCCCCATGGAGAGGCCTGGTGCGAGGCCTGAGCTGCCTCCTGCCTCAGGCTTCCCGTGTGGCTTATGCTGCGAGACAGCACATCGCCTGGAGGCAAACCCACTTCTTAGGGGACTGGATCTCTCCCCCAAACCTGTGTTGAGTGGAAACCCAGGGGGGACCTTGGGAATATGGGAAAAGCCCCACGCCGGTGGGGGGCCAGGCCACACCAAAGCTGCAGCCCTGCCCATGTCCAGGCTGGGCCCTCCTGCCTCCAAACACAGGGCAAACATGAGGAAGAAAGGGAAGCCAAAAGAGTCAGAGGGCTGAGTCCGAGGTCAGGCAGGCCTCCCTCCAAGACCTGGCAGAGTGACAAAGGCCTCAGGTCCAGGTGACCTCAGGAGCCTGGTGATCCCAGTTGCCCCGCTGACCCCAGTCACATGGGGCACACTGGCTCCCTGAGTGCAACTGGGTCTCAGGTCTTGGCACTGGGCCCACTCTCCTCCTCGGGACCAAAGAGTGAGGGCTTCCTACTGAGATGCACTTGCACAGGCCCCAAATCTGACGGTGGCTCTCCAGGAAGCTTGGGACACGCTGGCTTGGGGGTGAGGGGACCACCAGCCTCTTCAGCAGTGAGGATGCTGAGGCCTGAGGCCTGGTGGTGAGCGCTCCCGTCCTCAAACGGTGTCTCTCTGTGACCTCCTGTCACTGCCACCCCGCCACCCCCGCCACCCGCCTGATGGAGTGTTAGGACAGATTGCTCCCGAGGGACAGCCCGCAGCCAGACTGTCCACGTGGCCGCGCTCCCTACATCACGCCGCTGGAGAGCTGTGTGTCAGGAATTCCCTCTAAGTGCTCCCCCGAGCCCTCAGAGGCAGCCGCTCCGTTGCTGGGCTTTTCTGGGATCACCGAGGCTCTCTCTGCTCGCTCTCCCTCTCTGCCTCTCCCTGCAAGCCAGGCTTCACGGGCAGCTGGCCACAGACTCCTCATAAAACCTGTGTGAGGCCCAGGCCAGCAGGAAGCCACACACTGCTTTTTCTATCTTTCTCCTCAGCTCAAAACTGTTCACAGTGGAACCACTTCTCTTCTTTTATAAAAAAGAATTATCTTATTTCACTTTATTTATTCATTTACTTATTTTAATTTGACCAGAGAGAGAGAAAATGAGAAAGCAAGCCACCAGGTCCGGGACTCAAACTGCAGTTGGCCATGTGGGAGTCCAGTGCCCTCAATCACCACACCGCCTGCCAGCCCTGGAACCACGTCTTAACTCCGGCTTCCTTCCAGGGTACAGCGGGCCTCTCATGGCCTCTTGGAGACAGAAAGGGCATCCTCACCTCCCAGGGCTGCTGCAGCAGAGCTAGGACACTGAAGCCACTGGCGGTGAGGAAGGGGCTCCCCCGTCTTCTCTACCGGGACTGCCCCAGGCCCATACCCCTCCCGTGAAGCTAAAACACCTCTCCTTCCCTTCTTCGCCAATGCACCCAGTTTTATACATCCCGTGGCAGTCAACCCGGACCATGAGGCCAGGTGAGCAGCACACAGTAGGTGCAATGCCACATAGTGTCTCAACAAGACCCACCAGTGGACAAGGAGGTCAGGAGGGCGTCACCGCGGCCTCAGCACAGCTCTGAATCCAGCCCCTCACGCGGAGGGTTCTTGCACCATGTACCAGAGACACCCTGAGAGCTAAGAGTGTGGGCTGCTGCTCAGTGTCAGTCCAAGGATGGATGATGGGCACCCCATTCTTGGTTCCAGAGCAGACACTGTACAGAAGGGGCTCATGCCACCTTCTGGACCCGAGGCCCACCCTGGAGTCACACCATCTCGGGCAGCAACTGGCTCTGATGTGGGCCTTGGCCAGAGGGCTCGGCCCAGTCCCTGCTGCTGCTGAGGGCCACCACACGGGTGGGGTGGACCTGTGACACCCCCAGACACCACGTCCCCCCTCACTGGTGCCCTTGTGGACCTGTAGGGAGCTGACAGCCAGAGGGGGCTCTGAGCCGGGCACCGTACATTCATCCTCTGTGGTCTTCACCCCAGCCCACCCAAGAGAGCAAAATGATTGTCCCCCGCCTTAAAGGTAAGAGAAGCCAGGAGAGGATAAATAACCTTGGAGCTCACGCCATCGAGAAAAACCCGGAGCTGGCCTTGACAGTAAACAGAAGCCAAACTGTCGCATCCTTTAGCCCCGATAAGCTGCTAAGGATAGAGACGGCTGTGCCTACAGGGCCCCTGGGGTTGGGGTTTCTGGGAGTATTACATCGAAAGTTCCACAATCAGAGGTAGAAAGGGGGAGAAGACCGTGGACTTGCTGCAGGCCAGCTCTCAGTAACCGGGCCAGGCTCCTCCCGTGAATCACAGCCACGATATACTTCCCCTGTCCCCGGAGCCCAGGCCCTCTGAGCATGGAGGTGCAAACCCCTTCCGGAACCAGGCCCTGGGTCTGGACACAGCATCCTATCCCTTAGGGCCCAGCACAACCCAGACCTGGGGGGCCTTGCAACTTCTCCTGCAGCCCCTCATAGCCAGCAGCAAGGTTTACGAATCAAGGTCTCCCCAGACTCCAGAAAAGGCAACCTTTTAAAATAATTATCCAAAGACAGGCAGAGAGCTGGGTGCTCCCAGCCACATCCCCTTCCTTCCATAGGAGCTCCGGATGGGCGGCGAGCCCGGCCCTGTGCAGGCCGACAGCTCGGGACCGCTTCTATAGAGCTCTATTCAAATCCGCGTACTTACAGGTGCTCCGTCGGATCCGCATCCAGGTGCTGGTCTTTTCCGTTTGGTATGCCGTGGTCGATCACGATCGTCTCTGTATTTGCTAAACAAAATCCATTGGACCTCATGATTTCTGAAAAACCAAAGCAATAAGGCAAGTGGTCAGGAGGGGTCAGAGTTGGAGGACTGGAAGTTCACAGTTGACACCAATCTCCCTACTTTTCCTAGCACCTCTTGTCCCCCTGTCCCCCCACACATACATCAAGAGAACGCTGCACCCTGGGGACCCATTCCACAGCTCCACCATGCTGATTCAGGGGCTGACGCCAGGCCCTGCACGAGCCACGCCTGCTGAAACCATGTGAGCAGAGAGGCCTGTTTCTGCCAGAAGAAACTCTCTGGGTGTCTGAGCCTTATTCTCCACGCGCCTCCCCCAGGGTCTTTTTTTTTTTTCTTTTTTGGAGAGGTTTTTGCTATAGGGCACATGCGCTCGCCAGAGAGACAGAAAGCAAGAAATCGCCCCCCGGGGGGATGGCCACACCGCAATCCCTTCTCCTCCATTCTCCTCTCGGGATCTTGGGCACGCACGCACATGGGCCCAGTGTGAGTTTAAGCCACCGGGTCCAGGACTCGACCTGCGGTCAACTACATGGGAGTCCAGCGACATAGCCATTATGCTAACTGCTAGTCCCTTCCCCAGGGTCTTAAAGCTGGGGTAGGAAGAAAGGGTACTGGGCTCATAGCTGTGTGTCTGGGTTTGACTCAGATCACGTGTCTCTGCTCAAGTTCCCCAGCCTTCTGAGCTCCCACCTGTGGCTAAGGTGAGAGGAGACGCTCTACCCCCTGGATTGCTGTGAGGGTCAGAGGAGGTCCATGTGCATTTCAGATCCGGTGGGAGACTTGCACTCGTTTTCAGTCACCATTGCTGCTCATGGGAGCACCGGGCCAGTGGGAAAGCCCCGGCGTAGGTGAATTGATTTTTTTCCCCCAATAAACATAGACATTGGCAATTTAGAAAAGCCAACAAAGAAAAAGAAGTCCCCATGTCCATGTCGGCTGTATGACGTTAGCCTGAGGGGGTGGACTTGCGGTGTTCACCCATGGCTGAAAGAGCTGGGCCGGAAGGAGCCCAGACGCCAGCCCATAGCTCAGCCCAACGAGGAGGCCCATGGCCTCCGCTGGGAAAGTTCCAGATTGAAGGAGGAGACCTCAAACGGTTCATGGCAAAATAGAATTAAAACACAAGACTATTTTGTTGCAAAAAATGCCAAATCCAGGCACAGATTTTTCATAATATGCATTTTCCACAGATGTCTAGAAGACCCTGCATATTAGGTAAATTCCGAAGATCCTTCGAAGTCTAAAGTCCTATGAATTCCTAGAATCTGTAATGTCAGCTGGTCCCCGTAAGTGTAAGGAGCGTGGCTGGACTCTCTGCTTTCTACTGTCTGTCTCTGTCTCCACCCTTCCCTAGGAGATGACCACATCCGGTGGCCACTACCAGCCCTCCTTGGTACTGAAGTCCTCCCATTCCCCGTGAAGCTGGCTTAGCTCCGAGTCAGCTGAGCTCCAAGCTTGGACCACCTTTGTCCTCTTTTCTGTTTACCTCATCTTAAAAGTCGGGCTTAAAATATTCTGCAAATTCCCGGTGCATTCTCAAATGCAGGGGATTATCATCTTCCCATGGGAGGCCTACCACATGGAAGCACAGTTCAGAACAGCCCTTCTGCCCTCCAGCCACGGCAGGCCCCATGGGAGCATGGTCGACTGCCCACGGTGTTGTGGGTATCGGAGGTGTTTGGGCAACTGTTTCATTTTTTCCTTATACTTTATCATGATTTAGATCATTCATTCCCACAAATAGATTTCCTTTTCTTTTTTCCTGTATGAGAGAATGAGAGTGCAAAAGAGTGAGATGGGATTTCTTTTTTTTGTTGTTGTTGTTGTTTTGAGAGAGATTTTTTTGTTATAGGGCATGTGCCACTTGCTGGAGACACAGAGAGACAGAGGAAGTGAGAAATCATCCCTTGGGGAGATGGCCACACCACAATCCCTTCTCCTCCATTCTCCTCTTGGGATCTTGGGCACGCACGCACACGCGCCCGACGTGAGTTTTAGCCACCGCGTCCAAGACACGAACCGCAGTCGACTACGTGGGAGTCCAGCAACATAGCCATTACGCCAACTGCTGGTCCCCATAACCGTGAATCTTTAAGAAACTTTTTGCTTGAGGGAACAGGTCCACAGTCCATGCGATTCTCCTGCGAAAACTGATATGGAGGGACAACTTCCATTTAAGTATTTGCTACTTTGAGGATACTTGGATTTCAAAAAGGCATAGCTGTCAGGGTTAGCAAGGTGAGCTGCTGAAACGGATGGGCCCCACAAGTAGAGACTTGCTAGAGAGCTAAGTGTTTTTTTTTTTTTTTTAATTTCCTTTTCAACTTTGGACAACCTCTAATTTGCACAACTTTTCTTTGAACTTTTTTTTAAGTGTCCAAATAAAACTATCAACTCTTGCGAAATCTGTGTTCTATTTCCAGTGAGCCCAGGCACACAGAAACTGGGCATGTTTCACTAGGTCTTAGGTGTGCCCTGGCCTGGTACTAGCATAGGTGTTCAAAGATAATTTGCTTTTCAACAAACCATCCCCTTTCCAAAGTAGAGTTTGGAATCAATGTTCCAAAGGTGGATGCCAATCCACGGGCTCTCTAACCTCATTGGTCCCTAGGTTATCTGAGGCTGGAAGCTGGGTGGGACTTGGGAGGGAGAGACCACCTCCTGTAAAACACCCTGAGTCAGGGCTGTCCTCGCGCCTGGTCCTAGGCTGTGTCCCACACAGGAAGCCCCACATCAGACCTCAGTGTCCTCAGAACCCTGTGGACCTTGCAAAACAATTACGCCACATGTATGTGCCCAAGAGCTTCCGGCTATAGGCCATGACAGGATGATTTGTTGTCGATCTGTTTTGGGGGGATTGGTAAAGATCCATTTTCTAGAGCATCAAAGTTCACGTTTCAGAAAGATTAGGTATGCAAGGTAACTTCGGAATTTGGTTCAGAAATAATTTGCAGCAGTGACATTTCTTTAACTTTTAGGCCCCCTCCCATTTCCTCGGTAAAGGAGTGGGAGACAGGGGAGGAGGGCTGTCAGATAGCTGTACAGAGGTTGCTCCGAGATTCTGTGTGCTTTGCGAGGCAGACAGATTTGGGTCAGAGTTAATAAAAACAATAAAGAAAGTGCTTTCGTGCTGTCACACATTTTAAATGGAGAAGCGAGAGAATCTTAGTCTCTCTAGTTAAGATTTGATGATTTCCTGGCTGAAAAAAAAATGGGGGGGGGGGGGAATCAGCAGTTGGAGGAATGGCTATGTCTCTGTCTCTGTCTTTCTGGCAAGCACACACGCCCTATAGCAAAAACTTCTCCAAAAGAAAAAAGAAAGATTCACGGTTATGGGAGCCAGCCAAGAAGGCACAGTGGTAAGCTAATGCTCCTCCATACTGAAAGCACACGGGAAGGTCCCGGGTTCATGTCCTGAGGTCTCACTGTATGCACAGGACACAGGCCCACCTGTCCACAGTCCTGTGGTTTCTGTCCACAGGGGATGGATCACGATGTGATTGATGCATTCTCATCAGAAGAAATAAAGTAAACTTTCAAAAGAAGATTCATGCGTCTTCAGCCTCCGCTCTAGCGAGCATGGGAGGTCTGCAGCAGGAGACCCTGGTCCTTAGGAGGGCGCAGGGCAGATGGGGAGCCTGCAGACTGTCCAGCTGGGTAGAACTGGTTCAAACTCCAGTTCCTCTACTTACGCTACTTACAGGGCATCTTCTGCTCAGTTTCTTCATTCATAAAATGGGAATGACAGTATCCATTCTAAAGGACAGAGGTATAGATTACTCTTTTTTTGGGGGGGGGGAGGTTTTTGCTGTAGGGCACGTGCACTCGCCAGACAGAGAGAGAGAGAGACAGAAACAGAAAGCGAGAAATCACTCCCCAGGGGGGATGGCCACGCTGCAACCCCTTCTTTCTCCTCCATTCTCCTCTCGGGATCTTGGGCACGCATGCACACGCGCCCAGCGTGAGTTTAAGCCACCAGGTCCGGGATGCAAACCACGGTCGACTACATGGGAGTCCAGCGACATAGCTATTACGCTAACTGCTGGTCCCCAGAGGTGTAGATTAAATGAGAAGATATGATGTAAGGGTGGAAGAGACAGGTCTATTGTACAGGTGATGGGGGGGGTCTTCAAAAAAAATGCATGGAAAATGTGTATTCTGAAAACGGGACGCATGAGTTTTTAAACCTTTCTGCATCAAAATAAACTTACACTTGAATTCCATTTTTCCATGCAAAGCCCCCTCCTATTTAAAGAATCTAATAAATGCTGGGGGCGCAAATAAACAGTAATTATTCTAACTGTGGGGCATGCCGTCCTACTCATTATTTTGTGTGAATAGAAAGAGAATCAAAGGAAAAGTGATGAAAGAAAAATGACGGCATTGAAAGCTTGTCTTCACACACACTTAGAACGCGAACGTCTTAGAAGTCAGGTTAGTGCCTATAACAAGAACCACTGGCCAATTTAATTACACTTTAATCCCATGCATGGCTGGTTCCATGAACGGGCTCGTTTCAAGCTACTTTTCCGCATTTATATTTTTCACAGGAGGGAGAGCCACGCTTTACCATGTGTGCTTCTTCCAACTTTCCATTTTGAGCTAATTTCAGAATGACAGGAGTCCCAAGAACAGGAGAGAGCTTGCCTATATCCCTCCTCGGCTTCTCTGAATATTAACATTTTATATAACCATGGTACACTGATCACATCTGAGAAACGAACGTTGGTACAATACTGTTGACTAAAGACCTCCTTCACTCAAGTGCCGTCAGCTGTGTCCACCAAGGTCCCTTTTTCTGTTCCGGATCTAACCCAGGATCCCTCGTTGGAATGAGTTCTCGGGTCTTCTATGACCTCTGATAGCTCCTCTGCTGCTCCTTACCCCTCAGGATGGCCCTATTGTTTTGTGTTTATGTTTTCGAGAGATTTTTGCTATAGGGTGTGTGCACTCACCAGAAAGACAGAGAGACAAAGAGAGAAAGTGAGAAATCACCCCCCCAGGGGGGATGGCCACACCGCAATCCCTTCTCCTCCATTCTCCTCTCAGGATCTTTGGCACGCACGCACATGCGCCCAGCTTGAGTTAAAGCCACTAGGTCCGAGACTTGAACTGCGGTCAACTACATGGGAGTCCAGCGACAGCCATTATGCCATCTGCTGGTCCTATGCATGGTACTACTGTTAGAGGGGACAGGTGTGGCCCAGCGTCATGGTGCGGCAGTAGACCAATGCTCTACAATGCTGGTGGCCACGTGGGAGATCCAGGTTTGGTTCCCGGGTCAACTTGCATTTGCTGGGTGTGTGTGTCCATGATTCTGATTGGCTGAGATTGGCTGGAGTGGAATTCCAGTGGGAGACCCTCAGGGTACGTGTTTTTCTCTCTCTCATACAATAAAATGAACAAACAGGACTGGTGAGCTATTTTATCAAGTAGGCATGAACCTGGATTTGTCTGAGGCTTGCGGGTGATTAGGAAGAGGTGATACGTTTTCAGGGCCATTCTGCATGCTGTCGGGTGGGCACTAAAATCAACAGGTCCTGCTGCTAGTGACGCTGGCCTGGACCACTTGGGTAAGGTGCTTTGTGCCAGGTATTTCCACAGGTTACTGTCTTTCCCCAAACGGTCACCCACTAATTATAGCACCTACTGGTCAACAGACTTTTAAAATTTAATTAATTAATTAATTAATTTGCCATAGGGCACATGCACTCACCAGAGAAAGACGAAGAAAGAGAAAGTGAGAAATCAGCCCTCAGGGAGGATGGCCACACTGCAATCCCTTCTCCTCCCTTCTCCTCCGAGGAGTTTAGGCACACACACACACACACACACACACACCTGGTGTGATTTTTAAGCCGCCAGGTCCGGACTCAAACTGCAGTCAGTTATGTGGAAGCTCAGCGATTTAACCACCATGCCACTTGCTGAGCCCCCCGTGGATCTTTTTTTTCCCCCCACAACCACCACCATGTGTTTGCCTAATGGTGATTTTTCACATGCCCCATGTGCCAACTCCTCCTCGCCTCATTAATTCACCGATTCCTTTTTTCCCAGAGACATGTGGTCTCAGCCTGGGAAGCATTCACAGGACGGCTTGCTCCTGTTCAAACTCTCTCCCATGACGTGGTCAACACAGTCCAGCCACACAATGAAACCCAAAGTACTGCCTTTGTGGTCATTTCATGTCATGAGCCGGGCTGTTTCTGGAGAGTAGCGATTCAGATCGAGACTGTTCAGATGCAGATTCGTAGAAAATACGTGTGGGATTCATTCCCAGGCCCCTCCAACGTGAATGATCAGGTTCCGTGGCCGAAATCCATCACTCTGAGTGGTCAGATCAAGGCCGAGCTGACACTTCCCTTCCCGCTGCCCAGCCACGTCCAAGCTGCTAAACCTTTTAGCTGACTGCTTTCTTAGATTTGACGAGCATCTGGGTTAACACGGGGTGGGCAATGTGGCACTGGTCCAAAGCACAACCAAAGAGGCCACAGTGCTTCTCCACAGTCCCTGCTGTAGCCTCCAGACACTGCCGTGGTTCTCCCACCAGCGAGCGCCTGGCGCCACCTAGTGGAACCCCTGAGCACTAAACAACTGAAACATGGAAAGAAAAGTTGAAGCATCTAAGACATGAACAGAAGGCCAGGGTCCGTCCACTACAGCACCACCTCTTCAAATGCCACATTGGTGCCACATCGATGATTTAGGACAACCGAGGTGGGTGGATAGCGAGCGTTAACTGCAGGGCGTTTTGGGGAATGAGCAGGGTTAACCAGGACAGGAGTGGCAGGTGGGCAGGGTCTGTCCGAAGGGCCCTGTGGGTTACAACAGAGCAGAGGCTGGCCAGAGTCCCCTGGAGGAGGCCAGGGTCTGTAGTGGAGGTGACAAAATTAAATGACTAACGGGACCAGCAGTTAGCGTAATGGCTATATTGCTGGACTCCCACGTAGTCGACCGCGGTTCACGTCCCGGACCCGGTGGCTTAAACTCACGCCAGGCGCATGTGCGTGCGTGCCCAAGATCCCGAGAGGAGAATGGAGGAGAAGGGATTGCGGCGTGACCATCCCCCCTGGGGGGTGATTTCTTGCTTTCTGTCTCTCTGTCTCTCTCTGTCTGTCTGGCGAGCGCACGTGCCCTATAGCAAAAACGTCTCAAAAAAAAAAAAAATTAAATGACTAACTAGGTAAACCATGCCTAGAATGACCAGAGACTTGGGCTCGATCCCAAAGGAGAGGTTTTGAGAAAAATAACGGGATCTCAGAAAGTCAGAGTTTGGGACGAGGGGCCTCAGTGCTCTTGGGTACTTCCTGCAGAAGGGGGAAGGCTTGCAGAGAAAGTGGGTGGACAGTCTCAGGACCGTGAGCCTCCTCTGGAGCCCACGATCCCCAAACACACCAAAGACGGGCCACCCAAGACTAATGACAGGATGGGCCTGTGTGTGAAATATTTTCTCAAAGGGATGACAGTGTTTTGGTAAACAGCAGTTTGACACCCAAGCTGCCCAGACAGAGGCTACCACAGCTCACTTCCCCATGTATGAGGAGGGACGTTCTGTACCACGTGGTGGGCACACCCCACTGTCACACAGATACACAGATACACCGGGGGTGACACAGCACTGACAGGATGTTCCAGGAGGCTAATCCACATGGGAAGGTTCCAGGTTCGCATCCAGAGTCCTCCCTAAACATGTTGGACATTCGTGAGCCTGTGGGTCTGAGGGGGCTGGCGGACGCTGGAGGAGGATGGCTACACAGACCTTGCGGGGGGCCCTCTTTTTGGCTCATGGAAGAAATAAACAACTAAGCTCCAAAAAGTGTAAAGAAGTAGTTAGAAAAAAGGAAATGGCTTAATAGGTGCAGAATCCTTCCTCCGCTCCTTCCTCCCGATCTTGACATGAGGTAGGATCTCACCTTTCGCGAAGCCGGGTCTCCTCCTAACTGCCTTCCTTCCCCTCTCCACCCTGCACTCTCCAGCAAGACCCCACTCAAGTGCCACCTCCTAGATCACAAGATGAGAGTCCCTTCACCTGGGGGAACCCTGTCTTGGACACTTCTGGGACAGAGTCCGTGTCCTCCAAGACGTTCCATGACTGCCTTCTCCACGACACCTCTGTGAAAGTCCAAGTGTCCTGTTGCCATGACACACGCAACTCAGACCTCAGGGAGTCCCCTGACAGGACCAAGAGCACCGGGTCTGCTCTTCTTCCTCTCCATCAGGGCCTCGGTGGGCTGGGCTGCAGCTCCTCTCGGGGGTCGCACTGTTGCCGACCTTTGCCCCTTGACCTTTGCATCAACCTGAACAATGGTTTCACCTGTGTGCTTCCCTCTTGGCCCAGGGGCCCTAAAACCAAGGACCAAATTCAATGCCATGTCAGGGACATACCTCACTTGAGTAGATTAGACTTCCGAGTCCACAGTTACCGTGAAATGTCACCTTCATGTTTTTGTTTTAATACCATTTCCTAAGAAATCTCTCATTGATTAGCCCAATAAATCCTTTCAGAATTTATTTGGAAATTAGCAAAAGAGTCTAAGCTTAAGGTCAACAGGTGGAAAACACATTGCCTCACAAAAAAAAAATATCACAATGGTGTGTCACCAGTTTGACAACGCAGTGGAGTTCTGGTTCGGAATCTCCCGGGTGAGAGGTATACCCAGCGCTGTAAACACAACCAGAAAGGTTTCCGGAAAACCACAGCCACCAATCCACAGCTGTCCTTCCCCCACCACCCCTCAAGCTTCACACAGCTCTTACCTGATATTTTGACCGGACTTTGAAAGCTGGGTTGAATTTTATGTACATTATCATTTTTTAACACTTGATCCAGAGGAGAACGTTCAAAGAAGGTGAGCACGACTTCCGACCTAGAATACTGGGAAGAAACGCGGTGATTACTACAGGCGCGTCACTCCCACGAGTCGGCCCCATCGGATGATCGAGAAGGGCACTGGCTCTTCCTCGAAGTGGCTCTGTCTGAGGCTAACGCCCAGCGAACTGGTCGGATGCTCGAATGACTGACCACGCTGGTCACTTGCTGCACACTGCCTATTTATCCCTGTCTCTGTCTAAGCTGAGATAAGAAAGCAAAGTCGGGTGCAACAGAGAGGACCCCACCTCCCTTTCCACTCAGCACCCCCCTGGAACACCATCACGTCCACTTTTTCTCCCAGGAAGAAAATAACCAGTACCAGGGGGGCTCACAGAAATCCTCCTTGACCCCGGTTATATCCGCCCTGTGCCCTCCGCCCTAGGATTCCCAGGAATGGAATAGCCAGCCGAGCGAGCTGGAGCAGACTGGCTATTCGGAGGAGAGGCGCCTCTCACATTTGGAAGGTGACAGGTCCCCTTGCCACCCTCCCTGCACCCCGACCTGGCGGACGTACCTTACACGGCATGCTTATGACCGTCTTGAGCAGCTTCTCCACCTCGTTCAGCCGGGTCTCTATGTCCTGGGTCTCCTTTATGGCAACCAGGCCTAGAATGAAGACGGAAATGCGTGAAGTGAGCAGGTCAGACGTGGAAATGCGCCAATTCCATTCCAGACCACAGGGCCCCTCCTCGAGGGCACAGCCACGGCGCCAACCTCCCAACCCACCATCTGGGCGTGTTCACTGGGCCCTACCTTTTTATTTAATTTTTTTTTTTAAGAGGCTATTTTTTTTTTTTTTTGGAGAGGTTTTTGCT
>NW_006198705.1:1519922-1524792 GCF_000334495.1 Tupaia belangeri chinensis
CCTAGGGGGGATGGCCACGCCACAATCCCTTCTCCTCCATTCTCCTCTCGGGATCTTGGGCACGCACGCACAAGCGCCCAGCGTGAGTTTTAAGCCACCGGGTCCGGTACGCGAACCGCGGTCGACTACGTGGGAGTCCAGCAACATAGCCATTACGCTAACTGCTGGTTCCCGAGAGGCTTTTTGCTATAGGGTGTGTGCACTCACCAGACAGAGAGAGACAGAGAGACAGAAAGCCAGAAATCATCCCCCAGGGGAGATGGCCATGCCGCAATCCCTTCTCCTCCATTCTCCTCTTGGGATCTTGGGCACGCACGCACACATGCCCGGCGTGAGTTTTAAGCCACTGGGTCTGGGACGCGAACCATGGTCGACTACATGGGAGTCCAGCGACATAGCCATTACGCTAACTGCTGGTCCCTACTGGGCCCTATTCTGAAAGATGTCTCTGAGCCTCATTTGAAGTTCCAGTCTGGCCATGAATGACTGGTGTGTGTGCTGGAGCCCGGGCTGTGGGTCTGACAAGGGAATCTGGCATGAGGGCAGGGCGGTGTAGGAACCGCCCAGCACAAAGGCCTGGGTCAGTCCAGATCCCTCTGGACGGAACCAGAGCTCACCCACGATGACTCAGCCCTGCCTGGTGGTGGCCACTGGAAGGGTGGCCCAGGATTTGCCCAGCCCCAACGATGCCCAAGCTGGCCACAGCTGCCCAGGCTGCAGGCCCGTGTAAACGGAGCCCAGATTTAGGCAAAGCATCTCAATGCCATGTTGGGAAGGAAAAGTCAGATCTTTGCCCGGAGAAAACCCAAGTGAGGCTTTCTAGGAATGGCAGTGTCTATGCTTGTCACGTCATCAGAAGACACAGAGAGCTTCACTCTTCACATACTGCCGCTCAAGGCCTGGCGACCTGCGGGGCGCTTCTGTCTCCCCGGAAGCGGCGCAGAACACAGGTCTTTACAGGGAAGTTCCTATCGTCAGCGCCCTAGGGCTGGGAATTCGATTCACGAGGACACTGGCTTTGCCCCATCCTTTGTGTGACTTAAGATGTCACCGTCCCCCTGAGTTACCATCAAATGGCACAGGCTCAGCTCCCAGAACCATTATCAATCACAGAACTTAATTTATTGTTTTCCCTTAAGTTCTAGATTTGTTTTGTTTTATAGGGGAAAGGGTGGCTTAGTTTTCAGAAAACTCACTTTTTTTTTTTAGAGGTTTTTTTTTTTCTTTTGCTATAGGGAGCGTACGCTAGCCAGAAAGACAGAGAGAGACAGAAAGTGAGAAATCACCCCCTGGGGGGGGGGGGTGGAGGAGGGCCACACCGAAACTCCATTCTCCTCTTGAGATCTTGGGCACACACACACACACACACACACACACACACCCCTGGCATGAGTTTAAGCCACCGGGCCCAGGACTTGAACCACGGTCAACCTAATGGGAGTCTAGTACCTTACACACCACGCCACCTGCTGCCCACTCTCCACTCCTCGCAGGCCTTTCTTAATAGGTCAAAGTTTACATTTCCCTCCTCTCCAGGGTCCTGGACATCACTCCCCTTCAATTGTTTTTAAAATGTTTCCCACTAAACAGATGTGTGTATTTAATGTGAAAGGAAAACATAAAAACTATCCTGGAGCCACAGTGCAGAAATAAAATAAATCTTCACTGTGGAATTTCTAATGGTTTTACACTCACTGAGGTCTCTCAGTTTCACAGCTGGGAATAAACCTCGAACACCTGCTGCCATTGCCCCACACTATTATAAATTCTCACAGTGCCCCAGTGCTGAAAGGTGACATTCTGGTTCGAGTCACATACAAGATGCCACTATGTTTCTCAGGGACAGATAACAAGGACCAGAACCTGAGAAGTACTGCTATCCCCAGAGCGAACCGACTGGACTTATTGGTTCTTCTGCCCACCCCACCTGCTGTGTTTCTGGTGGTTCAAGATCTTGGGCTCTTTTTTTTTTTTTTTTTTTGAGAGGTTTTCACTATAGGGCGTGTGCGCTCGCCAGACAGACAGAGAGAGACAGAGAGACAGAAAGCCAGAAATCAACCCCCAGGGGGGATGGCCATGCCGCAATCCCTTCTCCTCCATTCTCCTCTCAGGATCTTGGGCACGCACGCACACGCGCCTGGCGTGAGTTTTAAGCCACCGGGTTCGGGACGCGAACCACGGTCAACTATGTGGGAGTCCAGTGACATAGCCATTATGCTAACTGCCAGTCCCAGGACCTTGGGCTCTTGATGGCGAGATCTTTTCTAAATGCGTCCTTGTGTACCCTACGCAGCAATTATAAACCTTATTTTGACAAATGTGCTTAAATATAAGAATTTGGGATCATCTGAAACTCTGAGATTTTATGTTACGGTATTGTCGGTGGCATGCGAATTCTGTTGTCTGAGTTAGCTGTACCATCTGAGATACGAAATGATAAATATTGCAGGTGGGGAAAATGGTTGTAAATGCCGCATTTGAACGTTAAAACAAATCAGAGCCAGCTGGTGGTTAAGGCCGCTGGATCCAGCATGTCTACAGTTCGAGTCCCAGACCCTCTGGCATGTGTGTGTGTATGCCCAAAATCCGGAAAGGAGAAGGGAGGAGAAGGAATTATGGCATGGTCAACCCCCCTGAGGGGTGCTTTCTCATCTCTTTCTCCTGGATGACTTCCCCTCACCAGAGAGTGCCCTGTGTGTCCTAGAGCAGAATTTTAGAAACAGGCTAGCAGGCGACATGGTGGTTAAGGCACTGGACTCCCTAAGGACAACCACCGTTCGAGTCCTGGACCTGGTGGTTTGCTTTCTCATGTTCCCTCTCTGTATCTCTCTTCCTCTCTCTCTGTCCCTATCTGGTGAGTTCACATACCCTACAGCAAATTTAATTAATTAATTAATTCTTAAAAAAAAATAACTGCTGGATCTGGAGGCTGTGATTTGAGGTCTGGCCAGCAGGGGGAGCCAGAGTTCTGCGCAAGCTGTAGGATTTGATTCACTGAGTCAAACCCCTTCAGAGTTCCTTGAGAATTTAATTGATGATAAAAAGTATCCACTAACATAACATCAGCTTTTTATTTTAAAGAGTGGCTTTTAATAAAGCTTTTTTTTTTCCCACGAGAGACAGAGAAAAAGCACTTCTGTCAGAGTCTTCACACCAAGACACACACCTCTGCTACATCTGGCCTGGCTCATGACACACATGCACACGAGTGTGTTCAGGGAGGTCCCGGACGCGAACCCAGGACGGCTCCCATGTGAGTTTAGTGGCATTATGCGGTGCCTCCACCTGGCTCGCAACCTCGACTTTAAAAATTTCTCTAGCTTTAACTTTTCACAAGTACACTAGTTGTGACGTAAGAGTATTATGCAGATTTCAGCCCAGTTAATTCAAAACCCGGGGCCGGCATGTGGCATGGTGGTTAAGGGCGCTGGACTTCCACATGGCGACCGAGGTTCAAGTCCCGGACCTGGCGGCTTGCTTTCTCACTTTCCCTCTCGCTTTCTGTCCCTCTCTGGTCAAACTAAAACAAAGAAACAAACTTAAATAAAGTAATTATTTTAAAAAATCCAAAATCCAAAATCTGCCAAACTCCGGTGGACTAGCCACACACATCCGGAGACTAAACATCAGCCTGGAACAGACAGGGTGCCCTTTCTTTCTAAATAAGCTTGGGCCTTGAAAATTAAGAGCAAAAATGTGTTTTCTGTCAGTTTCAGGACGATCTGCTTTCTGCAAACCACTGATGTGTTCTTCGAACCCAGAGGCACCTGCCAGTATCCACATAAAGACCTCCTCCACGAGAGGAAACGTGAACAAAAGCAGTTTCCTCATCTCGGCAACCTGGGTCCGAAGTCCCACTTCATTTTTTCTAGAGAGATTTTTGCTATAGGGCACGTGCACTCAGCAGAGAGACAGAGAGAGATAGAGAGACAGAAAGTGAGAAATCACCCTCCGGGGCGGGGGGTGCCAAAACTGCAATCCCCTCTCTTCCTTTCTCTCCAAATTTTGAAGCACGCACACACACGCGCCCAGTGTGAGTTTTTTAAGCCACTGGGTACGTGGGAATCCGGCAATGTGACCACCAAGCCATCTGCCGGTCCCCAGACGTCCCACCTCTGTGTGAGTGGAGGCTCTGGGCTTGACACTTCCGATCGCCCTCTAGTTTCTCCAAGGAGGGCTTTGGCAGTTTGACCTGACCCTATTGTGCCTCCTGCGGCTGTAATTCTAGAACAAACAGCCAAGATGGCATTGGGGTCAGCTGGGAAGGGAATCCATTAGAGCGTCTATTACCCCAGGAACAGGCATGTTGGGGGAGAGAAGCCCTTAATGACTCCCACACAATAGACAGCCCTGGGGACGTTCTCTACAGAGGCAACGTCCAAATGGAGTCAAATAATAAATGATTGCGAAATCGCTTCTCTTCCCCTGAACAAATGTGGCCCTCGGCAAACCGAACACAGAAGCCAACCTGCTTGGGCTAAGCGTGGCGTGGGACATGTCCCCTGGGTGTGCCGCGTACCAGATCCACTTCCTCCAGAGGCTGAGTGTCATTCATTTTGGAAACAAAATATCTGAACTTTTTAGGCAACCTTCCAAACCTGCCCCTAGGGGCCTGTTTCCTATTATAACTGGGTAGTTCACACTCGAGAAGTGGAGAGACGGGACGACTAGCCAGGGTCTAAGTCCATGGAGTGTTGCCTCATCCCTCCGCAGGGTGTCCCACGCTATCACTGCAGGGCACAAGCCATCTGGGGCTGTGTGACACAAGGACAGGACACCTGTCTGTCTCTCGTTCCCCGCCCAGTGACACACAGAGGACATCTGGCTGGTTGGTCCCACCCCTCCCCTACTAGGGCCTCTTAATCGGAAG
>NW_006198705.1:1524823-1533942 GCF_000334495.1 Tupaia belangeri chinensis
AGTCGTGACCAACAGTCACCAGCTTTCTCAGGGCAACAGCAAGTGACAAGGCAGAAACGCAGAGGCAGATGTAGCAACAGAATAAAACTCCTCAACCAGCCAGAATAAAATGCCTCAACCGGGGGCCAGCTGGTGCGTGGTGATTAAGGCGGCTGGATTCCCAAAGGGCAGACTGCGGTTTGAGTCCCGGACCTGGTGGCTTGAAAATCAGACCAGGCATGTGTGCGTGCGAGTCCAGAATCCCGAGAGGAGGCCAGTGGGGAAGGGATTACGGCATGGTCATCCTCCCTGCGGAGTGACTTCTCACTTGCCCTCTCACTGTCTCTTCCTTCTCTAGTGAGTGCGTGCACTCTACGGCAAAACCTAAAACAAAACAAAACAAAAACCCAACCTAAGCAGGGGCTGTTTCCTATCCCTGGGAGGAGACCCTGAGTGAGTGGGAAAACCGTGTTTGCCATAAGCTTGTTGATCCTCACGGAGTGTCCCACCCCTCCCTTCTCCGGGCCTCTTCAGTACTCGCACCACCTACAGAAAATCTTCCTGAACTCTAGGCTACATTTTTAAAAAGCCACCCACTTAGCCAGTGTGTCTTAAAACTCCCAAGGTACCTAACGATACCAGCCCAGTCCGGGATTTCCAAACATAAAGAGGCACCTACTCGGCACCCTCCTGCTCTGCCCTGGCACCTGTCAGGTGCTGGAGGTGCCCAGGCCAACAAGCCAGCAGACCTTGCCTCCCAGCCAGGAGGGTAGCACCAACCGCTGACCGTCACCAGCTGGACAAAGGCCTTATGCTGAGAAGACACACACAGGGTGCCCACCCGCTCTAGGGCAGGAGGCCGAAGCATGAGCAGGTTTAAGGGGATGAGGGAGAGAGGAAGGATGGAAAGTGGGATTGCAAAGAGTGAAGGCCCAAAGGAAGCCCAGCGGCCAGCCAGTGTGGGCACAGCTAGGAGCCAAGACAGGGAGGGAGGGCCTCACAAACTCCAGGGAAGGGTTTGCCCCTGAAGAGCCAGGGGGACCACGGCTTCCTCCACAGCTTCCTCCGCAGCTTCCTCCATGGCTTCCTCTGGAGGTTCCAGCCTCAAGAATTCTGTCTGCACGCTGGACAATTCTGTTCCTTAGAGGAGTTCATACCCTCACCCCGGACTCCCCAGTAACCCAGCCTGACCCATATCCACACCAAGTTCTACTTTCAAAGTCAGGCCTAGTTTCAGGCCTGGCCCGTCAGGGTCCCCCTAGGTAAGTCGTGGCCCACTTTGCGAGCTCTCTAGCAAGGGGAGGGGTGCTCTCAGGAGGATGGGGACCACCCCTGGTGAGGACATCGTCAAGAGCAACCCTTGCTCTCCCGCCTAGACGACTCTTGTGGGTTGCTGCGTGTGCCAGGTCAGGAGCACACGGTCCCCAAGGCCAGAGCTGGTAACTTGTCTGTGTCCAGCTTGGTGCTGGGCAGTGCTGGGCACCCCAGTTTCAGCACTCACAGCCCCCCTGCCATGCAGGCGCCATTCCTGCCACTGCATTGATGGTGCCCCCGAGGCTCGAGGGACTGAGCACTTGGCTGGAGTCATACGGCAAGGAGCAAGTGACGGAGCCAGGCTCCAACTCCCACCTGTCTAGGTCTGAAGCCGATGCTTTCTATCTGAGATTGGCCTGCACACCATGAACCGGCCTCACCCCCAGGTGGTGACCCCCCAAGCCTGACCCCTCCCACTGTGACCTGGCCTCATCCCCAGGTGGTGACCCCTAAGCCTGACCCCTGCCACCATGACCTGGCCTCATCCCCAGGTGGTGACTCCCAAGCCGGACCCCTCCCACTGTGACCTGGCCTCACCCCCAGGCGGTGATCCCCCCAAGCCTGAGCCCTCCCACTGTGACCAAAAAAAATGGCCCCCCCCAAGCCGGACCCATCCCACTGTGACCTGGCCTCACCCCCAGGTGGTGACCCCCCCAAGCCTGATCTGTTCCACTGTGACCTGGCCTCATCTCTGGGTGGGTGACCCCCAAGCCTGACCCCTCCCATATGATTCGGCCTGATCCCCAGTGGGTAATTCCCAAGCCTGACCCGTCCCACCATGACTTGGCCTCATCCCCAGGGGGGTGACCCTCAAGCCTGACACCTCCCACTGTGACCTGGCCTCCTCCCCACGCGGAGTTCAGGATAGGCAACAGGGTATGGACGTGGGAAAGGAAAACAAATGAAAAGGAAGAGACAGGAAGGGCAGGCAGCGTGGAGGCGGTGACCCGTCAAGAGCCAGCAGGGTGTCCCAGCATAGGACGAGATGGCAGTGGGCCCAGTGAGGAGCCCTGTGTGTGGACGGGAGTCAGAGCCAGGCCTGTGAGTTAGAAAAGGTGGCCCAGATCTCTGAGAAGCGGACACTGCCTGTGGGGGACTAGGGAGGAAGATGCCCGAGGTGACACCCTGCAGGGAGTGGGGCTGTGTCGAGGAGAAGAGCAGGCCCACCCAGCACCCCGACCGCATGGGCACCACAGGCTGGCAGACAGGGCACCTCTGTACCTGCAGCTCTTCTTCAGCCACTGACACTAAGAAAGTAAACTTGGAGGTGCTACCCTGGGTCCCCTCCACCAGGTGGGGGTCTCCCCTCTCGTTCCGGTGTAACAGCGCACCTCCCGGGTGTCAGTCCGCTGGACAGCGAAGTGGGAAGTTCAGAGCCTGGGGACCAAGTACACGTTTCTAGAGCTGTCAGGCAGGTGAATGTAGGTTCAGCCTTTCTGGCTACACCCCAATGCCTCAGTCCCCCCCGCTGGGACAGGAGCCTAAGAAGAGGCAGTCCACCACCACACAGGGACGCCAGCGTCTTCTGTGAGGCCAGGGAACTCAGACAGATGCAGATAGGTATGGTGACACCACTCAGTTCACGGTAAGGGGCCATACTTAGAGAACACGCTAAAATACTGTGTTCCAGGGACCAGCATATGGTGTAATGGCTATGTCACTGGACTCCCATGTAGTCAACCACAGTTCAAGTCCCGGACCTAGTAGCTTAAACTCACGCCGGGCGCATGTGCGTGCGTGCCCAAGAACCCGAGAGGAGAATGGAGGAGAAGGGATTGCGGCGTGGCCATCCCCTCTGGGGGGTGATTTCTTGCTTTCTGTCTCTCTGTCTCTCTCTTTCTGGAGAGTGCATGAGCCCTATAGCAAAAATCTCTCAAAAGAAAAATGAATAAATCAAAATACTGTGTCCCGAGCTGGGCTCCTGCTGCTATTCTGTGTATCCTCCCAAAACTCACATGCCGAGATTTGACAATGCGACTAGGGTAGGCCCCCATGGTGGACTCCCGGTAGGTTAGTAAGGAGGGAGAAGGAGACAGACAGGCAGACAGACATGATGGCTGGACACACAGAGACGTGTGCTTCCGTTCTCTCATGATAGGACACCCTGCATGGCCTAGGGACCCCACCAGCAGGAAAATGCACCAGATGTGGAATTTTGTCCCTGGACCTCGAACCTGCAAACGTGAGCTAATATCCCTCCATTGTCTTGAATTACCCAGGCTCACTCTTTTCTGGTACTGGCAACGGAACAGACTCAAGCACTCCCGAGCCACCTCCTCACCTGCCAGCGACTCCTGTGGCCTTCCCATTACAGCACCTGACCACCCGCATCTCCACTGAAACCTCTAGGTCAGCCCCAAAGTCTAGGTCAGCCCTGAGGCTCCTCCACTCACATAGCTGGCCTCCTCTGGTCTCCCTTCAAGACGCATCAGTGTGGGGGTGCTTCTCCCACCTGCTGTGCTCCACCTGGCTCCACATGCTCACCGGCCTCCCTGCCTCCCCGGCCTCCTCTGGCCTCTCTCAGCATAGTGGCCCCAATGCACATCGGCTGGAACCACTCCCTGCTCATAGTGCTCCAGTGATGAGCCAGCCAGCTCTGAGGAAGAGCCCCAACCTGACCGGGACCTGCCTCGCTCCTCCCACGGGCCCCTTCTCTATTCCAGCCACCACAGCCTCTCCTCTGCTCAAACCCGCCAGGCCCGCACCTGCCTCAGGGCCTCTGTACTTGCTGTTCCTCCGCCTGGGATGTTCATCTCCGGGTGCCCGCTAACCTGTTCCCTCCTGTCCTCCCAATCTCTGCTCAGAGGCCACCGGTCACCCCACCTACCCTACCTAAAGGCTAAGCCCCTCCCCTCAGCCTTTTCTTAGCTTACTTTTCCTCTGAACATTTATGACTACAATTATCAAATATAATTTTCTCTTATGTATCTTGTTTTTTTTTTTTTTTTGATATTTTCCAAACCAGAACCTAAAAATCATGAAGACAAAGTTTTCTGATTTTTTTTTTTTTTGGTCTGTTCTGTTCCCAGCTCTGTTCCCAGCACTGGAACAATGCCTGAAGCGGCAGGTGCTCAGGACACATTTGCTTGAATAAAGCAGTATAAAACCAAAGCGTTGACTTCAGTGTAATCAAGCACCAAAGATCTTGGAGGTAGGGTTTGTTGCTACAGTAGTGACAGGGCTGGCTCAGGCTTTCACAGGGCCTGAAATAGATGCTATAAAAAAGGCCCAAGGCCCAGCCATGGTGTGCAGGCAGTGGGGCACAGCTGTGCAAAACCACTGCCAAGCGGGAGGCCCAGGTTCAGATCCCGGGTCAGCCTGAACATACTATTAATAGGTGCATGTGGATAAGCTTGGATCCTGGTTGTCTGGGAAGTGGATCACAGGATGGGGAGACCTAGCCAAAGGTTTATGCCCCAATGCCCCATCTTGAGAAAGAAATAAATAAACTTAAAAAATAAAAAAAAAGATCAGGACTGGCAGATGGCATGGTGGTTAAGGGCACTATACTCCCATGTGGCTAATTGAGGTTCAAGTCCTGGAACTGGCTACTTCCTGTCTCGTTTCCTCTCTCTCTCTCCCCCTTAAAACAAGTAAAGAAATAAAGTTAAGTAAAATAATTCTCTCTTTTTTTTTCTTTTTTTGTGGAGCTGTTTCTGTTACAGGGTGCATGTGCTTGCCAAAAAGACAGAGAGAGACAGAGAGATAGAAAGTGAGAAATCACCCTCCAGCAGGGATGGCCACGCTGCAATCCCTTCTTCTCCACTCTCTCTGGATCTTGGGCACGCACGCACACACGCCTGGCATGAGTTTAAGCCACCGGGTCCGGGACTCAAACCATGGTCAGCTACATGAGAGTCCAGCAACATAGCCATTACACCATCTGCTGGTCCCAAGTAAAGTAATTCTTAAAAAAAGAAAAAAAAAAAGATTGAAATAGTACAAGAGCCTCAAAAAGTCAAGGGGAAATTCTGCACTTATGTTTTGAAGCATAAACCTTTTAACTTTTTTTTAGAATTGTTTAGTTTATTTTTTATTATCATCATTGTTTTTATAATTTGACTGGAGAGAGAGAGAGAGAAAGGGAAAAGTGAGAAAGCAAGCCGCCAGTTCCGGGAGCCAAACCGTGGTCAACCATGTGGGGAGTCCAGTGCCTTAACCACCACGCCCCCCTGTAGTTAACACAAGAGACCTTGGTCATGGTCTGAGTAGGAAACTCTGAGCCATATTAGGTACTACACAGAGGGGATTTAAATGAGAGACTAGGCCCCAGTGGTGAAGGAGTGAGGAATAAGCGAAAAAGGAACACCTTGATAATCCAAAGATAATATCCTCAGGAACAGCTAACCTCCCTCCCCTAGGGCTGGAGGACAGAAAGGAAGAGGTGGTTTCTCCAATCCAGATCAAGAAGAGGTGAGTGAAATTCTAAGGAAAGAGGACCCAGGACAGAGGCGAGAGGTCAGCCTTGCGCACAGAGAAAGCCAGGAGGTGAGCTCGGGAGCACCACGCCTCCACCCCATGCAGCGGTTAAACCATCCTTGCAGATGTGCAGCCAGAATGCGGACAGGGCCATTGGATGGCTGCCAAGAATAACACCATATGCATGTGCAGAGGGAGAAGGCCCACGATTCTCTCCATATAAATATCCTCCCCCACTGCAGTACCGTGGGACCAGGAAAAGGAGTTCAGCACCCCTTTAACTGCATGCAGACTCAAAGCTGCTAGTGGGGGCCAAGGCTTCTACACCCTTTAAGTGTGAGCTCAGACTTTATGAGGGCTACCCGCCTATCAGCAGAAGCTCAGAAGCCCAAATTTCCTTGCAAAGCTTTTTCTTTTTCTTTTCTTTTCTTTTTTGGAGAGATTTTTGCTATAGGGCGTGTGCACTTGCCAGAGAGACAGAAAGCAAGAAATCATTTCCTGGGGGAATGGTCACGCAGCAATCTCTTCTCCATTCTCCTCTGTGGATTTGGGGCGTGCATATACATGCGCCCACGGTGTTTGAAGTCACCAGACCCGGGACTCGAACCTTAGTTAACAATGTGGGAATCCATTGACATAACCATTATGCCATCTGCTGGTCCCCACAAAGCTTGCTAATAAAACTAGAGAACACAAATGTAACCCAGCTGAGAAATATTTTGATAAAGTAAATTGAGAGACTCCTGTGGGGAATTATACTGAGAGGGGTTGGCGTTGCCCACCCAACACACACATGCGGTTATTCTTTGTGTTTACAGTTTGCGAATCCAGGCAATCTAGGTGGAAATGGAAAGTTCTTTTACATTTCTGTGATGTACATTACTTAGCAAATGACTTCCCAGGAGTTGAAAAGATCAAAGAAAGGTATGGGGCTTCCCATTGGCACAGCAAAACTCAGGCAGCGCTGGGGAAGGCCTGGCTGGGCTCCATGGAGAACTGAGCCCTAGAACAGAGATGGGGCTTGAGATCACCCCTCCTCTGGGTAGTGCACCCTCCAGGCGGTGTTGAGCGGGCCCTTCCAGGAGGCCTCCACAGGACAGGATCGCCACCAGTTCCACCACGGCCCTTGTCCTGCCAGCCCCTGCCAGCCCAACCACCATCCTGCCTAATCCCTCTTCCTGATTTTCATTCTCCTTTAAGTACTTGGAGATTTGGAGATGTATCCCTTCCAAGTCTTCTCTTATCTACTGCTTAAACCTAACTTCACTCTTTTTTTGGAGAGATTTTTGCTATACGGCACGTGCGCTTGCCAGACAGACAGAGACAGACATAGAGACAGAAAGCGAGAAATCACCCCCCAGGGGGGATGGCCACACCGCAATCCCTTCTCCTCCATTCTCCTCTTGGGATCTTGGGCACGCACGCACACGCGCCCGGCGTGAGTATAAGCCACCGGGTCCAGGACTTGAACCGTGGTCAACTACGTGGGAGTCCAGAGACATAGCCATTATGCTAACTGCTGGTCCCGAACCTAACTTCACTCTTCAGAGACACGCTCAGTGTGTCTCCACTTCTCCCAACCCTAGAACTGACCCAACACAACTTGTAATTCCACCCCATTCTGCTGCTAATAGCCGAATTATCTCAAGTAAAGACGATTTATAAAAATTGAGGTGTGTTCTGGTCATGTTCTGGAGGTCTGAAGGCCAGGGGTCACCCCTCGTGAGGGTCTTCACACGGGTGGATAACATGGCGGAGGGCCGGAGTGTACGCACAGTGGAATGTGTTTCTGCCTCTGTCCCTCTCCTTAAACACCCACCGCTCCGTCATGGGGGGCCTCACCTTGATGCCTGATCACTTCCCAAAGGCCCCACCTCTTAATCGCATAGGTAGATTAAGTCCCTCAGGACCTGCACAAGGCAACCAAATTCCAACACATGCAAAAAGCATGAACACAGGAGACAGTGTGGCCGAGCCTGTGCATGGCAAGTGGGTGTCCTCACTTTCCCCTCCCTCTGTTGCAGGTCAGGCCTTTTCACCTGGGCCTCCCCAAGGCCAGTCAAGCCACACCCTGTCCCAACCACTTGACTGAGCATCCTGATCTTGGGCATGCACGCACACGTGCCCGGTGTGAGTTTAAGCTGTTGGGTCCGGGACTTGAATCGCAGTCGACTACATGGGAGTCCAGCGATATAGCCATTACACTAACTGCTGGTCCCCCCCCAGAAAAAGTCTTTGAAGAAACTGCTATTCCTTCGTGACGTTCCTCTGATTCGGTGTTTATTTGTTAAGTTAAAAATACAGCCATGGAGGGGACCAGCGGATGGGGTAATGGTTATGTCGCTGGACTCCCACACTTTTGACTGTGGTTCGAGTCCCGGACCTGGTGGCTTAAAACTCACACTGTGCGTGTGTGCCCAAAATCCCAAGAGGAGAATGGAGGAGAAGGGATTGCAGCATGGCCATTCCCCCTGGGGGATGATTGCTCGCTTTCTGTCTCTGTCTCTCTCTCTCTCTCTGTGTATCTCTGGCAGGCCCATGTGCCCTATAGAAAAAAAAATCTCTCTTAAAATAAATACAGTCACAGTAAATTGAAGGAGCACAGCCTCCACACATGCAGTAATACTAAACCACCTCCAAGGAGCTAGCAGAGTGAGATCCGAGCAGCAGAGAGCAGTCTACACGGCAGGCCTCTCGCTCAGGGCCTCCCAACACACCGGCTTTGGGAGTCTGTCCAAACGGTGCGTCTGCCAGAGGATGTGTCATGAGAACTGAGCTAATTAGCCACATAATTCACACACTGGAATGGGAGACCATCACCAGAGGAAAGCAGAAGTTTTCTCCAGACCCCAGCAGACAGGGGCTAAGGAGATTGGCACTGGCTAGAATCCACTCCAGTGACTGGGCCTAGCTGCTTTAACAAGGACTGAAACTGAAGACTTCTGGCCAAGTGTCTCCCACTCTCAGAGCTGCAGGTGGTCACGCTGAGGTGGAGGGCTCCTGCTCAGAGGCCCCACGGTCTTCCAGCTCCCTCCCCTCCCCCTCCACAGCCTGCCCACCCCACCCTATCCTCAACTTCGCCCAGTCTCTGGTTTCTCCTTCTCTTCCAGCTCCCTCTCTTCCTAGCCTTCAAAGACCAGCGAAGGGGAGGGCCGGCTGGAAATGGGAAGCCACCGAAATTGCTGAAAACAAGAGTCGCCGCGATCCAGGACCAGTCACGAGGCCAGGGAGGAGGCCACAGCTAATCGAACCCGAATGCAAAGCCTGCCCAGGGGTGGAGACCCTGGGTTGTCCTCTGCCGCCGCAGGCGGGGCCGCCCCCCGCCCGGAGAGGAAGGACTGCGTGGCACCTCGCACTCAGGCGCGGCTGTCACTGGAGCTGAGGCGCGGCCTCTCCCAGCGGAGGGC
>NW_006198705.1:1533979-1534443 GCF_000334495.1 Tupaia belangeri chinensis
GACGCGAACCGCAACTCCAACACTTGTTAACTTCCCAAATGCTTCTCCAAGCTCCCTCCTGCAGCCGGCCGACCCTCCGAGGTGGAGTGGGGAGCCCCCAGGAGCAGGGGACTGTCCCAGGGGCCCCTTCGTGAGACAGGACCTTCCCCAGAAGTGACCCGTGCTTGGGGGCGCTCAGGTCGCCCTGCCAGTCTCGGCCCTTTTCCAACCCAATCCCATTCCTGCGCCAAGAGCGCCTCCAGGCTGCACCGCCGGCTCCGGGTCCTCCTACCCACGTTCGCGAGCGCCGGGTCTAAGCGTCCCCTGTCTGGGTCCGGGCCGGGAAGGGGCGGGAGGAATGCAATCTAGTTTGAAGCAGCCTTCCGCACCTCCTGGATCGCCTCGGCACCCCGGCCCTCCCCGCGCCCCGCGGCCCCCGCACCTTGGCGCCGCCGGCCGCCGGGCCGCCCCGGCCGGGCCTCCGG
>NW_006198705.1:1535587-1545464 GCF_000334495.1 Tupaia belangeri chinensis
GGTGCAGTGCCAGGGAGGGGAAGGGTCCCCAGGAGCCGGGCCCGCCAGCCCAGGGTCGCCCTCTTAAGAGGGAGGTAGGACAGAACCTCGGTGGGAAAGGGGACTCCTTGGGAAGAATGTCCCGGCGCTAGCAGGACGCGGTTTCCGAGCCTGCTGGGTTTCAAAGTCGAACTGGGGAAACTGCCCACACTGAAAACGGATTCTCAGTCGCGGGTGACTTTGGCTGCCCTAGCCGGAAGATGTTTTCCAGCGATAACTTGAGAACTGGAAGTTGGTTCCAGAAGTGACCGCACATCGTCACAGGCAGGGCTTGGGGAGCAAAGGCGAGCCCTGAAGCCTTTGCATCCTTCTGGAAAGGCTCCAGAACCCAACTGCCAGCAGAATCTTAAGAAGCCAACAGCAGGTGGCCTTTCTGAGACTCAGACCTGGCCCAGATGTGTACCCTCCACCCTCCGCCCCTCCACCCCTCTACCCCCACCGACCAGGTTTTATGCAAATGACTTCAGTGACTGGTGAAAGTTCTATTTTTTTAAGTAATTATTTATATAATTGTATTTATACTCACCAGAAAGAGAGCGCGAAAGGGAAAATGAGAAAGCAAACCGCCAAGTCCAGGACTTGAACCCCAGTAGGCCATGTGGGATTCCAGCACCTTGACCACCATACCATCTGCTGGTCCCAGAAGTTCTATTTTCTTTCTTTCTTCTTCTTTTTTTTTGGAAAGGTTTTTGCTATAGGGCATATGCACTAGCCAGAAAGACAGAGCGAGACAGAGAGACAGAAAGTGAGAAATCACCCCCCCCCAGGGGGTTGGTCATGCCCCAATCCCTTCTCCATTTTCCTCTCGGGATCTTGGGCACACACAGCATGAGTTTAAGCCACCAGGTTCGGGACTTGAACTGTGGTCGACTACATGGGAGTCCAGCAACATAGCCATTATCCAACTGTTGGTCCCTCAGAAATTCTATTTTCAAAGTTCTTCGTCGGGGGGGTACCTTTACCTCCGTGTTGGTCAGTCTCTCTCTTACCCTGTAGACCAAGAGGAGGAGGTGTTTTCCAGGCTGCCCCTCTGCCCCATGGTAGGCGATTAGTTATCACAATGACTGACCAGGGGAGTCTGCCTGGTGAGGAAGGGGGCCTAGAACAGGCTGAAGACATAAGGGAGAGCTGTGTTTCTCCTTCCCACAGCGAAGCTCTGTTCTAGGCCCTCCTGCCACCCCCAACATCCTTCCTAGAAACCCATCCCCACCCCTGTCCCCCAGCTGAGCAGCATCTCCAAAACTTTAAGGGCCAGAATTACAGTGCTTTTATGAATCCTGTTTTCGGGGTACCCTTTGCTGTATACGGTCTTTGCTAGAAACAATCAGATCTTCCTTCCCCTGCAGCCTAAGAAGCCTAAATTTGTGAATCTGTCTGTTTATGTCAGGCACTTCTGGTCACTAAAGAAAAGAAGGTATTGGGACAGGC
This sequence comes from Tupaia belangeri chinensis, assembly GCF_000334495.1. Taxonomy (NCBI): domain Eukaryota; kingdom Metazoa; phylum Chordata; class Mammalia; order Scandentia; family Tupaiidae; genus Tupaia; species Tupaia belangeri. The sequence goes on from NW_006198705.1 coordinate 1,537,055, forward strand.
AGATGATGTAATGATTATGTTCCTGGACTCCGACAGTGTCACCGCTGTGCCCAAACCCTCCTACATGTATAGCTTTTTATGGGGGTTGAGAGCAGCAGGAGGAAGTAGCCAGAATGCTAACAGTGCTTGACTAAGTGTTGGGAATAAGTGTTATGCATATTTTCTTTGTGGGACCAGCAGATGGCGTAATGGTTTCGTTGCTGAACTCCCATGTAGTTGACCGCAGTTCAAGTCCTGGACCCGGCAGCTTAAAATTCATGCTGGGCACATGTGCATGCATACCCCAAATCCTGAGAGGAGAATGGAGGAGAAGGGATTGCAGTGTGACCATCCCCCCTGGAGGGTGATTTCCCACTTTCCGTTTCTCTGTCCAGTAAGAGCACACTCCTTATAGCAAAAATCTCTCCTAATAAAAGGTTTTTTTCTTTGTAGTATTTTTCTGCTACTTATTTTCTGATGATGGTGATGATTATGATAATGAAAGGATCTGTGAAGTAAGAATTAGAACTTCCGGGCACCAACAGGTGGCATGGTGGTGAAGGCACCGGACTACCACATGGCCGACCACAGTTCGAGTCCTGGACTTGGTGGCTTACTTTCTCACTTTCACTCTCTCTCTCTGGTCAAATTTAAATTAATTAATTAATTATTTTAAAAAAAAGAATTGGAATTTCTGATTTTTCTGATTACTGGTCTTGCCCAGCCATTGACTAACTCCAGTCCTACTGGGGGTGGGGTGGGTCCTCAAAAAAATTTTGTGGAGAATGGAATTAAAACACTAGTTTATTTCAATGTACAAATATTTTTGAAATCCATTCATTGTGTGTGTGTGTGTGTGTGTGTATAGTGCATGCACTCACTAGGGAGAGACAGAGAGAGGGGAAGTGAAAAAAATATCCCATGGTGAATGGTCATGCAACAATCCCTTCTCCTGTATTTCTTCCTCCTTTCTGGATTTTGGGCATGCACACACACATACCTGGTGTAATTTTCAGGCCACTGGAACAAGACTCAAACTAAGCAGTTGACCACGTGGGATCTAGTCACCTTAATGACCATGCCACCTGCCAGACCCCATAGTTTTTTGGGGGTTGTCTTAAAGAATTATTGATTTAATTTTATTTATCATTATTATTATTATCTAATTTGCTACAGGGCACGTGTGCTTACCAGAGACAGAGAGAAAGGGAAAGTGAGAGTGTGTTGCTGAACTTAAATCAGGTTCACTCACCCAAGCGCTATAAAACTAAACCATAGGCACATGGTGTGATGAGGGAAAGAACAGCTTTATTGCAAAGCACAAGGCAAGGAGAGTGGGCAGCTCATGCTGAAAAGACCCGGTCTTCCTGAGGTGTTCTACACATGCGTTTTTAAGGGCAAAATTAAGGGCAGAGGTCCCAGGTGCACGATCAGTTCAGTGATTGGTTCAAGAAGGTGTGTTCATCTTGTGGGTATTCTTGGATGACAAGGCCTTAGATAATCAATCAGGTTTCTGGAGTCTTTGAGCTGCTACAAAACATCTTACATATTGTTTCCATCCTACAAAACATCTTACATATTGAAACGAAAACTTTAAATTTCCTTTAAGTGAAAATTTTAGAGGTCAAATGGCCCTTATTCATGGTCAGTGTTGTTTCATGATCATAACCAAAGTCTAAAGTCTTACCCCTGACTCTGGGTCATTGCAATGTAGGTGGACCTTACATTCCAAGAACCTTGAAAATACACTTTACTTTTAGTTCAGCCTTTATTAATTTTCAGCTTGGGAAATTCTTAACAGAATTTTCTTTAACAGAAGGAGAAACTGAGAACCCATCCCTCTTGGTGGGGGGGGGTCCCTGCTCTGTTTCAAAAGCAAGCCACTGGGGCCAAAACTCAAACCACAGTTGACCATATGGAAATCCAGTGCCTTAACCGCCATGCCACCTGCTGGCCCCGTTCCTCATAGTTTTTATAGCACTCATTTTCTATGAACTTCTCGAATACCTCACTGGCTGTCTTGAACCTTGCGGTTCAAGTTCAAGTTTCTTTGCTTAGATTCGCCTTTCTGTGAACTGGGAATTTAAAATAAAAGAAGCCCATGACTGCTGTCAGGACAAACAGAATGGCACATGGCAGAAAGAGTGCTGTAAACACTTCTGAAGTCCTGTGTTACATAAATGTCAGTAACAGACATCAAGGCTTGGGCATGGTTTCAAGCAGTAAATCAAGCTGATTAGCTAGTCCAGTGCCCGAAGTTCCACCATACAATGTGAAAACAGAAAACAAAGAGGATCTCTCTGGGTCACCTGTCCAGCTTCCAAGCCCAGTTTAGAATTACAAAGGTGTATCCAAGGAGGCGCCCTGGTTACAGGTAAGCACTTTGGAAACCAGATACTTCAACCCGATTAATAAAAGTAAATAATAGGAATAAAAGGCTTCCTGAAACTCAAGACCTTTCCCATTGAAGGGATGTTTGGATATTCTGTTTATTTTTCTTCTGTGGTTGTTTTGTTTGGGTTTACACTTAAAAAAAGAAAAAATAAGTTCCTATATTTCCTCCCCAGCTCTCAAAGTTAAGAGAAAGAGGTTCTAAAGGCTACAAGTCATGTCTCCAGGTCATTTTCTGTGACCCACTCATTGGGCATTGTAACACGGGCTGCTAAAGTCTGAGCAGCCATAGCCCAGAGGCAGGCTGTAGGGGAGATGGTGGTGTCCCTAGGGAAGCTCTGACCCAACTTAAAGCCCTGACCCACATTTGTAAACACTAGTCCCCCATTCCCCCCACCCCCAATTTTCTACCTCTCTACATATGCAAAGCTGGAGCTAATGAGGTCTTTGTTTCATCACTGACCTGTGCTTGGAGCCTCACCTAATCGAAAAACAAGTGATGGAGCACCATGATTTGTATTTGGGGTTTGACCTTCTTACTGTGTCTAGAACAACTCAGCAGTTGGCTGAATGAGCCAGAGAACCAACACCTGTCTTCCAATATGAACTATGCTATTCTTCTCTTTCCAATAACCGTGGGCATTGAATCATCTTAAATGGGGACAAACCAAATGTTCATAGCAATTATTTCTCAAAAATGGAATGGAAGGCTTTTATTTTCTTTAGTATACTTTTCATGTTTTCCTAATTTGATGCAATACAATTTTTCAAATCGAATACTATGAATTATGGCATCATTTGAACTATTTGGAAGTCCATCTAAGCAAATTCTTATATGATCTATTTATACGATCACATCTCTTTTGTCACTGCAGATGTTGAGCTGGGTGTGTCGCCATGGTCCATCCCTTGGCCTATTGTCTCTCAGTTTCTAAAACTACAAAGTAAGGTTGGGATACAGATGACCACGAGGCGCTCTCTCCAGCATGAATTGCCCATTACTGTGGTAGCAGTAGTATCATTCATGAATTGTCTATTATTTTAGTCGTAGTACCATTGTTTTTTGCTAGAGGTTTTTGCTAGAGGGTGCATGTTTTTTGCTAGAGAGAGGGAGAGAGAAAAAAACACCTCCTATGGGGAATGATCATCCCATCATTCCTTCTCTTCCATCTCTCCCTTCTTTCAAGATTTTGAGCACACGTAAATACACACTAGGTGTGTTTCTCAAGTCACTTGGTCCAGGATTCAAAACACATGGTCAGCCATGTGGGATCTGGCTACATCAACCCAGAGTCATGGAGCCAATCCCGTGAGTCTTTTCATCCACGTATTATTCCTTCTCAATCTTGCTCCTCCTATGGTAATCCCAACCTCACAGGCCATGGAGCCAGCCCCATGAAGCTTTTTATCCGTGTATTCTTTCTCAGGCTTGTTCCTCCCGTGGCAATCCCAACCCCATTCCTGCCTCATCTCTGCATCTTCCTGCCAAGCTCAATATCGTTTCATGCTGCCCCTTTGCTGAGGATAAAAATGGGTGATACAAGGCCTACGTAGCAGACTTTACCTTTCGCTACCTCAGCGGGGCTTGCACAAATGTTTGAAAACCAAGTCCCTTCAAATCCGTGAAAACTCAAGACTGTTTGAGACTATCAGCATTCATCGAAGCACCAAATAATCCCATTGGGCAGGCTGCTGGAGTTTTACACTTTTTTTGAATACTGGCATTGGTCTAGACTTTCTTAAAATAAATGCATAACCTCAGATTATTCAGCAAATCATCCACGGACAGCCAAAGCATTTGTATCTCCTTCCACATCTGCTTTATGTTTCTTGATACTATGAATGCATGACTATATGAAATAATTTCGAATCATTTCTCCATTTGGAGCTAAACTCTTTTTCATTTCCCATTTATTAGTTCATGAAACATCTGCTCAGCCTATGTCCTTTTCTTTTCTTTTTTGAGAAGTTTTCACTATAGGGCACATGCACTTGCCAGAAAGACAGAGAGAGACAGAGAGATAAAAAGCGAGAAATCACCCCTCAGGGGAGTGGCTACGCCTCAATCCCTTCTCCTCCATTCTCCTCTTGGGATCTTGAGCACGCATGCACACGCGCCTGGCGTGAGTTTAAGCCACCGGGTCCGGGACTCGAACAGTAGTCGACTACATGGGAGTTCAGCAACATAGCCATTACGCTAACTGCTGGTCCCTCTCAACCTATTTCTATGGGCGACCATGAGCAGAGCTAGTAAGCTTGTTTGTGGAAATGATGTTGGAAAACTAGGAAAAGTTTCAAGTTCACATGTGAAATATTTATGGATCAACATTGTGACTCAAGACATAATGAATAGCATTTGCCCATAATATTTACTCTAGGACTATCTATTGTGTTAGGGCAAACATTTGGTCTCTTTGTATGACTAGATTGTATGGCTAGATTAAATAAGAGATCATTGTTACTACTGTGATCCTGCCTTTCCTTGCATCTTGAATAGAAATAGAAGAAAGAAACTTCTATGCCCGAACTTTATTCTTACCTGTTTTTTATTTTTATATTTTTATTATTTTTATTTTTTTCAGTTTTGCTATAGGGTTCATGTGTTCACAGGGGAGAGAGAGACAGAGAGAGGAAAAGTGAGAAATCACTCCCCAGGGGGAATGGCCATGTCACAATCCCTTCTCTTGTAGTCTCCTCTCAGAATTATGAAACACCAAGTCCAGGACTCAGCTGCACAGCTGACCATGTGGGATCCAGCTGCCTTAACCACCATGCCTCCAACTGGCCCATGTTCTGACCTGTTTTGAGCTAACATAGCTATGCTAACCAGCAATGTTAGCCCAACACCAGTAATGTAAATTTCAAATTTTTTACTGCATAAAGAGATTGATATAGAGCAGACACATGAATACAGGTATATGAGGCAAGTTAATAGAAAATTTGTATCATAAAAAATCGTGTATGGATTTCAAAGTATTTTTGCACAAAAATATACTTGCACCTTAATTCCATTTCTCTATGAACTTTTAAATTCTCCTTGTATAGGGCCAGCAGGAGGCGTGGTGGTTGAAGATGCTGGATTTCTCATATACCAGGTAAACACTCAGGCTGTAGGATGTACATCCTTTCGTGTGAAAATTCTTCTCTGATCTAATTAAGCCTCACCACAGCTTCTGAGGAACGTCTTAGCTCTATGTGGTGATAGGACAAGGAGAATCTACAACCAAAATTTCCCAAAGGCCAAGAACTGCTCTACTGCTTGAGCAACAGAACACACCTTGGCTAACCTACAGTTGGCCACGGTGATTTGGGCCTGGGAAATTTTCAAATCACATTTAGTAATTGTTGCCTACATGCCTATACAAGAGCTTTCTATAAAGTGTGTGGTGTCAGAAGAACTGGGTCTCCATCTGCAGAAAAATGAAACCGGACCCTTATCTCTCACCATTAACTAGAACTAACTCAAAATGGATTAAAAATTTAAATATAAAACCTGTAACTACAAAACTTCTAGTAGAAACTGTAGGAGAAACTTTTAAAGATCCTGGAATTGGCAGATTTCTTCAATAAGATCCCTAAAGCACAGACAATGGTTCCTAAAACATTACACAAATGGAATTACAACAAGCTAAAAAAACTGCCTCAAAACACAGGAAACTATAGGAATGGGAGAAAATATTTGCAAATTTTTCCTCAGATAAGGGATTGATATCTAGAATATATGGGGGAACTCAAGAAATTTACCCATAAAAAAATGAATAATCCAATCTAAACTTAGACAAACAAATTAAATAGACAGCTCTCCAAGGAAGACTTATAAATGGTCAAGAGGCACATAAAAAACTGTTCAGAGTCTATTGTCATAAAGAAAATGCAAATTAAAACTATAACAATATATCATTTAACCTCAGTTAGAATGGCTAGTATCAAAAAGGAAAAGAAGAACGACAAGTGTTGGTAAAGCTGTGGTTAAAAGGCTGATGGTGGAAATGTAAGTTAGTCCAACCTCTATGGAAAACAATATGGATATTTCTCAAAATCCTACAAATATAACTTTCATATTAGACTACTTTCCAGTAGTTCCACTTCTTAGTATTTCTCCAAAGGATAGAAAAACACTCAATCAGAAGCTGGACTCCCATGTATTCAATTGCGGTTTGAGTCCCGGACCCAGTGGCTTAAACTCACGCCGGGCATGTGTGCATACGTGCCCAGGATTCCCAGTGGAGAATGGAGGAGAAGAGATTGTGGTGTGGCCACCCCCCCTTGAGGATGAGTTCTTACTTTCTGTTTCTCTGTCTCTCTGTCTTTCTGGCGAGCGCATACACCCTATAGTAAAAACCTCTCAAAAAAAAACCAAAAAACAAAAAAAGAAATACATCTGTATATTAATGTTTATCACAGCATTATTTACAATTGCTAAAACATGGAGCAAAACCTAAGTGCCCAGAAACTGATGACTGGGTTGAAAACCTGTGGCACATATATACTGTGGAATATCATACAGCTATAAAAAATAATGAGATCCTGGGACCAGCAGTTAGCATAATGGCTATGTCGCTGGACTCCCATGTAGTCAGCTGTGGTTCGAGTCCCGGACCCGGCGGCTTAAATACACGCCGGGCTTGCGTGCGTGTGTGCCCAAGATACTGAGAGGGGAATGAAGGAGAAGAGATTGCAGTGTGGCCATCCCCCCTGGGGGGTGATTCTCGCTCTCTGTCTCTCTGTCTCTCACTTTCTGGTGAGTGCACACGCCCTATAGCAAAAACCTCTTGAAAAAAAAAATCTCTCAACTGGCTCTGCAATAAATAAATAAACAAACCAATATATGGAGTAAATAAATAAAGCAACATGTTGGTAATTGTAGTATCTAAGTGAAGGGATTCAGGCCTTTATTGTACTATATTATTCTTTCAACTTCTTTGAATATTTGAAAATTTTTACAAGGAAATTTTCACAAGAAAATGTTGTGAGTCAAAATAATTATTTATATTTCTACTCCTTAAGTTTTATATATATATATATATATATATGTATATATGTGTGTGTGTGTGTGTGTGTGTGTGTGTGTATAATAATATTTCTCAAAATCCTACAAATATAACTTTCATATTAGACTACTTTCCAGTAGTTCCACTTCTTAGTATTTCTCCAAAGGATAGAAAAACACTCAATCAGAAGCTGGACTCCCATGTATTCAATTGCGGTTTGAGTCCCGGACCCAGTGGCTTAAACTCACGCCGGGCATGTGTGCATACGTGCCCAGGATTCCCAGTGGAGAATGGAGGAGAAGAGATTGTGGTGTGGCCACCCCCCCTTGAGGATGAGTTCTTACTTTCTGTTTCTCTGTCTCTCTGTCTTTCTGGCGAGCGCATACACCCTATAGTAAAAACCTCTCAAAAAAAAACCAAAAAACAAAAAAAGAAATACATCTGTATATTAATGTTTATCACAGCATTATTTACAATTGCTAAAACATGGAGCAAAACCTAAGTGCCCAGAAACTGATGACTGGGTTGAAAACCTGTGGCACATATATACTGTGGAATATCATACAGCTATAAAAAATAATGAGATCCTGGGACCAGCAGTTAGCATAATGGCTATGTCGCTGGACTCCCATGTAGTCAGCTGTGGTTCGAGTCCCGGACCCGGCGGCTTAAATACACGCCGGGCTTGCGTGCGTGTGTGCCCAAGATACTGAGAGGGGAATGAAGGAGAAGAGATTGCAGTGTGGCCATCCCCCCTGGGGGGTGATTCTCGCTCTCTGTCTCTCTGTCTCTCACTTTCTGGTGAGTGCACACTCCCTATAGCAAAAACCTCTTGAAAAAAAAAATCTCTCAACTGGCTCTGCAATAAATAAATAAACAAACCAATATATGGAGTAAATAAATAAAGCAACATGTTGGTAATTGTAGTATCTAAGTGAAGGGATTCAGGCCTTTATTGTACTATATTATTCTTTCAACTTCTTTGAATATTTGAAAATTTTTACAAGGAAATTTTCACAACAAAATGTTGTGAGTTAAAATAATTATTT
>NW_006198705.1:1557827-1564449 GCF_000334495.1 Tupaia belangeri chinensis
TATATATATAACCTAAACATGTTTTCAAATCAATGAGCTCTAAATTAAAAAAGGGGTGGGGAAGTTCTATTTTCTGCCACATAATCTTATTTCTGCTGATATTTGTCACTACAATAGAGAGGCTCAGATTATGTACAAGCTTTAGAAGTCATACCTTTTTATCAAACACATTAACATTAGTCCCAAATTGGTTACTCCTCAAGGAGCCAAAGTTCAAGAAAGAAAAGAAATTCATCAACACTGTGTCTTGTAAGACAAGTTCACAGCTTTCTTAGCTTGTAGAACTTCATAGAATATGCGTAGAACACGCAGTATAACTTCTAGAGAGGTGCAGAGCGTGGAACACACTGCATAGAGTTACCCACAAGGAGATGAAGAAGTGGCAGGCAGCAACCATATTTAACGCCTCCTTATTCCCAAGAAGCTCAGGTTTTTGGCACACCATCCTTACCAAAGGACGTAAAAACTCCCAGCAAATTAAATCTAGAATATTGTCTTTTTCTTTTTCTTTCTTTTTTGTTTTGTTTGTTTGTTTGTTGGCTACATGATATGTGTACTCACTGGGAAGAAAGAGAGGAGAGAGACAGAGAAAAAGAGAAAGCACACCCCTACCAGCAACTAAGGGAATGGCCATGCTGCAATCCCTTCTCCTCAATTCTCCTTTAAAGATTTTGGGCACTCACACGCATGCGTCTGATGTGCTTCTCAAGCCACCAGACCTGGGATTCCAACAGCTCTGTGAGCCATGTGGGCTCCATGTACCTTAACCACCCCCACTGGCTGGCCCAAATACTGAATTTTACACCCAAGTCTCCCAAGTTAAATATTCATTAAACTTTAATAGAGTCATTTAACATTCTAGCTGACAAGGACTTTAATGATCACTTAATCATAGTGGATGTTGGTTGCCAAGTTGCTAACATTCTGCTGAGCAGAGATGTTTTGTATGTATTGTTCTGAATGTATCAGAGACTTTTTAGACTGGTCCCCATGTTATTCTATGAGTAAACGAAAAGGAGATTGGGGTCCTTCGGGCTTGTTCATGCAGTCGTGGAAGGAGACTTGGTCAACATTTGCTTCTTTAGGTATCTGCCTATACCTCCATGGTCAATATCGTGTCTCTTCTGTATGGTCTCGATCTAAGCACACAGTCAGCCTCTTAGCACCAGGTGAACTCTTGGTTCAGAAGACAAAGGTTGGGGCCGGCAGGTGGCATGGTGGTTAAGGGCACTGGACTCCCACATGCCAACTGTGGTTTGAGTCCTAGACCTGGTGTCTTGCTTTTTCACTTTCCCTCTCTCTCTCTCTCCCTCCCTCTGTCCCTCTGTGTTCAAATTAAAATAAATAAAGTTAAATACAATAATTATTTTTTTAAAAAAGAAGACAAAGGTTGAATTCCATTGCCCCTTACCTTATGAAATAGATATGTTTCTGAAAAGATGTAGCTAGACTACATTCTTTTCTTTTTTTTTTTTTTAAAGAGAGATTTTTGCTTTAGGGCATGTGTACTTACCAGAAAGATAGAAAGACAGAAAGAGAGAAATCACCCCTGGGAGGATGGCCATGCCACAATTCTTTCTCCTCTATTCTTCTCTCAGGATTTTGGGCATGCACACACACATGCCTGGTGTGAGTTTTAAGTCACTGGGTCCGGGACTCAAACTGCAATCGACTACGTGGGAGTCCAGCGACGTAACCATTAGGCCATCTTCTGGTCCCTCTGAACTATATTCTATACATGTATAGAAGGGACATAGATTTGTGATGGGTGGTGTATTTCACTACATACCCTTATCCACATAAAGGGGCTGAGATTTGTCCCCAACAACATTATTAAGTAGCAAGGTCCCATTCTGTGTTGGGGTCATTACATGGTTTGGGTCATTCAAAGGAGATCATATGAGGCTGACCTGAGCGGGCTCATCAAAAAGTGGGATAGAGGGACCAGCAGTTAGCGTAATGGCTACGTCGCTGGACTCCCATGTAGTCACCGGACCCAGTTCGAGTCCCGGACTCAGTGGCTTAAATTGACACCGGGCATGTGTGTGTGCATGCATGCCCAAGATCCCAAGAGGAGAATGGAGGAGAAGGGATTGTGACATGGCCATCCCCTTGGAGGTTGATTTCTCACTTTCTGTCTCTCTGTCTCTCTCTGTCTTTCTGGAGAGCGCACGTGCCCTAGAGCAAAAACGTCTCCAATAAAAGAAAAAAGAAAAGGAAAAAAAGAGTGGGATAGAGCTGGGCATCGTATCTGTAGGCAGTGGGCAGGCAGGTGTTCATGGAGGGGCCTGGTTCACTGAGAACAGGAAAAGCAGTGCTCACCACCCGCAGTGTGTGACCCAGTCAGCAGGCATGGCTTGGCTTCCAGACGACAGCATGCTCTGTCTGCCAGTTGGTTCTCTCCATTCCTGAATCTCTCCCCACCCACCTGCATGGACACACCTGCCACCATGGTCCCTGCCCTAAGTCCTTGGTGACCTTAGCCCCTTTTCCAAGGCATTGCTTTTATTCCTTGTCCCCTGTGGTCTTCCTTTTGGAAACTCAAGAAACTCATCGGGATGGGGAAGTGTGGTGTTTCTCTTTGATTCCTGACACAAATATTCTAACTTTCTTGAAGATTACTCTAAGGACAAGGGAGAATTTTTACATGAAGATAATGTAGGAGGACCAGCCAGATAATGCAACTTGTAGTGTCCAGAACTGCAATGCTGGACAGCACAAGGCAGACCATGGGGGTCTGGATCCTCCATGGGATCCAGAATGTTAGTAACATCACAACCAACATTTACTACAATGAAGTGATCATCAAAGTCCTCATCAACTAGAATGTTAAATGACTCTATTAAAGTTTAAATGAATACAGCCTGAAAACACACTGGGCCCCTAAGGTCTGGAGGAGCTAGAAGCAGCACTGGGGAAAGAGGATCGCAGTGTGGCAAGACTCTGTCAAAGGTGTCTCTCTCTCTCTCTCTCTCTCTCTCTCTCTCTCTGTCTCTATCTCTTTCTGGTGTGCATGCCCATACTCTCTATTACGAGAAAAAAAAGATACTATTGAAACATATTTTACTACAAGTCAAGAGAAACATATGGAGTATCAGGCTTTCTAAAGAACATAATCCTGGGACCAGCAGTTAGCGTAATGGCTATGTCGCTAGACTCCCACGTAGTCGACCACGGTTCGCGTCCCGGACCTGGTGGCTTGAAACTCATGCTGGGCGCATGTGCATGCATGCCCAAGATCCCGAGAGGAGAATGGAAGAAAAGGGATTGTGGCGTGACCATCCCCCCTGGGGGTTGATTTCTCTCTTTCTGTCTCTCTGTCTCTCTCTGTCTGTCTGGTGAGCGCATGTGCCCTATAACAAAAACCTCTTAAAAAAAAAACAACATAATCCTTCTTTTTTAAAGCAAATCATCACATCTTGAGTTCTTGATTCTGTATTTTTTTATTGTCATACTCAGGTCTGTTCATTGCAGGTATGGCCATATCAGTGAAAGCCTCTAACTTCACCTTTCTCTCCTCCCTAGTTGGCCTGAATATTTATGTCCAAGTCCAGCCCAAATTAACGAAGTGAGTTGTCTTCACATCCCAGGTATTTCAGTCAACTGCTGAATTATCTGGTGCCTGCATACACCTCACCAGGGGGACTTAAACTCTGCCCAGGCAAAAAGGGTTCAGTGAACCGAGACAGAAAGAGCTCTGGGCAATGGGACAAATGCCTGTGTTTTGGTTCGAGAAGTGACTTTTATGAAATTAAGCACATTTGTACTAGTTCTTAAGAATTGTCTGATGCTTATTCAGACAGGAAGAAAATTGAGGTGTTTTTTTTTTTTTTTTTTTTCCCCAGGAGCTCTCTAACTGAAACATTCAAAATGACCTGAACTTAGCTTAGAGCAGAAGTCACAGGGCCAAGACTGAGAAATTAAGTAATTACATTTTTAAAGAGATAAGAGTGGAGAAGGTATCACTTTTCAAAAATATCTAATTCGGGTCAGTTGTTATGAAACTAAGAATATCTAGAATAGTTGCTTTCTTCTTACTTAAAAACTTTTTGCTTAACTTCATTTGTGTCTTCCTTCCATGAGTAAGAGAGACAGAAGCAGAGAGACAGCATTCCAGACAGGGTCTCCATGCCCTGATCCACCCCTCACCTCAGCCAGTCCCAGATTGTGGGCCTGTCTGTGCACGCTCACTGTACTCAGGGAAGTCTCTGGACAAAAACCTAGAACCTTTCCATGTAGGTCATTCTTTTCTTTGTTGTTTTAAGAGAGGTTTTTGCTATAGGGCACATGAGCTCGCCAGAAAGACAGAGAGAGACAGAGAGACAGAAGCAAGAAATCACCCCCCCGGGGGGATGACCACACTGCAATCCCTTCTCCTCCATTTTCCTCTCAGGATCTTGGGCACGCAGCCAGCGTGAGTTTAAGTCACTGGGTCCAGGACTCGAACCACGGTTGACTACATGAGAGTCCAGCGACATAGCCATCACACTAACTGCTGGTCCCTCCATGTGGGTCATTCTTGAAGAATGTTGTGTTTAACCACTATGCCCCCATCAGACTCCCTTAAAGTGTTTTAAAATTGCTTATAATGCTTATATGGGACCTCTGAGCAAGGAGTATGTATGTGTGCACATGTGTGTGCATGCATATATGTGTACATAAAATTTATGTGTGAGGGTCTTTCTTACTTACTCTCACTAACCCCCCAAATACACATATTCTAGAAAACCAATGCTGGTCTTGACGGCCATCTTTAGACTAAAGTACATTCTAGTTTAGAAGCTAAGCAATTACAAACTGTAGTTTTGCTCTTTGTTAACAACCTGTTTTTAAGTCCAGCAGACCAACATCTCTTTTGCGTCTGATTATACTCCTAAAACTCCACTCCAAGTTCAGCATCAGCAAATCCCGGCCTGCCAGTAGGTCAGATCACTTCCTTGCTTTGTTGGTGCATTGCATTGAAAAGACAGACTCAGAGGAAAAGTAGCTGCTGTGGTAGAGCCCACACGGCTCTTCTCAGACCACAGCGTGAGATGGTTTTGCTTAAAGCCAATCGCTCTGAGATAACTGGTCTACCCAGGGTGGCTGTGTAGGCATGCTTGCGGCAAACAGCCAAGGCTCACATGATATCCATGTATTCCACACCCATAACCACACCCGCATGCAGCGTAAGCAGTGTCTACTCTTCAGAGGCCTTCTTCATGTAATCTTTTACTCCCTGATAATAGCTCTTGGTGATTAATTTTGTTTCTTTTGGCCCCTTTCATAGAAACAGGTTTTGACAGGTAGTCCGTGTTTTTCACACTGAGAAAAAATGGAATTGAAGAGAGTGTTTTCAGATGAATTAATTCCAATGATGATGAGCTCCACGTTAGAAGAAATGCTAATTCTTCCTGGAATGCAACTAGACGCACACTGCTTAATTATGTATATCTGTCTCATTCCCAAAAGGGTTTGAAGTGGCTTCTAAAAGATGAATGAAATTAATAGCAAAGGATATTGGGCAGGAATTGAATATTTCCAGATGATTTCAGTTCCCTATTGCTGTGGCTGTTCATTTCACTTCATGAGGTATAAGAAATGAGGAAGCGTAACTGACTGGGAAAATTGACACTGAGTCTGGGAATACCCTTCTTTAAATCAGAGACTTACAGGACTGACTGACTTTCTGGCAAGCACACATGCCATATGCCAAAAACCTCTCAAAAAGAATGAGTTTATTTTGGAGTAAAAATATTTCGAGGACTGGGTCTGTAGTGTAGCAGTACAGTATTACCTGAGACTGGACCCCACGTAGCAACAGTGGTTTGAATTCCTGGTCCAATCAGCTTGAAACACGGAGCACATACAGGAATGACCATGATCCTATTGGCTAGAGGAGTGGAGAAGCGGGTTTTGGCATGACCATATTCACTTTGGAGAAACACTTCTCTCTCACACATATACGTACACATAGACACGCTCTATTACAAATAAATAAAACTTTTGAAATAGATGTAGAGCTTTTTCGCAGTATGTATTTTCCATGAACTTACTTCATAATTGGACTTTTCCTCCACATTGGCCCTGAGCTGGGAGGATCAGTCCCGTGTTCTCAAACACAAATCAGCTTCAGGATTCTTATGCCCAAAGAAGGATTTAATACAGGTTTTTTCATTGGGGGGAACAAGGAGGAAGGAGATGGAGGAGAGGGGGCTTTTGTTTTCTTTCCTCTTGATCCAGTACGTGGTAGTCTCCTAGGTTCTTCAATAAAACAACAAAATGGTCAGAGAACAACACAATTTTAAAAAGTGTGTGGTTGACTACATGGGAGTCCAATGACATAGCCATTACGCCAACTGCTGGTTCCCCAGTTTACTTCTTTTTTTTTTTTTTGGAGAGAGTTTTTTTGTTTTTGTTTTTGTTTGTTTGTTTGTTTTTGCTATAGGGTGTGTGCGCTCGCCAGACAGAGAGAGATAGAGAGACAGAAAGTGAGAAATCACCCCCCAGGGGGGATGGCCACGCAGCAATCCCTTCTCCTCCATTCTCCTCTCAGGATCTTGAGTTTAAGCCGCTGGGTCTGAGACTCGAACTGTGGTCGGCTATGTGGGAGTCCAGCGACATAGCCATTACGCTAACTGCT
>NW_006198705.1:1564714-1609920 GCF_000334495.1 Tupaia belangeri chinensis
GGATCTTGTGTTAAAGCCGGCGGGTCAGACACTCGAACTGTGGTCGGCTATGTGGGAGTCCAGCGACAGCCATTACGCTAACTGCTGGTCCCCCCCACCCCCAGTTTACTTCTTATAAATCCAGATGCAAAATCTATGACTATTATTCACCCAGTTAAACAGTAATGTTTTTAATAAGTATACATTTTCAAATTCTTAATTTAAAAACATATTCATTCAACACTATATTTTTGTTCTTGCAAAAGCCTCTTTGTCCACATCTTTTCCCAGACTTTCACCGCTCATTCATTCATTCTTCCATGAGCAAGAGAGAAATATAAACTATAAAATATAAACTATGTTCCTTGAATGGTAACTAGGTGTTAGGGTTTTCCATTATCTTTTCAAAATTTAGATTTGTTAGCTGACTGCAGGGCAGAAAAGATGATAATCTAGAAGCTGATCATCTGGTACCGCTGGTAAGTTTCTACACCCATTTTCAATTCTACCACAGATGTGTTCTCAAAGTAGAAAGCATGTGTCGGGAATGTACATCCTTAATGGAATCAAGATGAGTTATTTAGGGTGTTGTTTCCATGTATGGGGCTGCAGACGTGCTATCTGTACCTTCTACCCATGCTACCTGGAAAATAAGGTTTGGAGTTTTTTTTCTACGCACACAGACATCAGACCATTCATTTTGGCCCCAATTTCTCACCCATTTGCAGGGACACTTTTTCCGTGGTACTGAGCCCACTTCCACACTGAGCTCCAAGTTTGAGAGGCACACAGCTGAGGCCTTTCAAGTAAATGGCACGTTAGATCTGTCAGAGCTGATAGCTCACGCTGTTTATGAAAGTCACTTAAACATTTCACGTCTGGGATTTCTGGCAAACTTGGGACTGGGGGTGGAGAATCATCAAGGGAAGAATCTATCGACCTCTAACGTTATGAACAGGGATGTCTCAAACTTCCAATTTCATTTTTCTGATAAAAAGAATTATCACCGCCCAGCATACTTCTGCTGTCAGAATTGCTGCTGAAATATGCTAATCATTTTAAGTGGCTCAGAGCCTGTGTCTGAAGGAAGGAGGAGATAGGAAAACACAATCAACGCTGACAATAGGTGGAGGGTAACCATGTCTAACCACAAAGGATAAAGATGAAAATAATCATTTCATTCTTTTCCCTCCATTTCGCCTTATTATAGCAGCTCAGTTTGCATCGTCAGCACCAGGCTGCTCACCCGCCTGGTAGGGCGTTCATTAGCATGCGCCTTCCCAGACCTACCATCCATATTCTTCAGAACCAGCCAGGGCCCAGAGAGGAGGCATCCTCCCAGGGTGGTGATTCGGAACCAGCTGCATCTTGTCTAGGGGGAAAAAGAGAGAGAGAGAGATTGCAAAATTACTTGCACTTGCTGTCTGTTTTTCATCACTTCCCTAATATATACATACTATATTTGCATAACATCGGTTTGGTCCTCACTAGGAACCCATCCCTACCTTCCTGAAAGATACATGAAGGCATCTGACTATGTATTTTTTTTCTGCGTGGTGTCTGAGAGTTGAGCCTCTCATCTCATTACCAGCCCCTGTGCCTCTAGTGAGTTACTCTGCAGCCTTTAGAATTATAGCTCCAATTTGTAAGTCTAGCTAACAATTACACTTTCATTACTGAAAGATCTGAAAGAATGCTTTTGGTGAGCATTAAATCAAAGATCTCAGCATGAGCAACCCTCCACCCTCCCAACCTGGCTTCTCCATTTAATCACTAGAAATGGATGCTATTAAAACTCCCTTTCTCGGGACCTGCAGGTGGCATGGTGGTTAAGGTGCTGGACATTCCCACATGGCCAACCATGTTTTGAGTCCGGGACTTTGTGGCTCGCTCTCTCTCTCTCTCTGTCTCCCTCTGGTCAAATGAAAATAAATGATGAATCAATACAATTAAAGAAAATAATTATAAAAAAATGTGGCTTTAAACAACTTCTTTTTAAAAACATCCCTTTCTCTAGAACACTCATCTTTCACCCAGAATACCTTGTAAAAACTATGTTGAAACTATGGCGTTGTATAGCCCCATTTGCCAAGTGTTGTAACTTGATCATCCTGAAGACAAAGAATGTCAGGCTTGGAGAAAATGTTTCATGTTTGAAATGCCAGCTGAGGGAAATGCTCTGAGCCCCCAGGTTGCTGGAATTCAGGCATTAACTGTTGATCACTACAAGAAATTCATGCATTAACTGTTCATCACTACACAAATAGGATAATAGACCAGTCGCAGTTTCAGCAGCTGAACGGTGATACAGCAATGGCACCCAGTGCTCTGCAAGGCTGACCCACAAGGGAAGGTTCCCTGTTCAAGGCCAGAGACTTCCCTGAGTCATTCAGGCATGGGGGTGCTTGTGATCCCAGGCTGACTGAAGCTGGAAGTAGACCCCAGCATCAAGACACTGTGGGAGGTGCCGTCTCTTTCTCTCCTTCTCTCTCTGTCTCTCTTTGTGTCTTGCTCATAGAGCAAAGAAAGAAAAGAAGAAAAAAAACTTTTAAGATGTTACAGTCTCAATAATAATAATAATGATAATGATAATTTCACCAACATAGTCAAAGGCAGAGTCAAAAATCACTCTTCAAAGTCATTCCCAGTCTCTCTTCGTATTTTCTACTTCTGTTTAGTTTCTTTGGGTAAAATCTTTGCCTGGATGACTTTGTTTAGTCCTGCAATCCTAGGAGGCTGATTTTTTTTTTTTTTTGAGAGATTTTTGCTATCGGGCGGGTGCGCTCACCATAAAGACAAAGAAAGACAGAGAGATAGAAAGCGAGAAATCACCCTCCAGGGGGGATGGCCACACCACAATCCTTTCTCCTCCGTTCTCCTCTTGGGATCTTGAGCACGCACGCACACGCGCCCAGCATGAGTGCAAGCCACTGGGTCTGGGACTTGAACCACGGTCAACTACATGGGAGTCCAGTGATAAAAACATTACGCAATCTGCTGGTCCCAGGAGGCTGATTTTTTAAAGCCCCTTATACAGATGAGAAACCCAAGACCAGCGGCTTTCCCAAGGTCTCGTGCTTAGAGACAGATCTGAGGTGAGCACTTGGGTCTGCTGGGCTGCAGTAACTCACGCCTTTAATCCTCACCTAGCTCTCCACCCACCCTTCCCAGGTCTCCTGTCTTTTACCAGCTTTCAAGGTTCTTCCAGGGCAGAACCACATTCACATCTGGCCTCCTTCCTCCTAATGTGCTCCTTTGCCAGCCTACAAACCAACAAACCTGCTCTTCTGGCTTCTTTTTCCCTCAAGGACATCCCTTCTTTCTTTCTTTCTTTTCTTTTCTTTTCTTTTTTGGAGAGGTTTTTGCTATAGGGCACGTGCGCTCACCAGAAAGTCAAAGACAGAGAGAGACAGAAAGCAAGAAATCATCCCCCAGGGAGAATGGCCACGCCATAATCCCTTCTCCTCCATTCTCCTCTAGAGATCTTGGACACACGCGCCCCGCATGAGTTTAAGCCTCTGGGTCCGGAACTTGAACCGCGGTCAACTACATGGGAGTCCAGTGACATAGCCATTACGCTAACTGCTAGGGCTTTCTTTTTGACAGATGGGTGTTCCCCACGCCAGGCTCATCATCAGAGTCATCTGGGATGCTTATTAAAAATAAAAGTGCTGGGATCAGCAGTTGGCATAATGGCTATGTCTCTGTACTTCATGTAGTCAACCACGGTTTGAATCCTGGACCCAGCGGCTTAAGCTCATGCCAGGTGTGTGTGTTCATGCCCAAGATCCTGAGAGGAGAATGGAGGAGAAGGGATTGCGGCATGGCCATCCCCTTGGGGGGTGATTTCTCACTTTCTATCTCTCTGTCTCTCTCTGTCTTTCTGGCGAGTACATGTGCCCTATAGCAAAAACCTCTGAAAAAAAAAAAATGATTAAAAAAAGAAGTAAAGGTGCCTGGTTTCCCTCTTGGACACTCTCTGCCACAGATCTTGGTGAGAACCAGAAATCTCCTTGTTTAACAAGCTTACTGTGTAATGCTACCAAATGACCAAATTGAGGAAAAGACACTATCTTCCCAAAGTTTTTGACTCATGATTTTATTTTTTAACATGATGCATAATCTAAAAGCAAAACAAAAACAAACTCCTTTAACATTTAACGTGAGCCAGTTAAGGGAGCCAGATTCCACATGGCTAACTGCAGCCTGAACCCTGGCCCTGGTGGCCTGAGAAACACATGGGGTATGTGTGTGTATATGATCAAAATCCCAACAGGATGAAGAAATGAAGAAGTGATTACAGAATAACCAAGCTTCATTGAGGGGTCCTTTTTTCCTCTCTCTGCCTCTGGTGAGCACACATACCTTCTTGCAATTAAAAAGAAATATTTTTAAGTCATTCTACCTAACATTGGCCTCAAGTTATCTTAATTTTAGTATCTTATTTTAGAACAACAGAACATAAAAAATGTCTTACAAAGTATTTCTAATGCAATATTAATAATCATAATTTACTTGATGCCTTTCACTTTTTCTTATTTAACGTGTGGCTTGTGCTATTTAGCATACTTTAATTTTACGTGAAAAAGCACAATTTATAGACCACTTTAAACCAATTTAAAAGTGACCCATTACATTACTGTGGTGTGGGTGCATGATAAACAATAAAGTGCATTTGAAATGAATCATGTGTAGGACTTCAAAAATGGACCATGAGTTAATTTTTAATATTTTGCCCAAAAATATAGAGATGATTTTTTTTTCTTTAGGTTTTTGCTGTAGGGTGTGTGCACTCACCAGAGAGAGACAGAGAGAGGGAAAGCAAGAAATCACCCGCAGGCAGTTGGCCACACCACAATCCCTTTTCCTCCATTCTTCTTTTGAGATTTTAGGCATGCACATACATGTGCCCAGCATGATTTCCAAGTTGCCAGGTCCAGGATTCAAACCACGTGGGAGTCCAGCACCTTAACCAGTATACCTAACCTGCTGGCCTCTCTTAAATTTTATTTTCAACAAACAGAAAAGCTATTGGAATGGGGCTGGCCCAGTGGCCTAGTCATAGCTAAGGGAACTGGATCCCACATGGCCAACTGTGGTTTGAATCTTGGTCCCAGCAGTTTGAAAAACATGCTAGGGAAGGGCTAGTGGGTAGCATGGTTGTGGGGGCGCTGGACTCCTACAAGGCTGACCATGGTTCAACTCCCAGATCCACTGGCTTGAGACTAATGCTGGGTACATGTGCATGCATGCCCCAAATCCCAGCAGAGAATGGAGAAGGGATTATGATGTGGCCATACCCCAGGGGATGATTTCTCAATTTCTCTTTCTATCTCTCTGATAATCGCATGCACCCTATGGCAAAAACTAAAAATATAAACATTTTAAAAATTAAAAAATAAGGAACCGACAGGAATTTACAAGTACATATGTGTGTTGGAGGTGTGTGTTGGGTGTGTCGTGTGTGACATGTCAGTGTGGCCTGTGTGTACCAGAGAGGAGGCACTGTCAGGACCACCTGGCTAGGGCAGGAGGGCAGGTGGAAGCTGTGACCTTGGAATGCACAGTGGAAACATGTGCATAGGGATAGGGAACATGGAAAAGGGACTGAGGTCACAATTTGCCACTAGCTAGATGCAAGCCCCTAAGAGATTCGATGCTGCTGCAGGGCTGCCTCTAACACAGGCAGGCAGCACAGGAGGGGCTGGCAGAAGTTTGAGAGCTAGGACTAGGTTTAAGGTGCTGCATTTTTTTGCTCAAGGAAACTTGAAATTCAAGTCTTTGTTTAATTCTCTCTTTTTTTTTTTTTTTTTTTTTTGGAGAGGTTTTTGCTATAGGACTTGTGCGCTCGCCAGACAGACGGAGAGAGACAGAGAGACAGAAAGCAAGAAATCACCCCCCCAGGGAGGATGGCCACGCCGCAATCCCTTCTCCATTCTCCTCTCGGGATCTTGGGCACGCACGCACATGTGCCCAGAGTGAGTTTAAGCCACCAGGTACAGGACTCAAACCGTGGTCGACTACATGGGAGTCTAGCGACATAGCCATTACGCTAACTGCTGGTCCCAAGTCTTTGTTTAATTCTGTGCATTTCAAACAGTACAAGACCAGTTACTCTGTTGCCTGAAAGAGGAATGAAAAGGGTGATAGTATAGAGCCACTTCCCAACTCTGGGTCACTGGTGGGGAGGGTTTCTCCAGGGTCCATGCATCCCCCAGGTTGCCCGCCCAAGCTCACGGGGGTTCACTGTGCCAAGGACCTTCCTCCTTGGGGACACCGCCAGGCACTGAGGCAGCTGGTCACTGCTGCTGCTTTTCCTGACCTGGGGTGCTCAGTAAATGTCCCGCCTCTCATGGGATCCAGTGGCTACTTTCTTTCACACCCAAGCGGCCACTCGCGGGGTTCCAGGAGAGTCAGCTCTTTGTGTCAGCTCCTTTCTCCTGCGAAGAGCTCCAGAAGGGACTGTGGCCAGCCAAGCAGGAAGAAATGGTTTCAGACTCCTGCAGCATCCTCCCACTACAGAGAGCTGGCCAAGAAAGCCACGTTTTGTTGTTGTTGTTGTCCGTTTTCCCACCGCTGACCTGTGATTTTTATGCAGCGGCCTGAAGATCTTTCCCAAAAAAACAAAACGAGATGACGTCAGCAAGGGTGTGTAACCACATGCTTGGCTCCATGCGGGCGGACTCTCTGTGCCGAAGTGTAAGTTGGCCCACTTAGATGGCCTGAGGCTGCTTGTATGGGGTGAAAACACGGCCTCCTCTGTATGAGGCAAGCAGGCTGTGTTTTTTTGTTTGTTTGTTTGTTTTGAGAGGTTTTTGCTATAGGGCAGAGAGAGACAGAAAGCGAGAAATCACCTCCCAGGGGGGATGACCACGCCGCAATCCCTTCTCCTCCATCCTCCTCTCGGGATCTTGGGCACACATGCACACGCACCCGGCGTGAGTTTAAGCCACCGGGTCCAAGACTTGAACCATGGTCAACTACATGGGAGTCCAGTGACATAGCCATTATGCCAACTGCTAGGTCTGAAGCAGGAAACGTTTTAAGTTAACCTAGCTCAGTTGATAGGTAGACCATCTCCACCTTCCTTTAGTCATAACCGAAACCCCTATCTACTTATTTTATTATTATTATTATTATTATCATTATTATTATTATTTCGAGGGTTTTTGCCATAGGGTACATGTGCTCCCTGGAGAGAGGTAGAGAGACATCGAAAGGGAAATTGAGAATTCACCACCCAGGGGGATGGCCATACCACAATCCTTTCTCCTCCATTCTCTTGGGATTTGGAGCACACACACACACACACAGGCCCAGGGTGATTTTCAAGCCTCCAGATCCAGAACTCCAACTGTGGCCGGTCGCGTGGGAATCCAGCGCCTTAACCACTATACCCCCTGCTGCCCCTCCCCGCATCTACCTTGAAAACCATATTTGCTTTAATTTATTATTTATACACAACACCAGGGCGTCCGCCTCTCAAGAGGAATGTGTGTGTGTGTGTGGCGGGGCTTGATTCTTCACTTATCCAAGAGGACTGTATCTCTCAAATTTTCCCCGGCTGTGGACTCCAGCAGTCCTGCCCTGTCCAACCTGCTGAGGTTTGGATGATCAACGTAAATCAAGTCCGGAAAGGCCTCCTCCCATGCTCTGGGGCATTGATCACCAGACTGCAATGTTACTCTCTCTCCGGAACAGCAGGACAGGGGACGCTGGTCCCAGCCCCCAGTTGCCTCTGCCATTTAAAAATTAGCATAAAAGGCAAATATCACAGTATCTGACAAATTGCACTGACTCACATCCTAATTAATCCTATAAACGACTTCACTGTTCTGGCTTCACAGCCTGCAAGTCCAAACCAGCCTGGAGTTACTCAGAATGTCTGTGTTTAAAGAGAAACAGCCAGGATCTTCCTCTTTTTTTTTAATTTTTTGGAGAGGTTTTTGCTATGGGGTACATGCACTTGCCAGAAAGACAGAGCGAGACAGAGAGACAGAAAGTAAGAAATCACCCCCCGGGAGGGATGGCCACGGCGTGATCCCTTCTCCTCCATTCTCCTCTCGGGATCTTGGGCACGCATGCACACATGCCTGGCGTGAGTTTAAACCACCAAAACCGAGACTCGAACCACATTTGACTACGTGGGAGTCCAGCGACATAGCCATTACGCTAACTGCTGGCTCCAGGATCTTCCTCTTCAAACACTGAGGAAGTATCCTTACTGCCCTGCTGGAAAAACAAAAACAGAAACAGAAAAACAGTCCTAACTCTGGCATCGCTTCAATCAATCCTGTATGTGACATGCCCTCCCTCTCTACGGGGCCCAATCAGCCCGTACAGCCATCTGAGTGGGCTAGTGGTTAAAGCACTGGACTTCCACATGGCTGACTACAGTTCTAGTCGTAGACCCAGTGGCTTCAAACTCAAGTTACACCTGTGTGCACGTGTGCCCAAAATCCAGAGAGGAGAACATAGAGGCAGTGGGCTCGGACCTCTAGCTGGTGGGTCTCAGTTGGTTTGCTCTGACGTTTCTTTTCTCTGCTTGCAGACCACGCTGGTCGGCGTCCTGGGGCTGTGGGGTAGGAAGCTTTGTAAAGTCATTCTTTCCTGATTGGTACAGAGCCAGAGTTCCTCTGCACCCAGGTGGCTGTGGTCCACCACTTCTTGCTTATTGCCAGGGCTGCTTTCCCCTCACTGAGGAGCTGGTGGGCATCGGAAACTCGTCTGCCAGGGCAGGAGGGCTCCAGCCTGTGTCTTCCCAGCCTGTGGGTCTCCCAGCAATCATTGCACTTCCTCCTCTGTCCCTACCTGAAACTCACAGCACAAGTGGAACTTAACCACGAGATACCGAACAGCACGCCAGGCACGGGCACCGATGGATAAGTTATTTCTGAGATGCTGGGGCAAGGCCCCTGAGGCTCCTTGCTGTGCTGGGATCGCCCTTCAGATGTAGGCTCCTGAAGAGGTCCAGGGATGCTGGATGGGGCCAGGATGCCCAGGGCCCAAAAGGAGACATGTCACGGGACCAGCAGTTAGCATAATGGCTATGTCGCTGGACTCCCATGTAGTCGACCGAAGTTCAAGTCCCCAACCCAGTGGCTTAAACTCATGCCTGGTGCGTGCGCATGCATGTCCAAGATCCCTAGAGGAGAATGGAGGAGAAGAGATTGCGGTGTGGCCATCCCCCATGGGGGGTGATTTCTCACTTTCTGTCTCTCTGTCTCTCTCTGTCTTTCTGGCAAGCGCATGTGCCCTATAGCAGAAAACGGAAAGCGCATGGGCCCTATAGCAAAAAACCTCTCAAAAAAAAAAAAAAAGAAAAAAGAAAAAGAAAAAAAGGAGACATGTCACCAACCCGCCTGAAATAACGGCAGTATGTATGTCCACTCTCTCATGGCCTCACTGGGAGGTGAGTGGGGAGTTTTGGTGCTACTCTTATCACTCCCTAACTCACCGCCATCTCACAGAAGTGAGAATCGAAGCAACATTGAAGGTGTCTCGTCAGTGCAGTGGGAAGCCAGGGCTACCCTTTTCTGACACAGATTGAAGTGAAAAGAAGCAAATCGGTGAGAAAAATGTGATTCCAGTTAGGCAGAGGCTGTTTTTGAGGTCTTAGGGAACAATGGGGTCAGGTTGGACACAGAGCTGGACACAGGTCAGTGACTTCGAAGAGGCATTGGCGTCTAAGGACAGCATGACCAGGGGTGTGGGGGCCCCTCAGGATCGCTGTGGATCTGTGGTCCTCGTGGACATGCAGAAACTCAGTCACTGGAGGACAGACAGCGTCCCCAGGGAAGGCATGAGGTGGCCCACATGCGTCTGGAGAGACCTATCATGATTAGTGATTAAGTGCTGCTGTCACCGCGGCTGGAATGAAGCCCTCACGTTGTGTCCTACACAGAGCTAGGGAAATCCTATATGTGTGATCTGATTTTCTCTCTGAGAAATGGGGTTATTATTATTATTTACAGAGAAATTTGTGCTATAGGGTGGGTGTGCTTGCTGGAGAGACAGAGAGACAGAAAGTGAGAAATCACCCTCCAGAGGAGATGGCCATGCCACAATCCCTTCTCCTCCATTCTCTTCTCAAGATTTTGGTTACACACGCACACGTGCCCAGCGTGAGTTTCAAGCCACTGGGTCTAGGACTTGAACTGTAGTTAGCCATGTGGAAGTCCAGTGCCTTAACCACTATGCCACCTGCTGGCCCCAGTTATTATTTTTTAATTTGACCAGAGAGAGGGACAGAGAGAAAGTGAGAAAGCAAGCTACCAGGTCTGAGACTTGAACCACAGTCAACCATGTGGGAGTCCAGCACCTTAACTACCACGCCACCTTCCGGCCTGATAATGTTTCTTTAGGGAAGCAGTCCTACAATGGAAATCTCATAGGAGCATTTCCCTAGTTGTTTAGTTGTACCTTCTGCTCTTTAATCCTAGTAAATATTTGCCTGCCTACAAATGGTTCCTTTCTCTCGCGTGCCCTAAGAGCTGAACTGCTTGACTTCCCTACGGCAAAGCACAGTTTCTTGAAAAAGTTGTTCATTAAAGGCCATTGGCACAGCAGGAGGCAGTCCAGGCCACAGTATTTTGTAAACACTAGAAAATAACATTTTTACACACCCATAATAAATGGCTCCCAAGTGCAGCCTGTGTCAGCACAAGTATATACCAGGGGCCTCCAACGAGAGGCCTCAGCTCTCAATCAACTCCTGAGCTCTGTATCAGAAGTCTTTCCTCCTCCCAGAGCCAGCAACTTGACACTACTGTTAGCTTCTTATAAACGAAGTTTTATTTATTTATTTTATTTTGCAATTTTTTTTGAGAGGATTTTTGTTATAGGGCGCATGCGCTCACCAGAAAGACAAAGAGAGACAGAGAGACAGAAAGCAAGAAATCGCCCCCTGGGGGGATGACCACGCCGCAATCCCTTCTCCTCCATTCTCCTCCCAGGATCTTGGGCACGCACGCACATGTGCCGGGCATGAGTTTAAGCCACCGGGTCTGGAACTCGAACTGTGGTCAACTACATGGAAGTCCAACGATATAGCCATTAGGCTAACTGCTGGTCCAACAAAATTTTATTTTTTAAAGATTTATTTAATTCCATTTGTTATTGTTATGAGTATCATAACATTTTTGCATAGAAAAATACATCATGACTTTTCCAAGGACCCTGTAGTTTTAGGGCTGTGGATTCCAGGTCCCAGGGAAGGAGCAGGGACTTCCTGGGAGTTCTCCAGCCCCATAAGAGCAGGTCTGCATGTCACCACCATGCCACATTGCTGTCCTTGCTTCTGGGAATCTGCTCAAGCAGTTCTATGTTTTCTGAACATTTCAACTCTCTCAGCTGCTTCATCTTTGGTGGTCCCCCCACAGACCCGACTGCTGCAGCATGTGCCACGCTGCCTCCCACCCCATCCCTAGGAGCTTCAAAAGGACCCATCTGCTGCTCCGTGTCTTGTGTAAATACATTTGTGATGCGGCTTCCGGATCACGTGACTCCTCCTGACTTCAGTCATGCTTCTCCTTGAATTGATGACATCTCCGTGTGTCCATGTTCTCCCAGAACCAAACCGCAGACCGGATTCCCCTCTGCCCGTGGCTGGGCCTGGCTCCCAGGACTCTGGGTCCTCCATGAACAGATCCTGAAAACCTCATAGGATCTGGCTTGAGAATGGGAATTGCCAATGTCCCTACTGAGCTGAGGTCCTCGCAGGTGCCCTTCCCAAGGTCAGGGGCGCACAAACAAATGGGCGTTTCTCTCACCCCAGAGGCGGCCGGCAGCTGAACCCGTCACTCGTCTTTCTGATAGGCAGTGTTTTCTGTTCTGGATCACAATGGGATACATGCAGTGACCAATTCTATGGCTTCGCAATTCTGCCCATTTGTGTGAAAATTACCTGGGAGCTAGGCTGGCCCTGTAGGCTAGTGGTTAGGGGAACTGGATCCCACACAACCCACTGTAATTGGAATCCCAGCTTCGGGGCTTGGAAAACACGCCATGGCGTGTGCATGTGCGTGCATGCCCAAAGTCCCGACAGGATGGAGAAACGGAGGAAAAGGGATTACGGCCTGACATGGTCCATTGGGAAGCTCTTTCTCCCTCTCCCAGTCCTCTAGCATGTGCATGCGCTCTCTGACAATGACAAAAACCCCACCAGGGCCAGAAGGTGGGGTAGTGGATAAGGCACTCCCATATGGCTGACTGCAATTTGAGCCCTGGACCTGGTGGCTTGAAACTCACGTCGGGTGCGTGTGTGTGTGCCCTAAATCCCAGGAAGAGAATAGAGGAGAAGGGACTATAGGGTGGTCAACCCCACTTCTCCACCACCCACCACAGATGCTATTTCTCACTTGCCCTCTCACTATCTCTGTCTCTCTCTGGTGAACACACACACCCTACAGCAAAAAAAAAAAAAAATCACCTGAAAGATTTTAAGAATCCCAGTGCCTGAACTCCACTCCATACTGAATAAATCAGAATCGCTGGGAACTGATATTTTTAAAAATTCCTCAAGTGGGGACCAGCAGATGGCATAATGGTTACATCACTGGACTCCCGTGTACTCAACCATGGTTCAAATCCTGGTCCTGGCAACTTGAAACTCATGCTCCCCTGCAGAGCAGTTAACTGTTGTGCTACAGGGGTGGTCCAGGTTTTTTATTTCAAAATTTGGGGCTGGGACTGGCAGATGGCGTAATGGTTACATCACTAGATTCCCAAGTAGTGAACCCTGGTTCAAGTCCTGGACCCAGCAGCTAAAAACTCACGCTTGCCGTGTGTGTGTGCATGCCCAAAATCCCAAGAGGAGAGTGGAAGAGAGGGGACTGCGGCATGGCTATCCCCCGGAGGGGTAATTTCTTCCCTTCTGTTTCTCTGTCTCTCCAGCGAGTGCATGCACCCTATAGCAAAATCTCTCTCTCAAAATAATAATAATAATAACCTCAAATTGAGAGCCAATGAGACTGCCCTCACACCCAGCTCTCACATGGCCTAGTTTGTAGGTCAAGTCCTGGACCTGGAGGCCTGATAAATATGCCAGGTGCGTGTGCGTGTGCATGAGCGTGTGTGTGCATGTTCATGTGTGTGTGTCCAAAATCCTGAGAGAAGAATGGAGAAGAAGGAATTGGGGGTGGCCATCCCTCCTGGGGAGGCCATAATTTCTCAGTTTCCCTCTCTCTTTGTCTCTCTCCACTGAGCACATGGCAAAAAAAACAAAAACAAACAAACAACAACAACAACAACAACAACAAACTAAATTAAACAAACAAGCAAAATTAACATTTCATAATACATGCATACGTGCAAAAAAGAATAAATCGGAAAACAAAAGTAGCTCAGCATTTCACAACCACAGGGTGGTTAGTGCAATGAAAAATACAAACAACTGCCAGGGTCAGGTGCATCCCTAACATTTGTGGAGCTTCTAGCAAGGCAAACAGCTGCCAGGGTCAGGCATCCCTAACATTTGTGGAGCTTCTAGCAAGAGCCCACGCAGAGGCCCCTACACCGTAGGTCTCAATGTCTACAACTGATAAAATACGTTCTTGTCCTCAGGTCTTTGCAAACCTACCTTTAGCAACCTAATGACTAGGGTCAAATCTGGAATTCCAGACAGTCTGAGGTTAACCGCCGGTGTGTGGATGTGATGGTGTAGACAAGTCAGCTCTTGGCCCATAGCCTGCCCCCTCACTTCTCACCCCGACACCTGGGCAGCCTCTCAGGCAGGTGCACGGACTCTCCAATTTACTTGCCCAAGGACCATCCACACCCCCGTCAACAGCTGCCCTTCTTTACTCATTGGTCAGGAGTGCAAACAATTGCAACATGGCCTTTCCCAGAAGGACAGACCCCAGAGAATCGATCTATGCAGGCCCTCAAAGTGAGAATGAGAAAGTTTGGCTAGGACATATGGAATGTGGTCTGGAGAAAAACACATGGACCCTGGGTGAGGATTTCCTTACTTATCAGATGAGGCAGAACTGGGGCCAAGATAGGACCCCTCTCCTGGGTCTGAGGCCCATGCTCACTGTCCCTGCACACGGGGTTCACATTCCACCCTGTGCCTTGCTTCCTGTGCTTCTAGCCCTTGTCATTTCCGTATCACAGAGTGCTCCAGCTTGCTCAACTCACAGTGCGCTGTGGCCGAGCCAGGATTCCACCCCAGCCCTCAGATGCCATGCCATTGACTGCTGTGGTTTACTGCTTTCCATAAAAGGATGAGATACACACTGGATCTGATTGTCATGCCAACCAACTTCCTTCCCACCAAGGCTGTTCAGCTGTGTGCAGCGCAGGTCACAGTGTAGCCAACTATAATGAGAAGGCCATCCAGGAAGGCCATCCAGGTAGCTAGACCAAGGTTCTAATTCTAATATCCTCTCATTTCATGATTTCAGACCTGCTCACTCACCTTAGACACACGCTAGAGAAAAATTCTATTACTGAATACTCCTACTCTGGGCTTTGTTAATCACTTCTGACCACTGCTAATAGCATCTTTTTTTTTTGTTGTTGTTGTTTTGGAGAGGTTTTTGCTATAGGGTGCGTGCACTCACCAGACAGACAGAGAGAGACAGAGAGACAGAAAGCGAAAAATCACTCCCCCAGGGGGGATGGCCACACCACAATCCTTTCTCCTCCATTCTCCTCTTGGGATCTTGGGCACGCACGCACACGCGCCCGGCATGAGTTTAAGCCACCAGGAAAGGCATGCATGCTTCCTCTCCGGGCCTACGTCACTCATACTCTGCTTGGAAATAAACTGCATTAATTATTAATTTCTTAGAATTGGTTATTTTCCATCGACACAACTTTCATAGGAAGCCACCAGTCCACTTCTTACCTAAATCTAGTCTTTCACCGTAGAACTAGATTTAAATCGAGTAACTCTGTTACTTTGAGACATTTGAATGAGTCATGTGACCTCCTCAAATCTTCACTTCCTTCATTTAATTTGAATGAAGATTAAACCTAATTTACAGGAAAATACTTGTCCAACCAGCTTGCCCTGTGCTCAGTGGCACAGCATGACTTCCTAAGTGGTTACTCTCATCTGCTCTCCAAACTGTTACTAAAAATGCCGATGATAGCTTTCTGTGAAGTCTGTAGGATTTTGAAATAAGCTATTACTAATTGCCCAAGGCCGTTGTAGGATTCAAAGGGAAATTCTGTTTTGTGCTTCTTCATCTTGCGCAGTCATCAAAGCAAAGCCTGTAATAGGTTTCTCGACTTCTGGGGCCACTTCTTTCTTTAGCCAGGACAGAAGTCCGTGGGTGTAAGTTCTTCATAAAAAGGTGAAGTGGCATCTTCACGGGAACAGTTCCTCCTCTGCCGTGGCCACTGACAGCAGCCAGGACTCATTGCCATCCCAGAGTCTCACTTCCTTTATCCAGTTTTTCTTTTTATGTCTGTGCTTATGGAACTTGAAGGGGAAAGTTTCTACCAAAAACCCAGAGGGAAGTGGCATCTATTCTTGTACCTTTGGTGTCTAGATCTGTGGTGTGTCCACTATGAGGAGAGCAACTTTCAGCATCACTATGTCCTGGGTACCTCTAGTGGATCAGGCTCTAAGGTCTCTCTCCTCATGGAACTTGGTCTCTAAGGCCTCTCCTCATGGAACTTGGTGTCTAGAAGGAATGACTTTAGCACCTAAGCCCCTCGACGGAAAGCCCACACATAACTATTGTAAGCTACATCAGGGGCACTTTCCTAAGTCAGCAGCCTAAGCTATAAGGCATGACGAAATTGTAGCTCTCATTTAAAAGTCTTAAAATCTATTTTCAAGAGAGTAAATGAGTAAAAACTGGCTACCTATTAACCATGGGTGATCACTCAAACTCCTTGCCTCACTCCACCAGACTAAGTCCTGGGTCTGAGATCCTCTGATACTTAAAAAACCATCTGTGCTTTCAAACACAGGCTCAGATCTGCCATTTGCTGTCAGACATGAAGACATGAGAGTCCAATGTAATATGGTTTTGCTTTACAAAACCTAAAGCCTTTATGGGTCCATTCGCTGCTAAACAATAAATCTATGATGAGCGCATGCTCTCCTCCTAAAGTATTCCTTGATTAAGAGGTGAGAAGTACGGACCTTCTGGAAACAGGAGGAAAGAGAGGCTTGTAGAGACAGCAAAGGATGGTCATTGAATTTAAATGTCAGCCGTTAAGGTATACTTTGTTCAGTTATCTCATTTCATTCCCAATGGTTCTATAAAAATGAGTGGTGGTTCCCAAACATAGAGATTAAGGCTCAGAGAGTTTTAATAATTGACCAGGCTTTCATCCAGGTCCATCTGCTTTCTCGCCATGCTATGGCGTTCTGTCTTAGAACTTGAATAGGTAGCTGCATCTGATGAATCAGGCAACTAAACAATCATATTCCATGCTCCTCTCTTCTCTAAAAGCGATAATCCTATTTTTTTTTTTCAAACAACAATTATCTGTCCTTTTAAAAAGTGTACTTATTTCAGGGCTGGCAGGTGGTGTGGTGGCTGAGGGCGCTGCAGTTCCACATGGCCAACCACAGTTCAGGTCCCAGACATGGTGACTGCTTTCTTGCTCCCCCCTCTCTGTCTGTCTTTCTCTGGTCAAATTAAATAATAATAATAATAATAATAATGATAACAAATGGAATTTAATTAATTAATTAATTATTTTTAAAAGTGTATTTATTTCATGGCAGTAAGAGATAGAGAGAGAGAGGAAAGACAAGCACTCTCAACAGGGTCCCTTGCTTTGATTCCCCAGCCTTCCCAGAGAGCCAGGATCATGAGTGTGTACAACTGTCACATACAGGTTACCTGGAGAGTCAAACCACAATCTTTCATTCGGATCCAGCTTCTCTTGACCAGGGCCTTCCTGGTGCACCACCAGGGTTAGTGGTGCAAGAAATCTTGGGTAGCTCTACTCTTTTTTGTTTTTCAATTATTTATTTTATTTTAATTTATTTATTGTTATTATTATTATTTTTTTAATTTGCGATAGGGCACATGCGCTCACCAGAGAGAGAGAGAGGGAAAGTGAGAAAGCAAGCTTCCCAGTCCAAGATTCAAGCTGCAGTCGGTCATGTGGGAGTCCAGGACATTAACCATAGCACCTGCTGGCCTGGTAGCTCTACTCTTTACCAGATGGATGGCCATGAATAATCCACTTCCAAACATTAGCTTCCTCAGTTTACTGAGATAGGAATAATAACAGTAAAAGGGAATTAGTAACTATAAAGAGTACTAGAATAGGAAGGGTAAAGCTTAGGTCATGGAGTGAGATAGCCATGAACCTGAATCGTTTACGAGTTACATGACCTTGGAGAAGTCACTTAATTTCTTTAAGTTTCCATATCCTCATCTGGCAAATGGGAAAAGCCATAGGCCCTCCCACATGGTATGGTGTCAAGCATTCCTTGATGTGTGTAAACACTTGGCACCATGACTGGAAGTTTGCGAGCACTCAATAAAACCAGCTACTGTTATTACCCACACTGATCACAAGGCTGCTGTCGCTCTTGAAACTTCAAGCAATAACATGGATGAGAAGTTTTGTAAACTGTGAAGTTTTCTTATTGTGATACTTACCATTAGTGAAGGAGATAGTTGTGGTTGTGGTCAGCACTTACTATTAATAATCTCTGCAGGTATGTGTTCCAAGAAGACCCAAAGGATGCAGATGCTTCTGGCCCTCAAATAGATCTGAATGAAATATTTCTTTCTTTCTTTTCTTTTTTTTTTTTTTGAGAGTTTTTTGCTATAGGGCATGCGCTCACCAGACAGGCAGAGAGAGACAGAGAGACAGAAAGCAAGAAATCACCCCCCAGGGGGGATGGCCACACCGCAATCCCTTCTCCTCCATTCTCCTCTTGGGATCTTGGGCACACAAGCACATGCGCCCAGAGTGAGTTTAAGCCACCGGGTCCGGGACTCGAACCGCGGTCAACTACGTGGGAGTCCAGCAACCTAGCCATCACACTGACTGCTGGTCCCGAATGAAATATTTCTGCATCTCAAACAAAAAATGCATCACGTGTGATTAGAACACGTTCACCCAGAGTGGCTACTACATTTGGAATAAACATTTGTGAAAATGGTTCACAGGAGATCCTTCCCCCACCTCCAGCCAGTACTGGTACTGACCAACATTTATTTTTAAGAACTATTTTTATTATTATTATTATTATACTTCCTCCATTCTCCTCTCAGGATCTAGGGCACGCATGCATACACACCCGACGTGAGTTTAAGCCACCAGGTCTGGGACTCGAACTGCGCTCGACTACATGGGAGTCCAGCGATATAGCCATTATGCCAACTACTGGTCCCTATTTTTATTATTTTAACTTTATTTATTTATTTTTATTTATTTATTTAAATTTGACCAGAGAGGGAAGGTGAGAAAGCAAGCTGCCTGGTCTGAGACTCAAACTGTGGTCTGCCGTGTGGGAGTCCAGCACCCTTCACCACCACGCCACCTGCCAGCCCCTATACGGACCAACATTTATTCTGAGTCCTGGGAGTCATGCCAATTATTTCTCTGAGAAAGCATGGCAAAGGGATAATCTGGACATCAGGAAGTGAACCATCCAGGGTATATGAGTGAGATATCACAGAAGCTCCGGATCCACAGCTGTCCCCACTGGCACTGTGCCCAACTCTCCAAAGCAGACTAAAATACTTTGCAAAGAAATGAACAAAGTTCCTAAAGCAGACCACCCCCTCTCCAGGATGGGTATGTTAAATTGTGGTCCATGTGGCCACACTTCCTTCTCCCATTCTCATGGCGGACATTGCTATCTGATAATCTTACTCTTTCCTGTGGAGCCCACACAGAGCTTCAGAATCCTTCCCAATAAAGCATGTGCCACTGAAAAATCAATCTGCATAGGATCGAATCCAATGGAATACCTCCTTCATACTATCAGCCTAGTGTTCATATAACATGTTAAAGACAATGGCAATGGTAAGCCCTACTGTTTTGTATCAAACAGCTATTCCTCTGCTCTTCCTCTTTCTCGATATTGTGGAGGCTAGAAATGTCAGGTCCAATTTCCCAGCCTCCTTTGCAGTTAGGATGTTTTAAGTCCTAATCATGGCCAATGGGACTCAAGGGATACCTCCCACGTAACTTCTAGTGATAGTTTTCCCCCGATAAAAGAGATGCATAGAGAGAAACAGTACTCTTTACACTTGGGACTTGTTTACGTGAGGATGTAATATCTGGAGCTATGACCACCATCTTGTAACCATGAAGGTCTAAGCCTAGGGACCAGCAGATAGCATCATGGTTACGTCTCTGGACTCTCATGTAGCTGATTGAGGTTTGAGCCCCAGACCCAGAGGCTTAAAACTCACACTGGGTGCCTGTGTATGTGTGCTCAAAATCCTGAGAGGAGAATGGAGGAGAAGAAATTATAGTGTGGGCATCTCTCCTTGGGGGTGATTTTTTTGCTTCCTGTCTCTCTGTCTCTGTCTGGTGAGTGCACATGCCCTATTGCAAAAATCTCTTAAAAAAAAAAAATAAAGTCAAACCCTAAAGACAAGTCAGTGCTCTTCAGATAGTGGGGCAGAAAAATAGGAAGCACATGGATCTTTAGTAACATTGTCACTAAATTTGCCAAATTTGGAGCCATCTACATGCTGACTGCTCATTATATGAGAAAAGAAGTCCTTCTTATGTCAGCCACTGTTAAGACAGTCAGTCACTTGCAGCCAAACGCATTCTTCCTGATCCAGATTCTTTTGCTTGTTTTGTGGCATCTCTGCCTTAGATGGCAGAGCACACCCTTCGGTGGAAAAGCTGAATACACCAGCCACTCACCTTGCTGCTTCCCGTGCAGTTCAGAATGGGCATATTACCTAGGCTCCACCGAGCTTATGCTCCTATGCCAAGACTTGAGTCAGTAGGTCATGGTGAGTAGAAACAGATGATACAGACCCATGCCAGAGAAGGAAGCCAGTGCTATATCCAGCGTCCACAGATCCAAAGACAGCAGTGGCAGTGACTGGCTGCAGCTGCATCTGGGGCCTGGTGGTGTCCAACGTCAGGAGCACCATTGGTGTTGGCCTTTCCCAGCAGCAGCATCAGTGGCATTATTTGGAGAGGGAGGGAGAGGGGGTCATTCCTGGGTACACAACTTCTCCTGGCTCTCTCTTCTTCTAGTTGAGTGTTGGTGCTTCTCAATATCCTTTTACTCCATTTCCATTTTACTTAAGGTACAAAATTGTTAACTGTTTGTCCTAGTTAGTTTGTGCAGCTATAATAAAATATCTGAGGCTGGGTAATAAAGAACAAAAATGTTGACTAGTCGGTGGTGTAGTGGTTAAAATCCCAAATGGCCTATAGCGTGGTTCAAGTCCCAGACCAGCTGCTTAAAACAATGCCATTTGTGTGTGTGCATGCATGCCCAAAGTTCCAAGAGGGGATTGCAGTGTGGCCATCCCCCCTAGGAGGTGCTTTATCACCCAGTAAGTGCACATGCCTTATAGTAAAATTAAAAGAAAAAAAAGAGCAAAAATTAATTTCTCATAGGTCTAGAGACTTAAAGTTCAAGATCAAGGCACCAACACATCAAGTTGTCCAGTAATGGCTGCATTTTCTGGAGGGAAGGAATTGCTGTACCCTCACATGGCAGAAGAGCAAAATGGCAGGTAGTAACTAAACACTCCATGAAGCCTCTTTTGTGAAGACCTTGATCCCATTCACAAAGGAGAAGCCCTCACGGCCTAATTACCTCTGGGAGGCTCCTCCTTAAGATATCATTACATTGGCAACACACAGTACATTCAAACCATAGCACTGTTGCTTATAATGAAGAACTTTGACTGATACAATAACCCACATCCAGTGACAACTGTGGCTGATAATATCTGGAAGAAATTCATTGTTAATAAACAGCTTATTGCCATGTTGTTCTTTCTTTCTTTTGAAAGAATTGTTCATGTCATTTCATTTATCATCCTTATTATTTTAAAATCTGATCCAGACGCTCACCAGAGAGGGAGAGAGGAAGTGAGAAAGCAAGTTCCCAGGCCCAGGACTCAAACCATGGTCAGCCATGTGAGAATCCAGTGCCTCAACCACAAGCTACCTATTGGCCCTGTCAATGTTCATAAGCACATAGATGAATACACCTCAGAGACCTAGTACGTAAAAAAAGTCAAAATTTTTTTCCTTTATTAATTCAGATTTCCATTGTGAAGGAGGTATAAAATTTAATTAAATTGTTCAAATAATCCTCTGAAAACCCATACGAAATAATATTTTCTACTTCCTGGAAGGAAACGAGAGCTTAGCTTGTCTCTTCTTTGTGACTGCTCGGAACGTCCGCAGTGACCCAGTTACCATAGTAAGAGCTTCCTTTTCAAAGCATAGCAGAGAGGCAGCCAGAATCATATGATTATTTTCCTGCTTCCATAGACACCAATGTCATTGTAAACTCCATGTATTGTTGCCTTCTTCCTTTACACAAACCGTATGCTGTGGAGGTTTCCTGAGATCTTGGTATGGGGCCAGCCAAGTAGATTTTGGCAACAGCTGCTTCTCTCCTGATTCAGTTTTGAGTTCTTTGATAGATGAGGGTGTGAGTAAAGCCTTGAAGTCATAGGGAGAAGTGTATGAGAGCCAAGAATAGAACCACACTCCGTTCCAGGTTATTTTGTTAGCTGGGCCTCAGTGGTAGACCAGATGCCTGACACTGATCCTTTAACTATTTGGTTCTCTCTAGGCTAAAATTGTTGTCATAAGTTTATGTGATTCAAATCTCAATTTCCTACTATTCTTCATATCCACAACCTCCTTTTTCTGGTTGGTTAGATAATAATAATAAGAAGAAGAAGAGTTTTTTTTTTTTTTTTTTTTTTTTTACTATAAGATGTGTGTGCTCACTGATAAAAAAGAGAGATTTTTTTCTGGTTAGATAATAATAATAAGAAGAAGAAGAATAGTTTTGTTTTGTTTTGTTTTTTTTGCTATAAGATGTGTGTGCTCACTGATAAAAAAGAGAGATCCCCCAGGTAATGACCACACCACAATCCCTTCTCTTCCATTTCTCCCTCCTTCAAAGATTTTGGGCACACATGTACCTGTGCCCTGTGTGTTTTTCAAGCCACCAGATCTGGGACTCGCACTGAGCAGTTGGGTATGCATGATCCAGCTCCCTTAATCACCATGCCATCGGCTGGCCCAATAATAGCCTACACTATCAGCATTATGACAGACTAGGTGTTTTCTCTATGTCATTTAATTTAAACCTTCTACCTTCTCTATAAGGTAAGTTTTACTACTCCATTTTACAGATGAGAAAGCTTAGATGCAGAGAGGTTAAGAAACCTGTCCAAGGTAACTCTGAGAGGTTGACCTTATTATTTATCTTCCCATATGTCCTTGCATTCTGGCCCAGACTCCTTGACAGCAGAAGTCTAGTAATACTGACCATTCTAACACCCACAGTGTTAGAAATAATGTACAAGGTTGGTCAGTCGCTTTGTGTTTTTCGATATCCCAGGATAGAGAGACGTAGTAATTATTTGACTTGACAAAAGAGTTAGGCGGTGGTGTGCTGGAAAATACTAAACTGGCCCTCCCAGGATCCAAAGCCCCAATTTGAATTGTTCACCTATTTCCATTGTGTAAATACTCCTGCCATGGCTGATCTCAAGCTACCAGAGTGAAGTCATTTAGGAAGAGATGTGCACAATTGTACTCAAGACCTGTTGGAAACCAACTCCAACACCTCCCTGGCTCCCATGTATGGATTTTTAAGGGGCCTTAAGTTTTTCTTGCCTATTTGGGTGGTATTTTGGCTCTAGGGTCCTCTAAGAGTTTGCGTAAAGCACAGTGCCTTGGCCGAGTTTGCTAACGGACTGGTGGATAATTTACCCAAATCGTTCTCTCACACAGAGGGTCATACTGGTCTTGACTGTGCCCACACAGCTCCATGCCAGCCCTAAGAGGTACACAGCCCCTCTTATCTGGTTATGTTTAGGGAGAATATAGTTGCCTGCCCCACGGCCATCCTTCTTCATAAAAGCAAACAAAGGAAAGCCTTTTTGCTGTGACTGAAATCAACAAGGTGAGGAATTTCGTCTAAGAATGGGTCACCCTAAAGGTATGCAAAATATGTCTGACCAAGAGCGAAATTTCAGGATTTAATACTCTTCCTGCCAGCAGCAGACATTGTTGTTCTTCTCCTACGTCTGAGATGCTCTTGTTTTTGTTTTGTTTTGTTTTGCTTTAATTTGCTGATGGGTACATACTCTCACTGGAGTGAGAGAGAGAGAAAGTGAGAAAGTTCCCCCCATGTTGACGGTCACACAGCAATCCCTTCTCTATTTTTTTCTTTCAAGATTTTGGGATCACACACACACACACACACACACACACACAACATTTTTTTAAGCTGTCAGGTTCAGGACTCAAACTATAGTTGCTCTTGTTTAAACAAAAACGTAAAACA
The DNA here is from genome assembly GCF_000334495.1 of Tupaia belangeri chinensis. Classification (NCBI taxonomy): domain Eukaryota; kingdom Metazoa; phylum Chordata; class Mammalia; order Scandentia; family Tupaiidae; genus Tupaia; species Tupaia belangeri. The sequence continues at coordinate 1,588,149 of NW_006198705.1, forward strand.
CCTCTGGTTGAAGTCCTGGTTAAATTCATCACACTTATCCTTACCAAGAGGAAAGTGTTTTACAGTGCTTGCTCTTAGAGATGCTGGATCCTCTGTCTCTGAAAGAGTTGTACATGGAACAATAAGCAAATATGGAGGTTTGGTCATTAAAAGGGAAATGGACTTCTAATTTCCAGTATGTCTCAACAGAGTTCCAGATTTTATCTTAAGTTAATGAAGTTGGAAATAATACTTGGCAGCTCAGTAACAGAATGACTTCATAGGCATGCATGCTTGAGCTAGGAAACCCATTCATTGTTTCAATGAACTGTTACTGGGTGTCTGTTAGGTGCCAGACACTCTGTAAAGGTCTGGGGATGCAGAGGAGACACAGGCCAAAGACTAGGGATGAAGTGACTGGGAAATGCTGAGCAGGGATCAGCAAACTACACCCTGGGGACTGCCCAGCCCACACACTGGGGCTTTACTATAACACAGCCACCATACATTCATATTGTCATGTGTGGTTGCTCCAGCCCCGTGAGGGCTGAGTCCCTGAGACAGGAACTGCAGGTCCACAAAGTCTACACTACGTACCATCTGACCCTTGAAAGAAGGTTTGCCGACCTCTGTTGTAAAGAAAGCAAATGAGGAGACCAGCAGTTGGCATAATGGCTATGTTGCTGGACTCCCATGTAGTCGACCACATTTTGAGTCCCAGACCTGGTGGCTTAAACTCATGCCTGCATGCCCAGGATCCCAAGGGGAGAATGGAGGAGAAGGGATTGCGGCATGGCCATCACCCCTGGGAGGTGATTTCTCACTTTCTGTCTCTCTGTCTTTCTGGCGAGCGCACATGCCCTATAGCAAAAACCTCTCCAAAAAAAAGAAAAAGAAAAGAAAGCAAATGTGTCCCTTCCTCACCATGAGATAAAGATAAGTAACTGTGGTGGGTGAAATTTGGAAGGTGGATTTATAGGGGAAGGATTGAGACTGAGAAAGGGAGTAGGACTAGCACCCACAATGTTGTTATAGCTTGGAGGGTGGGACCTCCATTCCTGGTTCCTCCTCTTCCTCCTTCCACCTTGCAGGCCTTGTGTCATCAACATGCCCAGAATATCCTGGTGTCCAGTAAGACAAACTGTTTACATGTTTCTCAAAAACACCCACATCTTCATGTGAGTTGCTCTCCCTACCCCTAGAGAACCTGGAATGATGTGGGTATTATTTAAAAAATGATGCATGGAGACCAGCAGTTAGCATAATGGCTATGTCGCTGGACTCCCATGTAGTTGACTGTGCTTCAAGTCCCGGACCTGGTGGCTTAAATACACACCGGGTGCGTGTGCGTGCGTGCCCAAGATCCTGAGAGGAGAATGGAGGAGAAGGGATTGTGGCATGGCCATCCCCCCTGGGGGATAATTTCTCGCTTTCTGTCTCTCTGTCTCTCTGCCTGTCTGGCAAGTGCACGCACCCTATAGCAAAAACCTCTTAAAAAAAAATAAAAGAAAATAGGACACTATTAAACTTGGCAAGTTAGAACGTGTGGAAGTGTTTTTCATCATTGTGACCATGATCATGCTAATCCAACATAAAGCTCTATCGGATAATTTGCTCTTTAATAGATAAACATAGGGCTAAGCAGCTGCTAAGTGACTTGACAGTGAATCTTTGATTTATTTCTTTATCTTTTTTTTAATTACATTTAATCACTTTACACTGTTACAACAGGGTTTTTCCCAGGGCAAATACAGTGCTATCACTCAAGTGGATCTTTATCAGAATTAGAGAAATAGCAATAGGTTAGAGGCAGGTAAGGAAGCCTGCTAGGAGCAAAGATAACCTTGCCTCCCCCTCTAACTCACCCCTGCAGTTCAGGGAGAATGGATGATCTCAAAGGTTACAGGCTCTGTGAATTGTGCACACGACGTTGATCAGTGAAAAATAACCTCCTAACGATGATTCCATTAAACAGACATTGAGGCCCGTAAGGCATTGCTGCACCTGCATCCTGTCCCGAGGTGGCACAAACCTCAGCAAGACCAGCTGTTGGCCCTTTGACAAGCTCACAATCCAGCAGGAGAGGGCAGAGCTTCAGTGTGTGTCCGTGTAAGTCAATTGCGATTACTTCCGGTAGAGCTGTGAACCATCTGGTCACTGCCAGCTAGTATTTTGTCTCCCCACGTCTCTGTCCTCATTCTGCTATCAATAGTACCCACACCCTCCTGCCCCTTCCCCACCTCTGTCTGCACCATGGGACTTGAACCGCACTCCCAAAGCACCCAGCTGGATCTCACACCCGCCCTGAGTACTTCCTGCTCTAGGCCCCAGCAACAGGCAAAGAGTCCCTCCCCAAGCCTGTCCAGCTGAGAGCAAAGCTTTTCCCCAAGCTGTAGGCTAGAGTCTCAGGGTCTTGCCCATGGAATGTACAGAGTTTGAGACCATGACGCCGATGACCCTCAGAGAAGGACCAGGAGAGCTATGACAGTGGTCAGCTCCTCATCCCCTGGGAGCTCTGCCCTTCCCACAGCTGGGCTTCAAATGACCCATTTTTGCCCAAGTTAGTCTGAGCCAGGTTTTGGCTCTTGCCGAAAAGTCCTGCTAATAAAAATGCCACCCAGAAAGTCCAGGAGAACAAGATATTAGTTCTGGCTGGTGAGTATTTCCAGCAGAGGTTCGAAGAGGCAGAGGGCTTCTGCAGACCGACTGGGAGGGCACAGAGGCAGCTGGTGAGGCATATTAAAAGGTAGGACAGTGTGGCTGGTTCGGAAACAGGCCAGGGAAGATGTGATGGGGCCTATGGATGGAAGGACTGGACAGGAAGAAGACCAAGAAAAACAACCCAACCCCAAAGGTGGGACTGGGCCTAGAATATTTATGATGCGCTTTGAATGCAGGGGAGGAATTCTTATGCCATTCTGTTTTTTCTCCCCTTTAGGATATTTGATGGGCCTTTTTACAGGCTTGTCCTGAGGCTATGCCTTTCCATCAGACAAGAGCCGGAAAGGGACAATAAATGTCTAATAAGGGAGTCATGAAATTTAGGCAACCTCTGGGAAAATTGTGCACTCCGTAGTACTCAGCCAACATTGAACTGGAAGTACTCAACCAATGAGGAACTGGGGGAGGGACTTGCACACTAGGGAATAAATCCTTTATTGTAACAGTTCCTGGCATGCCTGCCCATCAGACACCCGATCTTGCAAGACCACCTTAAAATCTGGCTTCACCGTGCCTATGTCTCTGTCCATTCTTTGGCATTGGATGGGTGAGTTGTTTCTCATCTCTCTCTCTCTCTCTCTCTCTCTCTCTCTCTCTCTCTTTCTGGCATAAAAGAAAGGAATGAATACATTAAAAAAAAAAAAAAGAGGGGCCAGATGGTTAGGAGTAAACACCATTCTTCATAGGAGAGAGAAAAATTGGGAGCTAATGGGACCAATACTCAGACAATGGATAACAGAGGATTCTCTTTGGGAGCTCCATGGGACGACAAGTGACTGAAAGGTTGGAGGTCAAGAGTGAAACTCCAGGAACAAAGGTTTTCTTTAGCAGAGGACTCTCTTTGGGAGCTCCATGGGACAAGTGACTGAAAGGTCGGAGGCCAAGAGTGAAACTCCAGGAACAAAGGTTTTCTTAGTATGCAGATGAAGTTTGTTAGGTAATCGCCTCAGATTCCCCTCTGAAAGTAGATGATCTTCTGTCTGAGTGACTACTTTCCATGTCTCTTCTCAGGTGGCTAATCTTTCCTGGTTATTTGATGAGATTCCTAGGGAGGGGGGGGTTGAGAAAATTATAATTCTCTTGGAAAGAAATTTGCTCTGTCATTTAAGTACATTCTAGAGAGTTTCTCCCTGTACTTAGGGAAGGGAGAGAACAAGACAAAGTTTAAAGGGGTCTTGGTTCTGGGGCTCTTTCTTGAACTTAGCATGTCAAAGTGCTGGTCTTTGGGTAACATTTTCTGAGCCCTAACAATAGGAGATCTCGAAGTCTTTTATTAAAATACTTATTTGTTTATTTATTTTTTATTGCCAGAAGGTTCATATGCTAGAAAGAAAGACAGAGAGAGAGTGTACCCTCCAATGGGGCATGATCACATCACGAGATTTTTCCTATTTTTCCTTCTTTTCTCCTACCCGTCAGGATTGGGGTATGCACCTGGCGTGTTTTGCAAGTCTCTAGGGCTGGGACTTAAACTGCTATTGGCCATGAGGGATCTAGCTCCCTACACAGGGCTTAATCACTGTGCTATGGGGCCAGCCCTTTACGTCTTGATTGTGGTAGAAGCTACAGTACCGTATACGTTTGTCACAACCCATTGAACTGCACCCTGAACATGGGTTGATTTAAAAATATTTATGAATGAACCTTTTTTTTTTTTTTTTTGGAGAGGTTTTTGCTATAGGGCGCACACACTCACCAGAAAGACAGAGAAAGAGAGACAGAAAGTGAGAAATCACCTACTGGGGGGACGGCTACACCACAATCCCTTCTCCTCCATTCTCCTCTTAAGATCTTGGATATGCACACACACACATCCGGCATTAGTTTAAGCCACTGGGTCTGGGACTCAAACTGCAGTTGACTACATAGGAGTCCAGCAACATAGCCATTACACCAACTGTTGGTCCCATGAATAGACCTTTTATTTGCAAAAGAATATATATCCATTGTAGGAAATGAAAACAAAATGAAAAAATAAAAAGGGCCCCAAAGAAAAACATTAGAATCACCCATAATGTAGAAGTATATCCTTGTATCATCCTTATAATAGAATTGGGATTACACGGGCCATTTTTTAAAATCTATTTTGAGCCATTATGCCAACTGCTGGTCTCGAAATGTTATGCAAGGAATCTTGACATAGGAGTTAGAGCCCGTTTTTAGGTCGATAGGGTGAGGATCTCAACATGGAGTCACTGTGGTTAATTTCAAAATGGAGTTGTAGTAGGTTGTTCTTTCTACAGCCAGGTAAATACACATTCCACATCCCCTTACCTGCCTTGGTTGGTATTTGACTCCTTGCCACTGGGTTAAATTTTATAAAAACTAGTTAAAAATAACAAAGAGCCACCTGCCCTAACACTCCCTTTAGGAAGTAAAGGTTAACCCAAGGTCCTAGGCTTCATGGAACAAAGTCTAAGGCCGATGCTGATAAAATTCTCCCAAGAAATGTTGGTGAACAGACATTCTTGAGCAAGGCTGTATATAACTAGGACATTTTGGCACCCTGTGACAACCCACCTTGGGGCCCCTCCCTGCCTGTTTGGGTACTTTGTCTCTTATCTTTTGTATAATAAACTCTGCTTTTAGTGCTCTTTCATTTGTTGGTACCTCTATGTCTTCACTAGCCTAAGACAAGAACCTAGTCATCTCATGGCCCAGAATCCAGCACAGGTCTTGGGCCTGATCACCCCAGAAATTCCATATCAATATGACTGAACTTCTGAAAAGTTTTATAATCTGCTTCCAAACACACTACAAAAGCAAAGGGCTTCAAGATCACACTGAGTAATCAACAGACTGAGGGCACAGCCTCACAAGACAGTGGGTTCATAGTAAAACCACGTTGAAGAACAATCCTCAAGTCCATAGAGAAGTTCCACGCATTTGCTCTGTAGAGGACAAACATATTAATTTTCTCTCTACCCTTCTGAGTTCTTAGTCAGACCAGATTCCAGAACACAAGACAGATAAAGAAGACAAATACCAATTCATTAGCGTGTATAATTATATATACAAGGAAGATACCCAGGAGTATGAGTGAATCTCAAAGAGATGATTTAGGCAACACCCTGGTGGTAGCCAACCAAACCGCAGTGCTGGAAGTCACATGGCCAACTGCAAGCTCAGATCAGCTGAACTTGCTGATCTGGTCAGCTTGAAAACATCCTCGATGCTGTACACATGCCCAAGATCCTGACAAGCTAAGGGCCAGCGAAAGGAGATTGTAGTGTGAAAACACCCTGTCAAGGTTCACCTTTCTGTCAAGTTCATCTCTGTGTGTGTGTATGTGCCCTCTTTCATGAATAAAAATAATCTTAAAAAAATGAGAAAAGGTGGTTTAGGTTCAGGTTTAAATACCATCTTCAGTTTAATGACATAATTCTTTTTTTTTTTTTTGAGAGTTTTTTGTTATAGGGTGCATGCACTCACCAGAAAGAGAGAGAGAGACAGAAAGACAGAAAGCAAGAAATCACACACCCCCAGAGGGAATGGCCATGCCATAATCCCTTGTCCTCCATTCTCCTCTCTAGATCTTGGGCGTGCTCGCACATGCGCCCAGCTTGAGTGTAAGCCACCAGCTCCAGGACTACAAACCATGGTCCACTACGTGGGAATCCAGCAACATAAACATTACGCCATCTGCTGATCCTTTGAGGACATTAATTCTGACTGCTTTTTCCTATTCCCAGGTTGTTTCCAGGAAGCCTGGGAGAGTCATGTCTACAAACATTAACAGATCGTTTAGGTCCATTGACAGTGGGGTGCTGCATCCTGTCCCAGGCACAGTAATTTTATGATGCATGAAAAACCTTCTAGTCTCTTAACGTAAAGTACAGACATCCTTTTGCTTATTTCTTTCAGCAACAGAGACTTGAGAGGTTTTTTTTCTTTTTTTAACCAATTACAAAGAATTAAACAATTACTAACCAATTTAACCAATTACTAAGCACGTCAAACTCACCTCCAACCTAAAAGCCTCTCTTCAGATGTCTGGCTGTTTGGGGCCAGATGTGAAAGACTCCTTATGCCAATGGACTATGCCCCAGCTCTCAAAATTATTGATATATAAAAGGAACCACCACTTTTTGGGGCCAGATGTGAAAGACTCTTTATGCCAATGGACAATGCCCCAGTTCTCAAAATTATTGATATATAAAAGGAACCACTGTATCTCCACTCCCCAAGAAGCATTTCTGTCTTTCTCCAGGTCAGGTCACTCAATCTCGTGCTTAGTAATAAACTGCATTAATTATTGTTTCTTCAGAGTTGGTTATTTCTATCGACAAGTTGAAACAAGGAAGGGTGTGGGGATGAGCTGGACAGTGGTGCGGCGGTGGAACTTGACACTCTGTGTGGTTTACCCACATGGGAAGGTTCCAGCTTCACATCCAGAGGCTGCTCTGGGTACCCCACACATGTGCATGGCTGTGATCTGGGGCTAGTTCAGGCTAGGGGTGCATCACTGCAAAGGATCACTATTGGAGTGCTGCCCATCTGTCTATTTCTCTCTCTCATTCATGAAAGAAATAGATAACTTAAATAAAAAATAAAAAAGAGAGGTGCAGGAAGAGGCTAGTTATGGGTGTGACCAGGAAAAGCACAGGAAAGGAAGATGAGGTGTGTGATGACGATTTAAGACCATACGTGAGTCTCTAATCGTTTAGTCATCTTTCTCTTCCTGACACAGAGGGAGGCACCCCTGCATGTGGAGATTTCCCTAACAAAAGGATAACTTCGACTCTGTTTTCAGATCTCCTCTGTCTGCTATTTCTCCAAATAATCAGCGGGCCATATTTTCTGGAGGCATATTCTGGTCTCCCACAGTTATATTTTGGGGAGGCAGATTCTGGTTCTGGTCTCCTTTACCTGCTTGGCTAACATGTCAGTCTTATAGCATCATAGTCTCTCTCTCTCTATACACACACACACACACACACACACACACACATAATTTATATGTAAGTGAGATATTTGTTTACTTATTAACAAATGTGTCAGCACCATCGTATCATACGTAAATATACATATATATATAATTTAAACGTAAATGAGACATTTATTTACTAACAAATATGTCAGTACTATAGCATTATACTTAAACAACTCTCTCTATATACATATATATATGTCTCTGTGTGTTTTATTTGTATGTAAATGAGATATTTGTTTATTTACTAATAAATATGTCAGCACTATAGCATCATACTTAAACACACATATCTATTATTTACATGTAAATGAGACATGTGTTTATTTACTAACAAATATGTCACTATTGTAGTATTATACTTAAACACATCTCTCTATATATATGTTTTATTTATATGTAAATGAGATATTTGTTTATTTACTAACAAATATTTCAATCCTATAGTATCAAGCTTAAACACATGTCTCTCTCTCTCTCTCTCTCTCTCTCTATATATATATATATATATATATATGTTTTATTTTTATGTAAGTGAGACATTTGTATATGTCCTTTGCTAATATGTCAGTAACACAGCATCATACTTGAACGCATGCCCATATGTATATGTTTTATTTATATGTAGATGGGATATTGTTTATTTACCCAACTACAACACACTTATCCTTGGCATGGTAGGAAAGGGGGTAGAGACATTTTTGAACATGCTACCACGTTCTCAGTACACTCAGCTCCAGGACGTGAACTCTGCTTCTGCAGAACTGCATGTCTTGGCTGTGAATTATAGGGCATGGCCTCATTTGCACAGTCTCCACCTGGGATGAGTAACCTGAGAGTTTTCAATGACCAAGTATCAGCCCCCAGGTGAGCTGTTTGCATGTAGGGCTGGTTCTTCCCAGACGTCTGGATTCATTTCCTGTGGCTGCTGGGACAAATTACTACCAACTCGGGTGCCTTGAAACAACAGAAATTTATTCTCTCGTAGTCCTTGAGGCCAGAAGTCTGAAATCTGAAATCAAGGTGTTAGCGGGGCTGTGCATCTTCAGAGAGCCACAGAGGAGGACCTGCACCGTGTCTGTGTCCCGCCTTCTGGAGGTTGCTGGCAGTCCTCAGCACTCCTTGGCCTCCAGCTTCACCACTCTGATCTCTGCCTCTGTCTTCATGTGGCTGTCTTCCCTCTCTGTGTCTGCCTCTGTGCCTCTTGATTCCCTGCAAGAATGTCAGCCATACTAGATACGCCCAACCTACTCCAGCACAACCTCATCTAACTTGATGACATAGTCCAAGACCCTGTTTCCAAACAAGGTCGCATTCCTAGGTACCAGGGATTAGGTTTTCACTTACCTTTTTTGAAAGACACAATTTACCCATAACAACGACTTGGCTTTCTTTTTCCTGGTTAAGCCAGCTTTTCACAATTACTATTCATAGCCAAGAAACTGGATTATAAAACACATATTCAATGTAGATCCCCTCACCGATTGTATCCCTCGTTGGTTCTCAGGTGGAGGTAATTTTTCCCCCAGAGGGCAAGTTGTGATATCAAAAGATATTTTGGGCTGTTCATTATTGATTGGGGGTAGTTGTGGTGCTCCTGGCTTGCTAGTGGGGAGAGCCAGGAATACCGTTCGGCATCCTGCAAAGTGCAGAACACAAAAGGAGGCAGTCCAAAACATTAGCTCTTCCAAGGCTGAGAAACCCTGATCCGAAAGGAACCATCTCGTATTAGTTAGGACTTCGACCCATCTATCTGGAGCCCTAACAGATCTCCCACTTAATTTCATCCTGGCCTTACCCCAACTTACACATCTGAGTCATTACCATGATGATAAATGGTTGTACAGTTTTACTTGAGGGGATGGGTGAAAGCCAAGTGGAACCAGAAATGAGGAGCATCTACTTTAAACTGTGAATATTAATCACTGATGGGATCAGCAGTTAACGTAACAACTATGTCACTGAACTCTCATGAAGCTGACCGGGGTTCGAGACCCGGTGGCTTAAACTCACACTGGGCGCGTTTGCGTGCGTGCCCAAGATCCTGAGAGGAGAATGGAGGAGAAGGGATTGCGGCGTGGCTATCTCCCTGAGGGGTGATTTTTCACTTTCTGTTTCTCTGTCTCTCTCTTTCTGGCAAGCGCACACACCATATAGCAAATACACACACACACACACACACACACACACAAACAGAAACAAAACAAAACAAAAACCTCTCCAAAAATAAATTAATCACTGATTTTTGTTAACACTTGCAGCAAATAAAAACCAATAGTGATGGGAGCAGATGCAAAGCATGGGCCTCCCGCCACGTTGTGTCATTTTAAACAGTGCCACTTCATCTGGAATGATGCCACATTCTGTGAAGTGGGAGGCTGTGCCTGTCTGTTCACCATGGTGTTAGCGCTCCAAGTATGCCTGGCACACAGCAGGTGCTCAGCGAATCCTTGTCAGGTGAAGGAAGAAGTCCTGGGGAGAGGGCTGAGGAACATTCTAACTTCAGAGGCCTTACCTTCTCTCTACTACTCAAAGCCAACTCCATTTCCGGGATGTTGCGGAGATCATGTTTATGAGCGTGCATTGCGGCCATGTATGCAGATTATAGAGTGGAAGTGTGTGTGTTTGTGTGTATTTGTGAGGAGTGCACAGTATGACTCAGATCACTTATGCATATATATATAGAAACAATTATTAGGCCATCAGAAAAGTCACGACATATTTTTGCATAGAAAACCACAGAGATACCTCATGACTTTCTCGATGACCCAATATATAATGCTCTCTTTGTAAACATACCAAGAGAAGAGGGAAGAGGACATGAGGTAAAATTGTAAAGCCCTGGGCGCCGAGTCAGAGAGAGCCCAAGGAAAACTATCTGTGAAAATAAGACAACAATTATGAAGACAGGAGCTGGGGTGAGATGAGGAGGCTCAGGGGGCCACACCTGAGTGTTGGAGCCAAAGGCCATGCCGTGTCTTCTACCTCCCCATGCACACCTCCTCAGAGACGATCTCCCTTTTTCTGCCTGTCTTCTCCACGCTCTTTAACTTAGAAGGTAGGACTAGCTGTGGTGTGCCGCAGAGTGCAGTGCTCTGCAATGCTGGAAGCCATATGGAAGATCAGGGTTTGATTCCTGGGTCAACCTGTATACACCCTGTGTGCACACGTGCCGGTGATCCTGGCTGGGCAGATAGGCTGAGGATCATGGCACGTTGAGGGCTGTTGTCTCTCTCTCTTTTTCTCTCTATCTCTCAGAAGATAAAAGAAAGAGAGAGAGAGAGAGAGAGAGAGATCACTGATTTTTGTTAACACTTGCAGCAAATAAAAACCAATAGTGATGGGAGCAGATGCAAAGCATGGGCCTCCCGCCACGTTGTGTCATTTTAAACAGTGCCACTTCATCTGGAATGATGCCACATTCTGTGAAGTGGGAGGCTGTGCCTGTCTGTTCACCATGGTGTTAGCGCTCCAAGTATGCCTGGCACACAGCAGGTGCTCAGCGAATCCTTGTCAGGTGAAGGAAGAAGTCCTGGGGAGAGGGCTGAGGAACATTCTAACTTCAGAGGCCTTACCTTCTCTCTACTACTCAAAGCCAACTCCATTTCCGGGATGTTGCGGAGATCATGTTTATGAGCGTGCATTGCGGCCATGTATGCAGATTATAGAGTGGAAGTGTGTGTGTTTGTGTGTATTTGTGAGGAGTGCACAGTATGACTCAGATCACTTATGCATATATATAGAAACAATTATTAGGCCATCAGAAAAGTCACGACATATTTTTGCATAGAAAACCACAGAGATACCTCATGACTTTCTCGATGACCCAATATATAATGCTCTCTTTGTAAACATACCAAGAGAAGAGGGAAGAGGACATGAGGTAAAATTGTAAAGCCCTGGGCGCCGAGTCAGAGAGAGCCCAAGGAAAACTATCTGTGAAAATAAGACAACAATTATGAAGACAGGAGCTGGGGTGAGATGAGGAGGCTCAGGGGGCCACACCTGAGTGTTGGAGCCAAAGGCCATGCCGTGTCTTCTACCTCCCCATGCACACCTCCTCAGAGACGATCTCCCTTTTTCTGCCTGTCTTCTCCACGCTCTTTAACTTAGAAGGTAGGACTAGCTGTGGTGTGCCGCAGAGTGCAGTGCTCTGCAATGCTGGAAGCCATATGGAAGATCAGGGTTTGATTCCTGGGTCAACCTGTATACACCCTGTGTGCACACGTGCCGGTGATCCTGGCTGGGCAGATAGGCTGAGGATCATGGCACGTTGAGGGCTGTTGTCTCTCTCTCTTTTTCTCTCTATCTCTCAGAAGATAAAAGAAAGAGAGAGAGAGAAAGGAAGGAAAGGAGAGAAGAAAGAAGGGAGGAAGTAAAGAAAAAGAAATAAAGAGATAAATAAACTTTCCCCAAGAGCCATAGGGAGGGGAAGTTAGTGCCATAAAAGAGACTTGGGGGATCTTGAAGGCATTGCCTTTATTCCTAGGAATTCTTAGTTGCTCTTGGGTAAGTCTGACTACAGCAAAGTTCAACGTATAGAAAGAACTTTCCCACCATGCGGGAAGGCCTTTAACCTCAGGGTGTCTAAAGTAAAGATGGAATGAACCCCAGACACCATGTGTAGGAGACAGCTCCACTTCTCACGGCCCCTTCCAGGTGCCCCCACATGCTCCCCGGTGCATCTGTGCTCACTCCCTGTGAACTCCAGCTCACCCTCCATTGTGCATCGTCTTTTTCTACAGTTATAGACTGACCTCCCCTGGGAGTTCAGCGGCCTCTACCCTAGGGACATGGTGACAAATGGCTCTTGGCCCTCAACCTCTTGAGGGAATCCCGCACCATTGAGACTTCCGAACATCCCCCCACACTTAGACGCAGCAGGCTCCAGGGGCAGAGAGGCATATTATAGTTTGGGTAGATAATACAAACAATAACAATAAATATAATTCTAATTATGTGCTCACCACTGTTCTAAATAGTTTACATACATCAATCTAATAACTCTATGAGACAGATTACATCACCACCCATATTTGACAGATGAGGAAACTGAGGCAGATAGCAATTAAAGCCTTACTTGATATAGGGAGTAATTAAGTAGTAAAAAAGGATTTCATTAGTAAAAAAAAAAAAAAATTGCATACATTTTAAGTTTATTTATTTATTCTTTCCATGAGAGAGAGAGCGAGAACCCCAGTATGTTCTTCCTACCTCTATCCAGTCAGGATCATGGATAAACATGCATGGACTTAGCATGTACAAGGAGACATGTAAACCCAGGACCTATCTCCTCACACAACGTTTGCATGGTGGAGTATTGTGTCACCACTGTGCCACCGCGGATGGCCTAGATACATTTTTTTGTACATTTGTTTGAAAAGTTAATTCTTCATTTAAATGACTGTTTATCCAAAAAAGAAAGAAAGAAAAATAAAAAGATGTCTGAATTCCTAACAATTATTCCCTAACAAACTTTGAACCAAAGTCAACCTCTGGCCTCCATCCACTCGCCATGTTTGAAATAGTGGAAGCTTGGACTCCATAGGCCTTTCTCTTGGCCTTCGCGTTCCCTGCATAGCCAGCACTTCCTCCCTCACCTCCTCCATGTGTCCCATTGTTTCTGCAAGGACACTCTTCTGTAACTTTTTTTTTTAACTTCTTTTGCACTAGGATATCTCTTTGTGAGATCAGCTCCTTTGAAAGAGAAGAAGTTACCACAAAGTGTATCTGTAGACCAGCCCCAGTGGCGCAGTGGTAATGCGATCCTCTGCGATGCTGAGGCCACATGGGGAGGTCCCTGGTTCATGCCCTGACGTCTCCCTGTATAGCCAGCCATGCAGATGCCCCCATTCCTTGACTGGCTGAGCTAGGATCGTCAGATTCTGTTAGAGTTGCCTGTTTTTCTCTCTCTTCTCTCTTGGTCATTCTCTCTCATGGAAGAAGTAAATAAACTTAAAAAAAAAAAGAGAGAGAGAGAAAAGAATACCCTTCACATTTGCCAAAATGTTGAAATAAGAATTACTCAGGCTTTTTAAAAAAATAGTAAAGTGTAGGGACCAGCCAGGGGTGTGGTAGTTAAGGAAGCTGAATTCAACATGGCCAACTACACAGGTTAAGTCTCAGACCCACCCAGTGCTTGAGAAACACAACGGGCACATGTGCTTGTGTCCCCAAAATCCTGAGAGAAGAATGGAGGAGAAGGGATTTTAAAAACAGAAGAAGAAAAAGAAAAAAGTCTGGAAATGTTAGCACCTTCTAAAGTTATCAGTAAAAGAAATGAGCATCTCAAAAGGGAAGAGAATGGTCTGGGAGGGGGGGGGCGGTGAGGAGGGTGGAGGCAGGAAGAAACTGATGGCAAATGCAGCCAGTAGCAAGTGAGACCTGGCCAGGGATTCCCAAAATGGTGAAGTGTTTTACACGAGTGAGCGAAGAATAAGACCTTAGTCGTCGGGCCAGTTTAAGGGCATGTTATTTTCCTGCGTTAGGAAGTATGAGCAGGTGGGCAGGCCCTGTTGCCTAGGGGTTGATGGAGCTGGCTCTTACACAGTCAACCACAATTTGAACCCCAGCCCCAGTAGCTTAAAAAACATGCTCTAGGGACCAGCAGTTGGTGTAATGGCTATGTTGCTGGAATCCCATGTAGTTGACCTTGGTTCCAGTCCTGGACCCGGTGGCTTGAACTCAACGCCAGACGCGCGTGCATGCATGCCCAGGATCCCAAGAGGAGAATAGAGGAGAAGAGATTGCAGTATGGCCATCCCCCTGGGGGGGGGGGTGATTTCTCGCTTTCTGTCTCTCTGTCTCTGTCTTCCTAGCAAGTACGCATGCCCTATAGCAAAAACCTCTCAAAAACAAAACAAAACAAAACATGCTCTATGCATGCATGCTCAGAATCCTGAAAGGATTAAGAAATGGAAGAGAAGGGATGTGACCAAGCCTCACTGGGAGGTGCTTTCTCATTTTCCTTCCCACCCCTTGTTTCTCTCTGGTAAGTACACACGCCCTCTGACAACTAAAAAAAAAAAAAAAAAGAGTGAGCTGTCATTTCCAAAGAACTGTCATTTCTCTCATCTGGGGCACGGTCTTCTCTATGATGATAGAAGAGCCAGGCCCCTCCTTGAGCTCTTTCAGCTGAGACCCCATGAGTGGGAAGATTGTCCGTGAGCAGAGACCTCAAAACAGAGCTTCGTACCAAGGAGGTCGCGTGGTGTTTTGAGAATGTATTGCTGCAAAGCCAAAACACAACTCCAAAGGACAAATCATTCAACGATGTGGAAAGGGAACCGAGCCTGCTGCAGGGTTGGCTGAGCAGAGGGGCAGCCCACTTGACTCTGGCAGGAAGGCAGCTGCGTGGACAGGGGAGGGGTCCATGTCCGTTCAGCCAGTTATTAGGTGGCACTGCCCGAAAAGGATGTGGAGTGCCTTCGTGTGCGTGCGTGCATGGGCGCACGTATGTGCGGGTCCATAGTTACTCACTATGGAGCTTGTTTGTTTTTGCCAAATTCTCAACTTGTGACTTCGTCACCTGTGGAGCCAGAGTGGTTGGCAGGTGATTTTCCAGGGGACTCCTGGGGGCTCCAGATATGACAGGCTGGAGCCTGACCACTGGTGACTCAGCAGGGAGAACGCCGCAGCTGGGGGTGACTCTCTGGGGAGCCGCAGAGAGAAACCATTGGCTTCGTTGACTGTAGTGCGAGTCTATGGAAAAGTGTCGGTGTGCAGAGCAGTGGCTCCACAGGGAGATGGTGAGCGCAGGGAATCTTCTCCAATCCCAGAAGGAGCTCGGGGCTTCCCTGTGGCACCATATGGGAGCTTCTTCTTTGTCCAAGTTCTACAGGTGACTGGAGGCACATGGCCTTCACCTGGGCCATCCACCCATCACAGAGACTCACCTGCTCCCCAGTGATTCTGAGCATTCCGCAAGACCACGTAGTCAAGGCTACAGCTGGGCTCCCTGCGGCAGGCGGCTCTACCTACATGTGGCCATGGGATGGTGGAAGATAAAGCAGGTTCCCCTCAGGCACGGCCTCCCTCAACCTTCCCTCAGGCTCTAAAACTGAGGTCCTGACCTCGGGTTGGGGGTATTCAGGAGTTCTGGGCCAGGAGCTCCTTACTTTAGTAATAGTCAACCCTGTTCCTGTTTCTGGTCCCCTTTAAAACCTTGGCCCTGGGACCAGCAGTTAGCATAATGGCTATGTCACTGGACTCCCATGTAGTTGACCACGATTCGAGTCCTGGACCTGGAGACTTAAACTCATGCCAGGTGCATGTGCGTGCATGCCCAAGATCCCAAGAGGAGAATGGAGGAGAAGGGATTGTGGCATGGCCATCTTCCCTGGGGAGTGATTTCTTGCTTTCTGTCTCTCTGTCTCTCTGTCTTTCTGGCGAACGCATGCACCCTATAGCAAAAACCTCTTAAAATAAAAACAAAACCAGGCCTTGAAGTGACAGCATCTTGCCTTGTTTCTTGCACTCAAGACCTCAGTCCCATGAAGTTTGCTCCCATCTGAGATGACAGGATGGATACCTTGTTTGCCTGGGGCTTGTCCTGCGCCCCTGCAGCTTTTGCAAGATCTGGTGGGGCCTCCTTTGCCTGTGCTGTGTCACCCACTGGGTCCTGGTGTCTCTGCCTCCTCCCCAGGTCTAACACTCTCTCAGGCCTGCCTGCCTGAGGGTGGATGCTGCCACTCTTGGTCCCTGCATGTGCTCCAGCCTCTTGCTGTGGCTCAACTTGTCAGCTGCTCTCTCTGCCACACTCTAGGGAGCACGAGACTTTGTCCCTAGCTGTCATGGTCTGAATGTGTCCCCTAAACTTATGTGTAACTGAATTCCCAAGGCCACAGTGTTGGGAGGTGGGGTCTTTGGGGAGGTGTTCAGGTCATGAGGACTTCACCACCCACCCCTGAATGAATTAAGGCTGATAAGGGCTTTCTAGGAGTGGGTCCACTCTCTTGCCCTTGCACGTTCCCCCATGTGAAGTTGCAGCGAGAAGGCCTCAGCAGATGCCAGGACCTTGACTGTGGGCTTCCCAGCCTCCAGAACTGTTCTTTGTACATTACCCAGTCTCAGGTACTTTATTGTAGCAGCACAAATGGATTAAGACACCAGCCCTGCTGGTGCTGCTGTGGCCTCCACGTGGCCCCCAGCTGAGGCTGTGCACATGGCAGCCCCGGTAGCTAGCTCACACCACCATCATCACCATGCAGGCTGCCCTCCGTTTGGCTACATCTGGGTTCCTCAGAGCAGGTGGGAGCTTCAGGACTCTCCATGCATGATATGGAGCAGCAGGAGACTTGGCAGACCCTGTCCCTCTTTTCTACCGTGTGACCCTCTGCTTCCTATTGTGGTGTGAGCTCCCCCGGCTGGTGTTTATTCTGCTCTCAGCAACATGAATCTATTGCTCATAGTTCTGGAACCTTGGAGTCCAAGATCCAGGCACCAGCAGACTCGGTGTCTGGTGCAGGCCTGCTTCCTGGCTCTCAGACAGCTCCTTTGCTGTGTCTTCACATGACGGAAGGGAGAAGTCTGGTGTCTTTAGCCTCTCCTGGGGGCACCATCCTCCTCGTTACCTCGCAAAGTCCCCACTTCCTAATACCATTCTACTGGGGTCAGGATTTCAATATACGATAGCAGGGCGGGGCGGGAGAGTGTGTGCACAAACTTTCAGTCCATTGCCATCAGGGAGCCTCCTCTGAGTCATGGGCTGGAGACAGCAGATGGAGCTGAAACCCCTCTTCTCTTAGTACTGACCTGACCCCATCCAGAGCACTTGTCCCCTCAAGGTTGGCAGCCCAGGGACCAGCACTTGGCATAATGGCTATGTCGTTGGACTCCCATATAGTCAACCGTGGTTCAAGTCCCAACTCAGTGGCTTAAACTCACACCAGGCGCGTGTGCATGTGTGCCCAGGATCCCTAGAGGAGAATGGAGGAGAAGGGATTGCGGTGTGGCCATCACCCCAGGCATGATTTCTCACTTTCTATCTCTCTGTCTCTCTCTGTCTTTCTGGCGAGCACACACAACCTCTAGCAAGAACCTCTCCAAAAAAAATGATTGGCAGCCCACTAATGGGAGATCTGTCCTCTCTCCCACTCCTGCACTCCATGCCCTCCCCATAACTCACAGACCACAGGCCCCTAACATGAAATGTGCTCACCAGTGGGCAGGCTGCCCTAGCAGCCAGGAGCACAAACTGCAGTCAGACTGACTGGAGTCATAGCCCTGCATCTATCTCTTCCATGAGAAGTATTACTTAGAGTAACATTGGCACGGAGTCACCAACAGGGTAAACAAACAAGACACAAATTCAAAATTATTAGGTCCACTTCACAACCCAATGAAATTCAGTCATCAAGACTTTTGTGTGGCTAGCCATGAAAGCCTGTGTTGCATAGTAGAACATAGATATTAAGGTGTTCTTGGGACCAGCAGTTGGCGTAATGGCTATGTCGCTGGACTCCCATGTAGTTGACCGTGGTTCAAGTCCCGGACCCGGTGGCTTAAACTCACACTGGGCGCATGTGCGTGCATCTTCAAGATCCCAAGAGGAGAATGGAGGAGAAGGGATTGAGGCATGGCTATCCCCCCTGGGGGGGGGTGATTTCTTGCTTTCTGTCTCTCTGTCTCTCTCTGTCTTTCTGGCGAGCGCACATGCCATAAAGCAAAAAAAAATAAACCTCTCAAAAAAAGAAAAGTGTTCTTCCCCTTGTCTCCTTGCTTCATCACCCCTAAAACCACCCAACCAAGGCACTTCCCAGCACCACCCCACCTCTTCCCTGTAAAAGTGGAGCTTTAGGCCCCCTCAGGGGGAGGTTACGTGTGGAAGCACATAATACACATTTTTACATTTTTATAATTCAAAAATTCTCCCCTCTTTGAATACATATTTTATATTATAAAAATTTTTTTTTCTAAGAGAGAGTTACACCCTCAACAGGTCTTCACACTGTGGTCCACCCCAGAGTCAACCAGTTCAGATCATGAGCACACACACATACTCAGGGAGCTCCTGGGATATGAACCTAGGGCCTTTCCATGTGGGTTCAGTTGTGTTACTGCTGCACCACCACCTTGCCTTGAATACATTTTTTTTGAGAGAGAGAGATTTAAGGTGCATGTGCTTGCTGAATAGACACAGAGAGACAGAAAGTGAGAAATCACCCCCCCCCCAGGGGAGATGGCCATGCTACAATCCATTCTCTATTCGCCTCTTGGGATCTGGGCACACACACACATGAGCCTGGCATGATTTCAAAGCCTGCAGTTTGGGACTCGAACCACAATAGGCCATGTGGGAGTCCAGCAATGTAACCATTATGCCATCTGCTGGTCCCTTTATTTGAAATGAGACTTTGGATAAAATGGTTTTGAGTCTTCTCTGAACATACAGTTATTCAGTGGAGGGCAGCGTGGACTCCCTGTGGGCCTCAGGCTCTGGATGAAATTTACCTTGGCGTTTCCAGTTCTGTGCTTTTCTTCCCTAACCAACGAAGCCCTCTCTGTAGGTGCAGCTGAAAAGTGACCATTGAAACAAAATAGTTTCATTTCTCTTTAACTATAAAATGCTAGTTCTTCCCCTCTACCCAGTAAGGCTTAGGGAAACCAGCAATTTATCCCAGAGGAGGACTTTTTTTTGGAGAGGTTTTTACTATAGGGCACGTGCGCTCACCAGACAGACAGAGAGAGACAGAGAGACAGAAAGCGAGAAATCATCCCTCAGGGAAGATGGCCACGCTGCAATGCCTTCTCCTCCATTCTCCTCTCGGGATCTTGGGCACGCACGCACACGCGCCTGGCTGAGTTTAAGCCACCGGGTCCGGGACTCTAACCGTGGTTGACTATGTGGGAGTCCAGCGACATAGCCATTACACTAACTGCTGGTCCCCAGAGAAGGACTTTCGAAGGAGAGGTGAGAAGCACACGCTGGGCAGGGGTTAGGATGTAGCCACTCCCTGAAGGACTGGAGAGTGGCTGAACCAACTCTCACACCCGTGAGATGTGCTTATTTAAATAAAAGTATCAGGACTGGGCAGTAGCACCTGGTACGTTTCCTGGCTCCTATCTGGGGACCTCCTATCTGAGTATACTCGTCACACATGTGCCCACGATCCGGGGTTGGTGAGGCTGGGATGATCATGGCCTTGGGGCCCTGGTGGGAGTGCCACCCTTCTCACATGAAAGAATTAAATAAAGAAACAAACTTAAAAGAAGAAGAAAGAGGGAAATAGCATGTATGTCTTCGCACTTGGTTATACTTGTATGGAAAGATACAGAAGAACTAGGATGGAGGGGCAAAAGGGTGGGAATAATACAGTTCACTTTTTAAAGTTTGGATTTTGTGGGCACAGAGTTCAAGGCGACTGGACCCCACGAGACCAATTGCACAGTTTGAGTCCTGGACCAGCAGCTTGAGAAATACATCAAGTGCATGTGTGTGTACACCCAAACTCCCAAGAAGAGAATGGAGAAGAAGGGATTGCAGTACGGCCATCCCCTTGGGGGGCGAGGGGATGATTTCTCTCTCTCTCTCTCTCTTGCAAGCATATGTGCCCTATGGCCAGACTAAAAGAAAAATTGGATTTTGTACGATAACTATATTACTATTTTTAAAAAATTGAATTACAACAGACGAGTAAGTGAACGGTTTGCTCCACTCCACCATCCATAGTGTATGGGAACAGAGACCTGGAGATGGTTGGAGCATTTAATTACTTAATTAATTTTTAATTATTTATTTATTTTTATTTGTTCATTCATTTTCTTTTCATTAGACCAGAAGAGACACACACAGAGAGAGAGAGAAAGAGGGGAATTAAGAAAGCAAGCCACGCGGTCCAGGACTCGAACCACCATTGGCCATGTGGGAGTGTCCAGCACCTTAACTACCATGCCACCTGCTGGTCCCTGTTGGAGCATTTTATAGGTGCTGAAACAGCCCAGAGAGTCCTAGGACTTACCTAAAGTCACACTCTCGGTGGTAGGATCAGCCCCAGACCTACTGCCTCCCGCTCCGAGTCCTCTTTGCCACACCTCCTTCGATGTGAGACTCTATTTGCTGCAGTGCCCACGTGGGTGGAGTGAAGACAAGTAGCCCCCTGCTCCTCTCCTGTTATTTGGCAACTCCAGAAACCAGATGCATGGGAGGAAGCATCGATCTCTCCTGTGTAACAGGCCCGACCCCAGGGTCATATGAATGGCCCATCTGGGTAGAAAGGCTATTGTGTGTGAGGCTCCCCGATGTGTCCAGAGGTCCCCAACCCTCTCCTAGTCTGTCTGACCTCCCAGGATGCAGCTGGCTTGTTTCCTCTGATGACTCAGCAGGAGAAAAAGCTCTCGAAATAGCACTGGAGAATGCAGGGCAACCGTGGCCATCTGGGGGAAGCACCATACCCAGAGATATGTGTTTTCAGCTTCCGGCCAGTCGGGCATTACTCCAACCTCAAGCTTTTTAAGACAGAAAATTTCCGTTGGAAAGTGCCTGAGAAATGACCCAACCCAGTGCTTCTCAAACCCAAAGTGCACACCATCTCCCCAGGGCCTCATGACGGTCACTGGAGGGTCTGAGAATCTGCATATCTCACACGTTGTCCTGCGAGAACAGTGCTGCTGTCACTTTAAATTTATGGATACAGGAAAGGAAGTCCCAAGGGACATAGAGGCCCCTCCAGTAGGCTCACATCTTAGCTCTGCTCAGAGTGCATTTTTCCCACAGTCAGCATGCCTTGACCTTGAAGAATAAGAGGGAACTTCAATGGGGCCAGCAGGTGCTGTGGTGGTTAAGGCAGTAGGCTTCCACATGGCCAATCGCAGTTCAAATCCTGGACCTGGTGGCTTGAAAATCACACTGGGCATGTGTGCGTGCATGTCCAAAATTCCACAAGAAGAATGGAGGAGAAAGGATTGCAGCGTGGCTATCTCCCCTGAGGGGTGATTTTTCACTTTCCCTCCCACCGTCTCTCCCTCTCTCTCTGTCTCTCTGCACATGTGTGCAGCAACCATTAAAAAAAAGTTTTTAAAAGAGGGAGCTTCAAAAAGTTCATGGAAAATGCAATTAAAGTATAATTTTATTTGGAACCAAAATGTTCTTGAAATTCATGATTTTGGGGGGGGGGGGGGGGGCGTTTGCCATGGAGCGCACGT
>NW_006198705.1:1610598-1620799 GCF_000334495.1 Tupaia belangeri chinensis
GGGTGGGAGTGTGGCGTTTGCCATGGAGCGCATGTGCTCGTCAGACAGAGAGAGACAGAGAGACAGAAAGCGAAAAATCACTCCCCAGGGGGGATGGCCACACCGCAATCCCTTCTCCTCCATTCTCCTCTTGGGATCTTAGGCATGTACACACATATGCTTGGCATGAGTTTAAGCCACCAGGTCTAGGACTCGAACTGCAGTCAACTACATGGGAGTCCAGCAACATAGCTGTTACGCCAACTGCTGGTCCCAAATTTAAAAAGTCACTCTATCATTTACAAACTGGGTGACCTTGGACAAGTGACTAAACCTTGCTGAGCTTAAACTCTTCACTGATCAAATAAAGATGGTACCTCAGTTCAAGTATCATTTCCTCAGAGAAATGTTCTCTGGTCATTCACTTTCCCCCATCACACTACAGTCTACATCAGGATCATCTGTTAATAATCTCATAAAACTATTTTTATTCCCCTTGGAGCACTACTTCAGATTAGGATTTGGGGATGCATTGATGTCACAATTTGACCAAGGTCTTCTTCCTCCAATGGACTGATTCCCTATCTTTGTGCCTAGAGGAACGTTTTGGAGCTCAGGCAGAGAATGCTGTGTGCAGGCATAGACAGATCTCACTTAAAAAATGAAAAAGGTTGCAAATTCTTTGCCATGTTTTTCTTTCCTATGGAATCTGGACTGGCTCCAAATTTCTGAGATTGGACTTCGATTGATGCATAGTTTCTACTTTTGTGTGTTTAGAATACATCCTCTTGAAACTCAGCTCAACTGCTATGAGAAGCTCCTGAAGAGAAGAGCTGAGGGCTTGGAGGTTACATCCCAGTGGAGCACTCAGCCAATAGCCACTGTCCACCATGGCCATATAAGTGGACCCCTGCGGACACCAACCCCAGGGGCAGTACAGGATCTGCAGTCACGATAGCACCATATGCAGCAGAATAGCCACCCAGCTGGACCCAGCCAACTCACAATTAGCCAGAGATAATAAATACATGATTGTTGTTGTTGTTGTTTTAGTTTTCCCCACAGGGTGTGTGTACTCTCCAGAGCTACAAGATGGTGGGGAGACCATTCCTAGGTGCTACTCTCAGTAGTAAAGATGGCAGTCCCATTTTCTGCCTGTGGGGCACTGTTGGGGAAATGGGGTGGGGAGGGCAGAACCCAGCTAGGGGACAGTTGGACTCAGGCCTTTGCTCACATCAGACTTCAAATGAACGACATATATAGTGATGGTGCTTGTTTATGGTGTGAACGTATCTCTGTGAAATGTTATAAATAAACATTTCAAGTAGGTCACAACTGTGATGACATCGTCCAGGCATCTCTTCTAGTTTTAAACGTATTCAGATGTTGCACACACAGACGCATGCGCGCACACACACACACACACACACACACACACAGGTATACTTCCAGGATCCAAGACTAACATTGCTTTTTTTTTTCTTTTTAAAGAATTGTTTATTTTATTTGTTGTTATTATCTATCTTGTTTTAATTTTTAAAATTATTTTATTTAGCTAGCTTGTTTTCTTTCTTTCTTTCTTTCTTTCTTTCTTTCTTTCTTTCTTTCTTTCTTTCTTTCTTTCTTTCTTTCATTTGACCAGAGGGAGACAGAACGAGAGAGTGAGAAAGAGAGAGAGGAAAATGAGAAAGCAAGCCACCAGGTCCAGGACTTGAACCGTGGTCGGTCATGTGGAAGTCCAGCGCCCCTAGCCACCATGCCACCTACTGGCCCCTGTATTATTTTAATTTGACCACAAAGAGAGAGAGACAGAGAAAGTGAGAAAGCAAGCCACCAGGTCCGGGACTTGAACCATGGTTGGCCATGTGGAAGTCCAGCACCCCTAGCCACCATGCCACCTACCAGCCCCTGTATTATTTTAATTTGACTACAAAGAGAGAGACAGAGAAAGTGAGAAAACAAGCCACCAGGCCCGGGCTCGAACATGATTGGCCATGTGGGAAGTCCAGAGCCTTAACCACCACGTCACCTGCTGGCCCCCCAAGCCTAACATTTCTGTCTCTACTTCAGAATGCTCCAGGGCTTCCTTCTCCCTGGGTCTTGAAGGGGTTATCAGAATCTGTGCCTGCATCCTGCAAGGAAGCAAAGCCAGGATGTGTAGTCTGGAACTGAAACATGCACCAAGCTGCCTCAAGCACTTATCACAGAATATTAACACTCGAATAGGTCTTAGATATCACCAAGCACAACCCTTTCCTCTTACAGTTGAGATCCAAAGGGAGTAAATTACTCCTACATCTGATTGCTAGCAGGTGTTAAGCCTAGTCTCCAGAGGGATCTTTTGATCATTTCATGTTTTCATTTGTAAAAAGACAGACTCAGAACCATTAAAGTATGTATTGCATCCCCTGGGAGGACTGTACTTCTCTTTCTTTGGTATCAAATATCAGACCGCCTAGAGGAACTTTTACTAATACGCAAATCTTCATGGAATTGCCCAAAGATATGATAAACCAACCCCTAGAGACTTTTACCACCGTGTGTGCTGGGAAGAGCACTGTCTAGGGAGTCATTTATTGGCATTGGAACTGTGGAGGTAAGCTTCTTACCCTCCTTAAGCTTCATTGTCCTCATCTGTAAAGTGGTGCTAATGGAAGTATATAGAGTTTGATATGAGATTGCATTACACTATGCGTGTAAAGGCACTCTCATGGTTTCAGACACATCGTTAAGTGTTGACCAAAATACTAGCTGTTGTTATTATTATTGTGTTGTTGCTGCTGCT
The DNA here is from genome assembly GCF_000334495.1 of Tupaia belangeri chinensis. Classification (NCBI taxonomy): domain Eukaryota; kingdom Metazoa; phylum Chordata; class Mammalia; order Scandentia; family Tupaiidae; genus Tupaia; species Tupaia belangeri. The sequence continues at coordinate 1,613,363 of NW_006198705.1, forward strand.
GCTCCTCTTGTTATATGGATTAATCTATTTTCAGTATAGTTTCTGGGCCCTCTCTCCCACACTCCCCACCTCTTCCCTCTCAGTTGGAGTCTCATGTCCCCACTCTTGAGCTTCTATGGCTCTCAACACTGATTATCAAGAAACTGCTTAAAGTTATTTACTCTCTTGGACTTCATGATGTCAAAATGTGTGTCTACTAAATTATCTCTATTAAGAAGTAATTCCTTTTCCGAGGTCAGATGAAGTAAAACGGCCACAAGTTCTTTCTTTGTCTACTCCTCGAACCTGTGACTTGATTTAGTAGAATATGGTAGAAGTGATGGTGGGCAGCCTCCAGACAAGAGGCCTTCTGGCTTCCACTAGTGCTCTCCTGGAGGAACAGGGGGGTCACCGTGATAAAGAAGTCCAGGCTTGGCTCAGCCTTGGAGGTGCAGTTGGTTCTGTACTGAACTGCAGTGCTGGAAACCACATGGCTGACCACCTACTGGCCCCTGTATTATTTTAATTTGACCACAAAGAGAGAGAGACAGAGAAAGTGAGAAAGCAAGCCACCAGGTCCGGGACTTGAACCATGGTTGGCCATGTGGAAGTCCAGCACCCCTAGCCACCATGCCACCTACCAGCCCCTGTATTATTTTAATTTGACTACAAAGAGAGAGACAGAGAAAGTGAGAAAACAAGCCACCAGGCCCGGGCTCGAACATGATTGGCCATGTGGGAAGTCCAGAGCCTTAACCACCACGTCACCTGCTGGCCCCCCAAGCCTAACATTTCTGTCTCTACTTCAGAATGCTCCAGGGCTTCCTTCTCCCTGGGTCTTGAAGGGGTTATCAGAATCTGTGCCTGCATCCTGCAAGGAAGCAAAGCCAGGATGTGTAGTCTGGAACTGAAACATGCACCAAGCTGCCTCAAGCACTTATCACAGAATATTAACACTCGAATAGGTCTTAGATATCACCAAGCACAACCCTTTCCTCTTACAGTTGAGATCCAAAGGGAGTAAATTACTCCTACATCTGATTGCTAGCAGGTGTTAAGCCTAGTCTCCAGAGGGATCTTTTGATCATTTCATGTTTTCATTTGTAAAAAGACAGACTCAGAACCATTAAAGTATGTATTGCATCCCCTGGGAGGACTGTACTTCTCTTTCTTTGGTATCAAATATCAGACCGCCTAGAGGAACTTTTACTAATACGCAAATCTTCATGGAATTGCCCAAAGATATGATAAACCAACCCCTAGAGACTTTTACCACCGTGTGTGCTGGGAAGAGCACTGTCTAGGGAGTCATTTATTGGCATTGGAACTGTGGAGGTAAGCTTCTTACCCTCCTTAAGCTTCATTGTCCTCATCTGTAAAGTGGTGCTAATGGAAGTATATAGAGTTTGATATGAGATTGCATTACACTATGCGTGTAAAGGCACTCTCATGGTTTCAGACACATCGTTAAGTGTTGACCAAAATACTAGCTGTTGTTATTATTATTGTGTTGTTGCTGCTGCTGCTCCTCTTGTTATATGGATTAATCTATTTTCAGTATAGTTTCTGGGCCCTCTCTCCCACACTCCCCACCTCTTCCCTCTCAGTTGGAGTCTCATGTCCCCACTCTTGAGCTTCTATGGCTCTCAACACTGATTATCAAGAAACTGCTTAAAGTTATTTACTCTCTTGGACTTCATGATGTCAAAATGTGTGTCTACTAAATTATCTCTATTAAGAAGTAATTCCTTTTCCGAGGTCAGATGAAGTAAAACGGCCACAAGTTCTTTCTTTGTCTACTCCTCGAACCTGTGACTTGATTTAGTAGAATATGGTAGAAGTGATGGTGGGCAGCCTCCAGACAAGAGGCCTTCTGGCTTCCACTAGTGCTCTCCTGGAGGAACAGGGGGGTCACCGTGATAAAGAAGTCCAGGCTTGGCTCAGCCTTGGAGGTGCAGTTGGTTCTGTACTGAACTGCAGTGCTGGAAACCACATGGCTGACTATGGGTTCTGATCCTCTGCCCAGTTGATATGGTGTGTACATGCCCCCAGTTCTGATGAGCTGAAGGGATTGGGGAAGAGGGTCATGACATGACCCTGTTGAAGTGTCTCTCTCTGTCACACATGCCTATGCTCTCTATCATGAATGAAATAAACTTAAAAAATAAATAAATAAAAGGGCAGCAGTAGCCCGGGTTCTCCTGCAGAGAGTCAGTTAATAGCCCCAGCTAACTGACAGCTATAAGAGTGAGACCATCTCATACCAGTCTTGGTAGACCAGATGACCAGTCCTAGTAGACCACAGAGCCACAAGAGTGATCCCAAACAAGACTCGTAGAAGAACCATCTAGTTGAACCCTAACTAAATAGCAGACTCTTCATCAAATAAATGGTAGTTGCTTTATGCTACTAAAATTCAATGCAGTGTGGTATGCAGCAATTATAGATAACAGAGACATGGTTCTCAAAAGTAAGATAATGCATAACCAAAAAAAATTGCAAATATGTAACATCATCTTTGGGACCAATCAGGCTGAATCTGGATAAAGTGAGGAAATTGTTGGCAATGGTTGGAGCAACGGCAAGCATCCTGTTTGTGGAGGCTGAAAAATTAGCAAGAAGACTTGAGGTTGGAAACGAGGCGACATGTGTTATAGGTCGGCAGCACTCTCAGGTCAGACTAAAAGAAACCGAGGCAGCTCACCTGTGTCTCATCTACACCACAGAACAAAATAACAGGTTCTGAACCTAGTAACATGATAAGACGAGACTTCCAGGGCTCTTGGTGTAGGCCAGTGCATTGTTCAGGGAGAAAATAATGTAAATAATCATGACTACCAATAGCTGGGGTGGAGAAAGTTAAAAATAGAGATAAATTCTTTGCAACTCCTCTCATCAAGAGTTGAAGTTTATTTTCCCACCCCAAGTCTGGGCTGGACTTTCTACTTGTTTCAATAAACAGAATGTTCTGGAAGTGACATGGTATAGCTTCTGGGCAAGGACATAAAAGAGCTTGCAGGTTCTACTGCAATTATGCTGCCCCTGGCTGCTGTGAAGGAAACCTGGGCTCACCTGGCCACAAGGAGCAGAACCACGGCTCCCTAGCTGACACTGTGGCTGAGGGCTACATGTGTGAGTGAGGCCAATGCAGACCATCCAGGCCAAGCTGACTCACTAGCTGTTTGCAACCACAAGACTAACCCCAGGCCAGACCACCAGATGACTCTCCCAGCTGATCTTGGCCCAAGTTACTGAATACAAGATTGTGAGCAAATAAACACTGGTTATTTTAAGGAGCTAAGGTATGGGACACTTTTCTTACATGGCAATAGATCATTAAGACACACTTGGAATCAACAGATGGTATAATGATTACGTTGCTGGATTTCCACGTAGTCAGCCAGGACTTGAGTCCCAGATCCTGTGGCTTAAAATTCACACTGGGTGCATGTGCATGTGTGCCCAGAGTCCCAGCAGGAGAAGGGATTGTGGTGTGGACATCCCCCCTTCCCCGCCCCGATTTCTGACTTTCTGTCTCTCTGCCAAGTGCATGCACCCTATAGCAAAAAATCTCTCTCTATATTGAGCATGCAGGTACATGTATCCAGTGTGAGTTTGAAGCCACCGGGTCTGGAACTCAAACCATGGTCACAGGCCCCGGTCTTACTGGGTGTTGGAACTGCCTGTGGAACTTTATGAAGTGCTGGGGTCTTAATCCTGTCCTCAGAAATTCCGATATGATTCATCCTGGGTGTAGCGAGGGATCGGATTTCCATGTGCGGCCCAGACTGAGGTTGCCTGCTCTGCATGGATTGGTCCTGGCACTTTGGAAATAGAGCCCCACCCACATGGCCTCTGCTAGGAAGCCTGGGCCTTGCCCCCAATAAAGAAGTTGTATTTAGGGATGCAGCAGAATTGAAACCAGCCAGAGGGCTGCCAGGGAACTAGGAGGCTCTACTGGCCAAAGCTCGTGTTCCTGGCACGAATCACAGGGTTCAAGACATTCATGTTTAGGACCAGCTGTGGGTTGCAGTCAGGGCACAGAGCCTCTCTCGGCCTCCCCTTCTACACCTGTAAACAGGATCCTAAGGCCATCTTTGTCAGAGGCAATGTATACCGAATACCTGGCTCAGGTTAGTCTCAATAAATGGGAGCTATTGTTCATAAACAGAACACCCACAGATCTGAACTACCAGTCCTAGAGAAATTGAGAGCAGTTGATAACTGAGATTAACATGTGCAAAGATACAATACCTAGATTGCAAGAGACCTTTTCTGGCAAATGCTGGAGCCTTCCCATCATCTGTGATGATTCAGTATCGTTATCTTAGGTCTGTTCCTGCCGTGAAGCCAGGGCTTGAATGGTATTGTTCAAAAAGACTGCACCTGTGAAAAAAAATATTTTAGAATGTAATATGCGTTTTCAGAACGTACTCTTCCTGTGTTTTGAGATGAAGGAAACTCTTATTTTTTTTAAATGAAAATAGAAACTGGCCCCATAGCTCAGTGGTTAAGGAAGCCAGATCTCATAGGGCCACTCAGCATTTGAGTTCCAGCCACAGTGGCTTGAAAAACACACTGGGCACATGTGCATGCATACCCCAAATCCCAATAGGAGGGAGACATGGTGGAGAAAGGATTGGAAAATGATCATGTTCCATTGAGGGGTGCTTTCTCTCTCTCTCTCTGCACAAGTAGCCTCTGGCAATTAAAAATATATGTATTTTTAAATAAAATAGGGACAAGCAGATGGCTTAATGGTTACATCGCTGGACTCCCATGTAGTCAATCGCAGTTTGAGTTCCAGACCCGGCGGCTTAAAACTCAACGCCAGGCGCATGTGTATGCATGCCCGAAATTCTAAGAGGAGAATGGAAGAGAAGGGATTGAGCTATGGCTAGTCCCCCTGAGGTGGTGATTTCTCGCTTTCAGTCTCTGCCTTTCCAGTGAGTGCATGCACCCTATAGCAAAAATCTCTCTTAAAAAGAAAAGAAAAGAAAATTTAAAAAAAGAAGAAAAGAAAATAGGTCCAACTCTGGTGGAGAAGGCAATAGCTTAACTGATCTGCCGTGCTGGAAGCCACATGATGGACTGTGGGTTAGGATCCCAAGGTGACTTGAAACCCACTGGGATACATGGGTACCCAAGATCCTGAGCGGAGAGAGGGCTGAGCGAAGAGGGTCATGGCCTGAGGAGACTTTGTTGAGAGTATCTCCCTCACTCATGAAAGAGATCAAATAAACTTTGAAAAATGAAAACAACAACAAAAAGCCTTTACTATATAATGGAGTGTGTGGAATAAACCCCATGTCGCATCAACCGGAAGCTAAGGAAATGGTGGATTTATTTGTGCATATTAAAAAGGTGACTTTATAACCAATCCCTGTGAGGTCTGGCTTTACACTACCGCCCTTGAAATATGTACTGTCTGACTCTGCGGCAAGACAGTCCTAACAGCCAGGGCCTTTGGACACTTGTAGGGATATTTGGGAGGAGGTTGACAGGGAAGGGTATTGTGGTGTTTGCTGGGTGATGGCTGCCATATAAGACACACAGAGGATGACAAGAAAAGGTAGATTAAAGGGGATAATAAGACAGGGGATGTCAACCAAAGCTATCCAGAGTCTGGGAGATACGGGTCCTGTGCCAAAGCACACCTGCCCTACACACACACACACACACACACACACACACATTTATCTAAGTCTCTTTTTCATTGTTCTCCTTTCATTCCTTTCTTCCCTCAGACCTGTATTTTCTTCAAATTACAAAAGTACCAAATAATGCATACCTCTAACAGGAGAAGGTAGACATCCCTCTGTCTACTCAACTCCTTCAGCAGTGGTTCTATTATTTAGTATGGGTAAGAACTGCTGGAGAGCTTGTTAAAGAGCAACGAGTCCTGGGACCTATTTTTGACAGCTCTCAGCCCCCTTTGGTGAGTCTGTGCAAGCGGCCGTTAAGTTCTGCTTTAAGGCATGGTGCATTTGGCGGACCAGTGCGGGCTGCTGTCAGAGGTTTAGCGAGCATCCTTTCACACTGACCTATGCGCACATGCTATATGACATGGCACACACACACACACACACACACACACACACCACACGGCAACACTACATATGGAAGAGTTTTCTTATCTACCCATAGAGCCATCTCAAGGACCCCATCTAGTATAAAACCAGCATTTTGTTAGGCAAACTAAGAGAACGATTAGAGCATTCTCACGACTGCTTTCTGCAGTATCAGCGGGTGTGCTCTATCTGAAAAAACCTGCCCACACAAATAAAACCATCCCTCACTGCCAGAAACATGCTAGAAGTTCTGGCTTGTCTTTATCTGCAGTTGGCATAAATTAGGCTTCCTGCTGCCTGAAAATAGCCTTTAACCTATGCCCTGTGGTAATTAATATTTTCACGGTGATGAAATACGTTGATGGGCACTGTCTATGCCTTCCTGGTCAGAATACTAGGACTGGTTTATTAACAAAACTGGGTTCCTTGCCCTGGAGACTAAGAGGAACTGAGGAAAGAGCAAAGGTCTTGAAGTCCAATAGGCCTGAGTTAAATTAAGTACTCCATTTTACTAGCTCTATGTATCTGGGCAGGCCATTTAACCATCAACTCGACTTTCTCGAATGGATATAAAAATGAAAACAACAATGGATATCCATTGTTAAATAATGCTTTGCTCACAGACATGAAAAACGACACAGAAAGAACTTTGTCCACAGTAAGCTTTCAGCAAATCACTCAGTAAGTATTTACCGAGTGTCTGATTATTGTACCTAGATAGATTATTAGCCAAACTCTACTTTCCTTGGCTATCAGCAGTGTTGGACAGAGCCTTGAAGGTCTTAGTGCCTGGTGAGTCAGCTCAAGAGCCAAACACCCCTAGTTGACGGAGCTCCCAGTCTAGGGATAACCATCATTATCAACAGTATTATTTCATGGCCATCATCACCCTAGGGTTATTAAGTGGCTTTATCTTTGTGACATGAGTATGTGAGGAAGTTGAGCTGGATTAAGAGGTAAGACACTTGGGCACCTGTCTTGGCTTCAAGTTATAGATATGCTCCTACCTTATTTAAATCAATCGCAATCATAGTAGTGACTAATTCAGGCTTCCAGGTATGACTCTTGTGATAAATGGCTAAGTAAAAATTAGTCCTAACCGACCACGAGAGAGGTCGATTCCTCCAAGTGGAAAGTGAGGCAGTACCACTGAGGGCTCATTCTTACTTGCACTAGTGAGGGTGCAGCCCATGGTCTCCCATCGCCAAACTCAAAGCCTGCCAGCTGAAGTTGACCACATAGGCAACCGAGATTCTGAAGCCAAATAACGCCTGGTGGAAGGATGCTTTCTGAGACTCAATTTGGGTTGTTTGTTTTTTTGGTTTTGTTCTTGCCTTTTTTTTTTTTTTTTTTTAGGAAGGAGCAAGAGATTCTTCTGATAGGTGGT
>NW_006198705.1:1621357-1626929 GCF_000334495.1 Tupaia belangeri chinensis
GTTTTTTTTTTTTTTGTTTTTTTTTTTGCCTTTTTTTTTTTTTTTTTTTTGAGAGAGAGAGAGAGACTTTTGCTATACGGTGTGTATGCTTGTTGGAGAGACACAGACACAGAAAGTGAGAAATCACTCCCCAGGGAGGATGGCCACACTCAATCCCTTCTCCTCCATTCTCTCAGGATTTTGGGCACACATGCACATGTGCCTGGCATGAGTTTCAAGCCGCCAGGTCCAGAACATAAATCGCATTAGGCCACATGAGTTCAGAGCCTTAACCATATGCCACATGTTGTCCATTGGTTTTGCTTTATCTTTAAAAAAATAAATTGATATGGTTCTTCATGAAAGATAGAGGAAAAGAGAGAGCAAGCAAGGCACCCACAATAGGGTCTCCACATCCAGCTTCGTCTCACCTGGGTCATGGGCGTGCACAGAAGTTCTGGGATTGTCTACTAGGACCTTTCACATCTAAACCCAGTTGTGTCACCACTGGGCCACTGCCTGACTTGAAGTGGCTTATTTCCTTGCATACATTTTTTTTAAAAGAACTACTTATTTGATTTTATTTATTGTTATTTTTAATCTGCTCATCAGAGAGAGACAGAGAGAGAAACTGAGAAAGCAAGCTGCCAGTTCTGGGACTTGAACAGTGGTTGACCATGTGGGAGTTCAGCACCTAAACCACCATACCACCCACCAGCCCCTCATTGCATACATTGTAAACTCTTTAATGTGTATCTGAGGGGCCAGTAGATGGTATAGTGGTTAAGGCACTGGACTCCCACATGGCAGATCGTGGTTTGAGTTCCGGACTTGGTGGCTTGAAACTCATGCCAGGCACATATGCAAGCATGCCCAAAATCTCAAGAGGAAAATAGAGGAGAAGGGATTGTGGCATGGCAACCTCCCCTGGGAGGAGGAGGTGATTTCTCATTTCCTTTCTCTCTGTCTGTCCAATGAGTGCACACGTTGTATAGCAAAAACCTCTCTCTCTTTAATACATAAATATATATGTGTGTGTGTGTGTGTGTGTGTGTGTATATATATATATATATAATGGTAAACCTCTCTCTCTTTAATACATAAATATATGTGTGTGTGTGTATATATATATATAATGGTAATCTCCAAGAAATTGTTGTATTCTGAAAATTGCCAAAGAAAACCAAGAGATAATGAAAACTCCAGGAAAAAAAAATGGAAAATTTGGGGAGGTAATGAGAAACAGGACAAGTAATCAATAATTTCAGAATCTGCTTTCAATAAGATTTTATTCTCTGTATGTATGAATGACTAATTGTGATTCAGTAACAAGCAGTGGGGAAAACGGTGAAAGGCAAAGGCAATTCCAAATATGTTAAAATCTGTTATAGTCAACCCATTTGATGACGCCTGATGGAAAGAAAGAAGTATACAAGTTTTAATAAAAGAAAATCTGTTTCTACCCACAAAATCAATGTGGAATTGGCAGGTCAGTGGTGTGACAGTGACGCAATACTCTGCGAGGCTGAAGCTACATGGGAAGGTTCATACCCTGAACCTGTACTCTCTGGGGTGTACTGTAGCCTGTGATCCTGGATGGCTGAGTCTAGGAGTGGCTTGCAGTGTGAAGATCCAATTGGGGGTGCATGCTTCTTTCTCTCTCTCTGTGAAGAAATACTCTTTACAAAATGTAGAATAAATTTTAAGAAAATATTGGCTTGAAATGGAGCCAAATTTGTAGCTGCCCAGAAACTGTCATTTCTGGGTCCAACCATGCTGCGTTGGGGCTCTGTGTAGTCTCACATGGGGTTGAATGACTCGCTTACTTAATCATTTAGAAAATGGAATCCAGAGGTGGTGTACTGCTTATTAATTAAATTCATATCTATTGCAGTAGCCATGCAAAAATAAGTTGGCCTTGTCCTGCACTCACAAAGGTTCTAGATGACAGAATTAGAGGTCAGTGTGGCTGAAGGATCCATCAAAAGCTAGCCCAGCTGCAGGACCAAGCAGAGGCTACACGAAACCTGAGAATAGAGGCAGCCAGGCGATGCATTATTTAGTCAGACTGCCCTCTCTACTGCTGTCAGTCAACCATCCTATTCTGACGATGAGGGGAGACCCTGAGGCAGCTGCACGGTGAGAGGGTAGGAGGTTCTTGCAGTTCTGCACAGCTGGCACTGGGACCTCTCCTGACAGTTCTTTTGCATTAGGTCAAAAGGGCCAGTCAACTTTTTCTGTAAAGGGTCAGATAATACATATTTTGACGTTTGTGGGCCATGAGGTCTGTGTTGCAACGACTCAGCTCCGCAGTTGTAGCAGGAAAGCAGCCTTAGGCTTTGGTCTCTGGAGGAGGTGGCTGGGTTCCAACAGTTCAGCATTTATTTGAGCAGGCAGTGGGTGGACTGGCCCTTGGGTTGTAGTTGGCAGAGCAAACTTTAGAGCCCACCTGGGTGTTACCAAGTAGCCCCCTGTCCAGGTTTATTTAGGGCTTTGTGATTTGGGGGTTTTGTTGGCTTTGGTTTCAGTTTTTTTTTTGGAGAGGTTTTTGCTATAGGACACATGCGCTCGCCCGACAGACAGAGACAGACAGAGAGACAGAAAGTGAGAAATCACCCCCCAGGGGGGATGGCCACACCACAATCCCTTCTCCTCCATTCTCCTCTCAGGATCTTGGGCATGCAAGCACATGCGCCCAGCATGAGTTTTAAGCCACCGGGTCCAGAACGCGAACCGCAGTCAACTACGTGGGAGTCCAGCGACATATCCATTACGCTAACTGCTGGTCCCTGGTTTCAATTTTTTGAGCCAAATTTTTTATTTGTTTCTTGCATTGAAGGGACTCTTTGATGACATCCTTGGCCTGAGAATCTTTGCCATTGTCCTTTCTGTTGTTTTTAATGCTGCGCTATTGAATGGCCCCATATTAGGAAAGAAGAGAGCAAGATTCCTGCACTTCTCTCAAATGACATGATGAGATCTCAAGGACCCCCTAGTGCCTGGGCTTAACCTCTGACTTCAGTGTTTACCAGCTCTCTGACTTTGAGCTGGACATGAACTCTTCTATTTATTTTTTTTTTAAGATTTTTTTTTTTTTTTTTTTTTTGCCACAGTTAGAGTACACTTGCTAGAGTGAGACACAAAGAGGGGGAAAATGAGAAATAGTCCATGCCACAATGACTTTTCCTTCATTCTCCTCTCAGGATTTTGGGCACGTACACATACATGCCCTGAGTGGTTTTTTTTTTTTTTTTTTTTGAGAGAGATTTTCACTGTAGGGCGCATGCGCTCGCCAGACAGACAGAGAGAGACATAGAGACAGAAAGCAAGAAATCCCCTCCCAGGGGGGATGGTCACGCCGCAATCCCTTCTCCTCCATTCTCCTCTCGGGATCTTGGGCACGCACGCACACGCGCCCGGCGTGAGTTTTAAGCCACCGGGTCCGGTACACGAACCGCGGTCGACTACGTGGGAGTCCAGCGACATAGCCATTACGCTAACTGCTGGTTCCCATGCCCTGAGTGTTTTAAGCCACCAGGTCTGAAACTCAAGCCACAGAGTTCTCCATGCAGGATTCAGAGCCATCACCTCCACACCACCTGCTGCCCCAGCATGAGCCCTTCTAAGCCTTGTTTCTCTTCTGCAAAATGGCCATACAAACACCACCTCCTCCTGGCCATGGAGTGAAGCTCAGCATCGCCATTGCTTTCCTCCTCCTTCTCCTCCTTCACGGACAACCCTCCCTTCCTCTCCCCACCTTCCTATCTTCCCCTCACCCCACTAAGAAACACATCTGCAAAGCTCCTGGTTCCTAGGCCATGAGGCCAAACTTCCAATTGCCCTTTATTCAGGAGGGACTTTATACACATCAAGAAACTATTTTCCAAAACCCGTTTTTAAAAACCCAGGCACAATAAAAGCACATTGTGTTGCTCCGTGTTTGTTTTTAAGAGATGTTTTTCCACTGGCGTTGAACTGAAGGGTTTTGTTTCTTCTTTCACTTCTCCTAGCGTTCTTGGCAACAGTCTACATACCGATGCTGCACCCTTCCCTCGCTCTCCTAAGACTTCCAAGATTAAGGTCATTGTGTTCCAGAATGGGCCAAGCAACCAAGCAGCTTCTGTCTTCTTCGCGTCTAAATCCTCAAGGCAGTGCTAACTGCATTTTTCCAGGACCAAGACCACATGCCAAAGAGTTGATGTCACAGCCGGAGCAGCCAGCCCTCTGCTTCCTGTTTCTTTCCTCCTGACAGACACATGAATCATATCAGTTTTATCATTGGAGTCAGAGCTCATTTCCCTGTTCCACAAACACTTGGAGTTAAAAAAGGGGGGAGCCCCGTGCAATCAAAACATGCAGTCCCGAGCTCCCTTTTTCTCACAAAAAGGGAACACATGTCCTCCCATCTCAAAAGAAAGCACACCATCTGGCTTCATTTGAAGATTTTTTTTTTGACCAAGCACTGGGTTCCTGGGTCAGACAGAGGTGATCTCATCTGAAAAGCTGGATATTTACCATGCCCGAGGAGGGTGAGGCCTCTGTGTGTCCCCTCCTGCTACACACAGACTGTGTGCTTGCTCAGGGGGAAGCTTTTCCTGAAAGCAAATGCAGCCAAGTATTTGAAGACTGTTACAAGTGTAGATGGTGATCTGTGATCACGGTTAAGGGTTTTCTGTTGCGACATTTCCTGCACATCTCAACCTCCTTGCCCTCGGGTAAAAGTGCTATAGAAAAGGGCCGGCAGGTGGTATGGTCGTTAAGGCACTGGACTCCCACATGGCTGACTATGGTTCAGGTCCCAGACATGGCAACGTGCTTTCTTATTTTCTCCCTCTCTCTGGCTCTCTCTGGTCAAGTTGAAGAATAATAAGAAATTAATTAAAAAGTAAATTATTCAATTAAAGTGCTATAGGAAAAGGGAAGTGTAACAGAAAATCTGGATGCCTGACTATGGAATTAAAATACTAAAGACTTGTAAATATATGAAAGTTATAGGCTGAGTGAGAGGCAGGAGATAGCCACATACTCAGCTATCTGGAAGGTTTTGCTAAATTTACTGAGTACTTATGTAACAGACCCAGCTCTAAGAGTTTTTCATTTTTTCTTAAGAATTTTTTTTTTACTTTATTTACCATTATTACCATCATTTTTAATTTGCTAGAGGGCATGAGCACTCACCAGAAAGAGACAGAGACAGAAAGTGGGGCTCAAACCACGGTCAGCCATGTGGGAGTCCAGCGCTTTAAACACCATGCCACCTGCTGGCCCCTACCCAGCTCTAAGAGTTTTATTTGCACTAACTCTTTTCACCTTCACGACAACCCTTTGAAGAAGAAGACACAGTTGTTGTTCCCATCTTACAGATGAGGAAACTGACGTACAAGGTCACACGGCATCAAAAGTCATAGTCCAGGTGAGGAGGCTTCTGAACGACTGCGTGAGTGTGTGTGCCAAGTGATATAAGAACACTATAAGATACTTACCTGGCAGGGGAAACACCATGATCACGAAGGTGGTTTTCCCAGGGCGAGGCTAACCCATTGCACTGCGGGTGTGCTGACCTCTGCGATTTCCCGAAATGCGGGAAACTCGG
>NW_006198705.1:1626976-1642635 GCF_000334495.1 Tupaia belangeri chinensis
AAAAAAAAAAAAAAAAAGGAACACTATAAGAAAGCATATCAGTTGTTACCATGCCTGTATGTATTTCAGAAATAATCTGTTTTAGTATAGTAATAATAGGACCAGCAGATGGCGTGATGGTTATGTTGCTAGATTCCCATGTAACCAACCAGGGTTCGAGTCCCAGACCTGGTAGCTTCAGACACGCCAAGTGTGTGTCCATGGATGCCCAAAATCCCGAGGGGAGAATGGAGAAGGGATTGCAGCATGGCCATCCGCCCAGGGGATGATTTCTCGCTTTCTGTCTCTCTCTCTCTCTCTCCAGTGAGTGCACACATCCTATAGCAAAAATCTCTCCAAGAAAAATAAATAAATAAATAAAATGAAAATGAAAAGAAAATAGTACAGTAATATTTGGTACAGTGAGATTTGATAGTTATGTAACTTGAGCCACATTAAAGTGATGTGCTAATATACATGCATTGTCAGGGACCAGGGGTGGTGTAGCAGCAACACAACTGGATTCACATAGGAATGGGCTTGGTTTGTGTCCTGGGACCTCTCTGAATATGATGGGCACAGCTGCAGCCATGATTCTGTCTGACTGAGACCAGGGGTAGATCACAGCATGAAGACCATGCTGGGGCTTTCTCTCTCTGTTTCTCATTCTTAGAAGAAATAAATAAGCTTAAAAAATACATATACTGGGGACAGCAGGTGGCATAGTCATTAAGGTGTTGGACTCCTTCAGGGCTGACCACAGTTGTCTGAGTCCCAGACTTGAGAGCTTACTTTGTCTCTCTCTCTCTCTATCTCTTTCTCTCTGGTCAAATTAAAAAATATAAAAATAATAAATAAAATTAAGTGAAATAATACATACATGCATAAACAATCTAATCATGCATGTATGCAAATAATATTACTGTTTTGTACTCTGGGTCCTCTGTGTCTTATGCTTGAATCGGCCTCTCTGATGGTTCCAGAACAGGCCTCTGCGACCAAGGATGTTATCATTCCACGCTCTGGTCCTCTTAGGATGTGACAATTCTTTGACTAGGTAAGGCTAAATGCAGGCATATGTGCATGGATATCCAAAATCTCAAGAGGAGAATAGAGGAGAAAGGATTGTGGCATGGCCACCTCCCCCCGGGGGAGGGAGGTGATTTCTCATTTCCTCTCTCTCTGTTTCTCCAGTGGGTACACACATCCTAGACCAAAAATCCCTCTCTCTCTCCATTTTCTGTTGGTTAGGTCAGGCTTGTCTATGCTTAATTGGCTTTTATCTTCTTTAGATAATAGCGATTTGGGAAAAGATCGTGGTCATTGAGTTTTGGTTCTCTCGGCACTAGTCTTACTAAGAGGAGAAGGTGTTCAGTGGCCTGCAGACCCATGGAAGTCACTCAGTAGCTTATTTTAATGAAGTACTATGGACCCCTCCATCGATCAATTAACCTAGTAAAGCTGTTCCACAGCGTTCAGGGTTATGGGCTGGCTGGATTGGCCTTGGAGACCTGGAGAGCCCAGATTCTCCACTATCTCCTTCTGGCCACTTGTCCTGGGGGAACACAGATTTCGTTTTCTAGATTTTTCTAATTTCCAAACCCCACCACCACCAAAAAAAAAATCTGGATTTTAATGCACAATCTCCCAGTTTTTAAATACTAGCCACTAGTTCAGAAAGACAAAATTTTAAACACTGCACGGGCTACACAAAAGCACATCTGGGAGTGCTAGCTTTGGTGTCTGCTCTTCCTGAAACGCTCTTTTGAGAGAGAATACAAGCATCTTGCTTTCTGCAGGGTGTCTATCAAGAGGGAATGAGCGAATCAGAAACAGAAATACAGGTGGGTCTCCGGGAAGCTAGTGAAGCCAAAGCTTCTTGGTCTCTTACTTGCCTTGGCCTCTTTCCTGGGGTCATGCATACGTTTTATAATGTTTTCCAAAGAAGGAAAGTTCAACTACCATTGATTAGGATTGTTGTCTCTTTCCATTTGGACTCTCTCTCATCTGGATGGCTCTGGACTGGCTGAGGATGTTCTTGGGAAACAGCAAAGAGGAAGTTGAGAATTTATTTCATTTGAACTGAGAAGGGTGTATTTTTGTGGTTAGACAAGTAGTGTCTCAGGTTAGAGTTAGTCCCTCTGGTCATTGCCTGGCATGGTGTGAGAAGTTCTCAAGACCAAATGACTGGATTCATCCGGAGGACAAGCCCTAATCTACATAACTGAGGTCTTGGAATCTTCAAGTGGACTCCTGGAAACTGTGTCAGGGCCTCCTTGGGCCTGCCATCTGGATTTACTTTCTTAAGGATAAGAAACTCCCTCCTGTGCCTGTACCCATTAGCCCACGTGGTAGCCAAAAGTGGCCATTTATAGGAGGGGATGCATTTAATTTGGGCATGTGCATGTGGACAAGGTTCAGGATTGAGCTATGGGTAGTAAAGAAGATGAGAATTCACCTTTGATGAGAATTATAAACCCATAGCTTTCAAGGAAGATGGAGACAACATATATATTTAATAGTTTACTCATGTGATTTGTAATATTTAATTTATAAAGCCTTTACATGCTTAGACGCGTGGCCATTTGTACTCAAGCCCCCAGCCCCATGGTATTAGAAAGGTGCCTAGGTTACTTTTGCTCACTATATTTTGGTCACTATAAAGGAGTAATGGCATGAAAGCAACCATTTTATGATGCTCACAGAATCCATGGGACAGAAACTTGAACAGGGCACAGTTCTTGTCTCTGCTCAGTAATGTCTGGAGACTCAGCTAGGAAGACTGTGTGTGTGGAGGAGGTGACTGTATGGATGACATGGAGGCATTCACACTTTCAGGTCTGGTTCATGCTGCTACGAGCTGGAATCTTACTGGGACTGTCCACTGCAACACCTAAATATGGCCCAGGCTTCCTTGAACCTAAATATGGCCCAGGCTTCCTTGAACCTAAATATGACCCAGGCTTCCTTGAACCATAATGGCCGCATAGGAGTTTAATGTCCTATATGGTCAAGATTCCAAAGGGGGGACCAGCAGTTAGCATAACGGCTATGTCACTGGACTCACATGTAGTCGACCACAGTTCGAGTCCTGGGCCCAGTGGCTTAAACTCACGCTGGATGCGTGTGCATGCGTGCCCAGGATCCTGAGAGGAGAATGGAGGAGAAGGGATTGCAGTGTGACCATCCCCCCTGGGGGGTGATTTCTCACTTTCTGTCTCTCTTTCTGGCGCGCACCCTATAGCAAAAACCTTTCCCCAAAAAATGAGAGAGATTCTAAAGGGGAGTATCCAGGGAACAAAGCTGGAGCTGAACTGCCTCTTCTGATCTGGCATTCTGTTGATTACAATGACGTCACAAACCCTTCCAGATTTAAGAGGAGGAAATGTAGCCCCATCTTTCCTTTTTTTTTTTTTTTTTTTTTTTTTTTTTTTGGGGAGATTTTTTCCAGAGAGATTTTTGCTACAGGGCGCATGCGTTCGCCAGACAGACAGAGAGAGACAGAGAGACAGAAAGCAGGAAATCACCCCCCAGGGGGGATGGCCACGCCGCAATCCCTTCTCCATTCTCCTCTTGGGATCTTGGGTAGGCACGCACACGCGCCTGACGTGAGTTTAAGCCACCAGGTTCAGGACTCGAACCGTGGTTGACTACGAGGGAGTTCAGCAATTACGCTACGAGGGAGTTAGCCATTACGCTAACTGCTGATCCCAAGACCCACCTTTCAAGGAGAGAAGTATCAAAGAATTAGAGGACCATTTTTGTTGTTGTTTTATTTTTGTTTTGTTGGTCTTGGTTTTTATTTTTGATAGCATTTCACCCTACCTTAGCTTATTGAGTAGGTGGCACTCCAGCAATGTGGGACCCAGGGCTTTTGGAGTGAGCTGGGAACTGGGGCCTCACATGTGGCTTCACTCTGTCTAGTAGTACCAACCAGTGCACACTGTCTTAAAACCACCATGCCTTTGGGGTGGGTTGGTGTGGTGATTAAGGGCACTGTAAACCCACATGGCTAACCATGTTTTGAATCCTGGACTGGGTGGCTTGCTTTCTCACCTTCTCTCTCTCTTACTCTGTCCTTCTCTGATCAAATTAAAATGAATATACAAATAAATAAAGTTCAATATTTTTGGGGGGGGTGGGGAGAGGCTTTTTGCCATAGGGCGCGTGCGCTTGCCAGACAGAGAGGGAGAGCCAGAGAGACAGAAAGCAAGAAATCACCCCCCGGGGGATGGCCACGCTGCAATCCCTTCTCCTCCATTCTCCTCTCAGGATCTTGGGCACACACGCACATGCGCCCGGCATGAGTTTTTAAGCCACTAGGTCCAGGACGCGAACCGCGGTCAACTACATGGGAGTCCAGCGACATAGCCATTACGCTAACTACTGGTCCCAATAAAGTTCAATTTTTAAAAGAAAAAAAAAAAAAAACCATGCTTTAAAACCGCTACACAGTTTAACATTTTGTTAGCCAGTCTGGTGTGGGAATGTCTTTCAGGAATACATTTAATGGCAATTCAAAGAATATTTCAAGGACATTTCAAATCCCTTGATATTTTATAGCTCGTTCATGAAAGAACTCTAGTAGAGGTTTTCCCTATACTTAACCAAAACTCTTAAAAACTTATGCCATTATCAGTCATGAATTTCTGAAGCTGACCCTTCTCTAAACTATCAATAAATATTTTTAAACAACCATGCTATAGAAAGACTGATTCTTTCTATTCGCTGTATAGAAAATATCACGAAAGTGTTACCAGTAGAGAAGTGATTAAAATCATGCTGTCCAAAATATATAGGTATTTCAGACTCTTGCATCATCATAGGAACATCCCTGATAATACTGTGGACACAAAGAAATTAAAGGAGAAAAGAAAGACCATCATCACAAGCAAGGGTAGTCCAGGAACACTTCATGGAAGACGAAAGAAAAGATACCAGCAGGCAGAAAGGGAATAGAGGCTGGGAGGTTACAACGACAACTGGTCAACCCATATTGGCTGCCGTATCTGACGTCAGTTCTGATTGGCTTCTGGATCAGTCTCTATGCTGATTGGTCAGTGCTTCAGGGAGCAGTTGGAAAACACTTGCGTATCACCCTCGTCTGTTAGAGTGGACAATATCAGCAAAGGCAGAGGGGAGGAGGAATCTTGGCCCATTTGTCAAACGGTAAGGAAATTAGGCTGGATTGAATCCAGCTGGGGCAGTCACGGGAAATACAGCTGTTTCATGCTAGTAAAGCCAATTGGGAAAACCGTTGGATGTCAAGCAGGGGAATTTATACATAATCCCACAGCAGGGAGTAATGAACCCTTTCAGTAAAGTGATAACAAAATTTTAAATGTATTTTAGGAAGATTACTGCAGTAGTTAAATGAGGATAAACTAGGAAGATGTTTTCTAGGAAATGACTGTAGTAATTCAAGCATGCGCTATCAGATGTGAACCAGGAAGACAGAAATTTAGCCTTGTGTTTGGTTAGCACTTCCTTCACTCCAGTGTTTCATCCTTGGCTGGCAATGGGTCATGTGTTGACCTCTCACACCCTCGGAGAATTATTTGGGACCTTGTTCCTCTTCCAGGGCTGCAGTGAGTACTTCTGTCCAATCAGCTTGATGACTGGGGCATCCAGAGAAACCCACTAGGCTCTCACCATTGGGATTGTGAACATCCTATGGAGTGATCTCTGGGGTTTGGCATTCTGGGATAAATGCACTTCTTTTTCTTTCATCCTATGTCTCTGAGACACAGTTCAGATCCCATTTCCTGTGGGATCAAACAATCACCAATAGACATGGCTCCCTACCTTGTACTGGCTTCCCTCCCCAACTTCCTACCTCATCCTTCCCAGCCTTCTCTTTTCCTCCCTGTGACCACATTCTCACATAAATCACCCATGCATAAATCCATGATCTTCTTTGAGGGAACTCAGGCTTTGATAGAAAAGGATCTTCCAGGGGACCAGCAGTTAGCATAATGGCTCGGTTGCTGGACTCCCATGTAGTTGACCGCGGTTTGAGTCCTGGACCTGGTGGCTTAAAACTCATCCCGGGCACGTGTGTGCCCAAGATCCCGAGAGGAGAATGGAGGAGAAGGGACTGCGGCATGGCCATCCCCCCTGAGGGATGATTTCTTGCTTTCTGTCTTTCTGTCTCTCTCTGTCTGTCTGGCGAGCACACACACCCTATAGCAAAAACCTCTCAAAAAAGAAAGAAAAGAAAAAAAGAAAAGAAAAGAGAAAAGAAAAGGATCTTCCAATTACTTTGAAGTCACCATGGTAGAGCACATGATGTTCTGTTCCCATCAGGAACTTCAAATCCCCATGACTCACCTTTATGTTCAATAGCTAATCTATATGAGCTTTTAGTTTTCAAAAAGTTATCTTCTTTTGAATTTTTAATTTTTAAAAATTAGTTTGAAGGGACCAGCAGATGTCATAGTAGTTACATCACTGGACTCCCACAAGGCCAACCATGGTTCAAGTCCTGGACCCAGTAGCTTGAACATCATGCTGGGTGCATGTGCTTATGTGTCCAAGATCCTGGGAGGAGAATGGAGAAGGAGGAATTGCAGCACGGCCATCTCCCTGAGGAGTGATTTCTCACTTTCACTCTCACTGTGTCTGTCTCTCTCTCCCCGGTGAGTGCATGCACCCTAAACAAATTTGTTTGTAAAACTGACACTGTTTCATATGCTCACCCGTGGTTTAAAATCTGTCAAGGGGCTATTTAGGGTACTGGAAAGAGCAAAGGATTTAGAGTCATAAGGTCTAGATTTGAGTCTTGAGAACTACAAACTCTTGAAGTCTTTAGTATTCCCACCTGTAAAATGTGGACACTAGCTACTCCTACCTTCGCGGGGTTGTTCTGGGTATCACACAGAATCATGAAACCGTGCATGCGTGCTGAGCATTTGCTCATTTGAGCACTCACCGCCCATTCTCCCTTCCTCTTGGTTATATGATCCTAATTTGGGGGGGGTGGATGTTTACCTTTATCTAATGCATCCCAAACTTCACTCCCCCCTCCACCCCATTCCAGCTCCAGGGTAGGCCTTGATTAACTTAACCTAAACAGACTATTGACCACTTTTCGTGACCACACTGATGGGGAAATGTGAGTTTTGTTGGGCGATCTGGGAAGAAACCCCTTCATTCTCATAAGAGAGCAATCAAATGAAGCAGCATGTGACCCTGGAAACTGCTAGACATCATCCTGTGGGCCTGAGGAATGTCAGCCTAAAGTTGAAGCAGACAGGAGGGGCAGTGAGATTGCTGAACTTGTGAATCAAGCCACATCCACAGCCCACGGGACCTTTGATCCTTTCAGATAAGTGAGTCATTAAGTATCTTAGAACAGTTTGAGTCAGGCTTGCTCTAACCTGAGACAGAAAGACCGTCAACTGATAACTCGCAAATCAGTGTGAAAACATTAGCTTGTTTTCTTATTAATGCTAACCTGCAAGAATACTTAGGGTTCGTGGAACAGATCAAGGGAAATCAATTTTTATTTTAATTTAGTATTTCATTTGGAAAAAAAAATAGATCCTTCCCTCACAGTACGTCCAGAAATAGATTCCAATTAGAATGTGTGTGTGTGTGTGTGTGTGTGTGTATAAACACAGACACTTAAAAATTTATAAAACTGAGTGAGTTTTACAGCAAAGAAAGGACTCTCTCAAACCACCACAATATAAAGAAAAGTCCATCATATTTGGCTACATAAATATACAAAAACTGTAATGTGGCAAAAAATAAAGCCATAAAAAATATTTGATTTATATGACAAATCAAGGATTGATATTTTCCATATACAAAGAGTTCTTATGAATCAATAAAAAAAAAACAGATCTCAATAGAAAAATGGGTAACATATTTGATCATGAAATTCAAAGAACATATGAAATGAAGCTCAGCTAAAGATTAAAGTCTATCGGGTTAATAAATGGTTCAAGTAATGTTAATAATTAACATGTTTTATTTAAATAATTATTTTATTGAACTTCATTTATTTATTTAAATTTGACCAGAGGGGGACAGAGTGAGCGAGACAGAGAGAAAGAGAAAGTGAGAAAGTAAGCCACCAGGTCCGGGACTAGAACCACGGTCGGCCATGTGGAGTCCAGCGCCCCCAACCACACACCACCTGCTGGCCCAATAATTAACATATATTGTCACCCTCAGGAACTGGAAGACCTCACAGACATGCACATGTAAGAACGATCATTATAGAGAAACAAGTGAAAAAAAAAATGTCAACAATAGAAAACTGGTAACTTTTCTTACATTGAAATATAGAAAATATGCATTTTAAAAATATTGAAATATGTTGGGGTTCACAAAAAGAGCCAGGTAGGATGGAAGGAAGAATGATAAATTGTTTGAAGTTATCAAATAACATACAGAATGATCCCATTTACATTAAAATACCTATTAGCTTATGCATTGAAAATCTGGAAGTAAATGCCAGTTAGTAGTATTGGTGGTCGCTCGGGTGCAGGGTTATACAGACACCATTTTTTAAAAAAAATAATGATTTTATTTAACTTTATTTATTTAATTATTTATTTACTTTAATTCACCAGAGAGGGACAGAGTGAGAGAGAGGGAGGAAGGGAGAGAGTGAGAAAGCAAGTCACCAGGCCTAGAACTGGAACCATGGTTGGACATGTGGGAGTTCAGTGCCGTTGACTACCACACCACCTGCCAACAGAGACCATTTTAAGTAAAGTTGTTCTTTTTTTTTTGAGAGGTTTTTGCTGTAGGGCTCATGCACTCTCCAGAAAGAGAGAGACAGAGAGACAGAAAGCGAGAAACCACCCCTTGAGGGGATGGCCATGCAATGCTATAGTCCCTTCTCCTCCACTCTCCTCTCAGGATCTTGGGCACACACACACACATGCCCAGCATGAATTTAAGCCACCGGGTCCAGGACTTGAACCGTGGTCGACTACATGGGAGTCCAGCGACATAGCCATTATGCTAACTGCTGGTCCCTATACAAAATTATTTTAAAATAGATCATTAAATATGCACGAATCAGAGGAAGCCAGACTGGGTGGTCTCCTTGGCAATAGGGTGCATTCCTCCCCTCCCAGGCTTCTGAGTGTGCTGTAGCCACTGGCAGGAACCAGGTGCCATATTTGGGAAGGGTGGAAGGAAGGGCCAGGAGCTTCATAGAGGGCTTCCCAGGGAAGTATCAGGGAGGAATATCATTTCCTCAGCCAGGAAACTAGAAATGGCAAACTTTCACAGGGAGCTCCATGTGAACGTAGGGATTTCGTGTCTCGTGTCCATTCTTCTAGGGTAAGCTCCAGCTGAAGGCATTTGGAATTGACTCCCTGCAGTGTGTTAGCAGAAGTCATTGGTACTTTTCCATGACCTGGCTGTGAAGGCCGTAGGTCACCTCTCCTCCTCCTTCCCCTCCACTGACCAGTCAGGGGTGTCTTGCGCCTAATCTACTCCCTCCCTGCCCCTTTGGACTTGCCTGTGGACTGATCTGATAACATGCCAATCCTGTCATGAGCAGCCAAAGTCTGATGTGATCCCATGAGCTAATGCCTTTGCTGTTGACATTCCCGGCCTCCACTCCCACCCGCAGAAGTGGAGTTTGGAGTCTAGATAACAAAACCACAGGGCACATTACACAAACAAGCTTCAGGCTCCTTTGAGCCATGTCTTGAGATCTACTTTGATAAGTGATGAGAAATTCTTTTCATTGAATCCTGGCCCTGTACAACTCACAAGAATCAGAAAGATCAAGTTGTAATTTTTCAGATGAAAAAAACTAAAGCAAAAAAAAAAAAAAAAAAAGGTACGTGCTTCATAACCTAAGCCCACTTCAGTCTGTGTGAGAGCCAGCTTTCATGCTTTTCATGTCCTCAGGGACCTTGGCCTCTGGCAGCATGGTCCCCACTCTGTCATGCCACTTCTTTGGCCCCCACTTCTCCAGCTACAGGATTCTAAAGCTTCAGGAAGTGAAAAACGAAATTTGTAAAGACTGAACTTTGACAACTTCATTTTATTTTATATTTTATTTTATTAATTGATTTTGTGAGAGATTTTTGTGATAGGTTGCATGTGCTCACCAGAGAGACAGAAAGCGAGAAATCACCCCCCAGGAGGGATGGCCACGCCGCAATCCCTTCTCCTCCATTCTCCTCTCAGGATTTTGGGCATGCATACACACACGCCCAGTGTGAGTTTTAAGCCACCAGGTCCGGGACTTGAACTAATGGAGAATTGAAAATGAAGAGATAGCACTGAATGCTTTTACTACAGAGTCTAGTGTTAGCATTATCAGTAGTGTGTCAGCATCATATAATTACTGTGGCATTTGTTAATTCATTCTTATTCATTTATCACACATAGAGCATGTATGTCAGGCTCTAGAGCAGGAAAAACGAAAACACACGACAGTAGCAAGGGGTCATATAACCTAGCAGTATTATTAGGCCTTAGATCCAGTCAGTATGGCCCTGTGCACTAGATGCCTGGCCTTTGATCTTGGCAACTATTGTACAGAGAAGTATTATGTCATTGCAAAATCCTCAGTTTCCTGAAGACCCTCTGGCATTATTCAAGTGCAGTTCGCTCTTGGATGCAAACCCTGTGAATTGGTGGCTGTGGACAGTGGTCACATGGATAATCTCAGAGAGCCATGAAATACAAGAAGTTTCACCTTTTACATTTCATCTGCCTGGAATCTCAACATCCTTATCATCACACATCGTTAAGTCCTGCTGGAGCAGACAAGATGCAACATCAATTAGATAGGAAATCCAGTTCTAAACCCTGGGGCAATTAGAAACAATCCCAAGGCTCAGCAAAAATCCAGCTAGTTAATTTTGGTTACAAAGAAAGCAAAACTAGGTGGTAGTTACACTCTCCAACCAGCACATTTTACAAAGTCTGACTGCACCGCACTGCAGCGGCACAGCAGTAACTCTGCACCGCAATGGTGGAAGCCATAGAGAAGACACGGATTCAGTTCCTGGGCCTACTCGTACATACTGGGAGTGTGTATGTGACTGTCATCCCGGCTGGTGGGGAAGACAGGAGATCACAGTGTGAAATCTTTTGAGAGTGTTTGTCTTTCTCTCGCGCGAAAACAAATAAGCTTTTTTTAAAAAATTGTGTCTGAGAATGGCTTTCCTGATGTCAGAATGGCCACCCATGCGTGTCTTGAAGAAGCTTTGGGGAAAGCCCAGAAGCAGGCTGCTTGGTGTCAGGACTTTCCACACCCTCACAGCCAGTCATGTTGCCAGTGAGTCTGAGCGTGCACCAGGGAGCGTGCTCCGAGTCTGCTGAGAGTGACTCCACTGAAGCCAGTGGCAGAGGAAGAGGCCCGGGTGGGGCTCTCCCGTTGGCTTCCTCCCATCCCCGAAATCACCTGCGACACTCTGATGGGAACAAATCCTTCGCTTCTACCTTAGATTCGTGTTATAGAGAGAAGGTGCAGGCTGGTTTTAAAAAATTGGGTGACGGGCCAGCAGACGGCATAGCAGTAATGTCACTTGTCTCCCACATGGTTGATTGTGGTTTGATTCCCAGCTCCAGTGTCTTGAAAATCACATGTGCATGGGTGCCCAAGATCCTGGGAGGAGAATGAAGGAGAAGGGATTGGGGTGTGGCCATACCCTCCTGGGGGGTGATTCCTGTCTCTGTCTCTCACTCTGGCGAGAACATGTGCCCTAAGTCAAAAACCTTTAAAAAAGAAAAATAGCGACAGGTCACTTAAAACCAAGA
This sequence comes from Tupaia belangeri chinensis, assembly GCF_000334495.1. Lineage (NCBI taxonomy): Eukaryota > Metazoa > Chordata > Mammalia > Scandentia > Tupaiidae > Tupaia > Tupaia belangeri. The sequence goes on from NW_006198705.1 coordinate 1,638,701, forward strand.
ATGTTGAAGAAAGTCCAACATTTAGATGTAATGGTAATTATACTAAACTTCACATCCTATATAAAAACTCCAAATGGACTATTTTAAATTAAAAAAAAATAAGTAAATAATTCTCAATACCAAGTGCTGATGAGAAGGCAGAGCAACTGGAATTTGCGTATATTGCTGAGAATGCAAAATGATACCGAGTTTGGTAGATTTAAGTTCAACACATACCATGTAACCTAGCAATCATATTCCTAGACAGAGAAATGAAAACAAATCCACCTAAAAACCTCTGCGTGAATGTTGATGAGCAGCTCTTGCACTCAACAAGAGCTAGAAACAGTCCCTCTATCCTTCAGTGGGTTAATGGATAAGCTGCGGTGTTTCCATCCAACGCGCTAGCACTGGGCAATAGAAAGGAACGGACTGCTGATACATGCCTGGACAAGGAAGAATGCAGAGGCATGTGCGGCGGCGTGAAATAACTCAGACTCAAAAGCTAATGTGCGGTGGGACCAGTAGTTAGTGTAATGACTATGTCACTGAACTCCCACATAGACGACCATGGTTCGAGTCCCGGACCTGGTGGCTTAAACTCACACCAGGCGCATGTGCTGGGCTGATGGAACTGTCCTGACTGTAAGGCTGATGACGTGACGTTATGTGTGTAAAAACTTATAAGGAGGGGTCCAGCCGGTGGCATGGTGGCTAAAGGCGCTGGACTCCAACATGGCCGACTGTGGTCCGAGTCCTGGACCTGGTGGCTTGCTTTCTCATTTTCCCTCTCTCTCTCTCTTTCACTCTGTCCCTCTTACCAAATTAAAATATATAAGTAAATAAATAATTTTTTTTTAAAAAACGTATAGGCAGCCATATCAACAAAGGAGTACATTTTATCATATTTAAACTTTTTAAAGTTTAAGACTTCTCAAAGAGTTATGTTATGGGAGGGCTTCAGCAATGCCTCTCATCTACTCCATAAGGGAGCACCAACAGCCATCCATAAAGCACCCTTCCTCCTCCTCCCTTCCTTCCTGCAGGTTAAACCAACAACCAAGACACCCAAAGGAAGTCAAGGGCCTCGGGTTCTCCTGAATAAATGGTGATACAATAACAAAAGATGCCATTATGGCCAGGGCTACGGAGAATCGGCCAGAGTCCAGAATCTCACCAGCTGGGGAGGTGCACTGCCTGCACCCCCTAACATGCAGAACCAGGTTCTGTGGGTCTCAATGGGCCTCACCCTTAACCCTCAGAAAATCAGCTCACAGGAGCTGGTGAGAGTTTCTGAAGTCCGTGTCAACTGGGATTAATAACGGGGATATTCCATCCCATGCGTCCTGACCAGCACCTCGGAAAATGAAGTGAAAGATGGGTGTGATTTAGAGTGTGTCAAAAAGTATAGGCATCTAGGCATTTGTCAACACTTACCTAACTGTATAGCCACCAGAAAGAGCAAATTGTACTGTAGGTACATTTTTTTAATAATTATTTATTTATTTTTTATTCATCCATTGACTTTTTAATTTGACCAGAGAGAGACAGAGGGTGAGAGAGAGAGGAAGTGAGAAAGCAAGCCACCAGATTCAGGACTCGAACCCCGGTCGGCCATGTGGGAGTGTCCAGCGCCTTAACCACCACGCCCCCTGCTGGTCCCCCTGTAGGTACATTTTTAAAATAAAGTGAAGAAAGCTTTAGGGAAAAGCCTAACTCAGAGTGTAACTCGGGATGCATTTTAAGCAGCTAGCTCTTGCTTTTATCTGGCCCCCAATGAAAGTGATAGATGGCAAGAATGCCTCAAATGAAGTTGTTTCTTCGTGATTTGATTTATTACTGCAGTGACAGAAAATGCCTGACAGAAAATGAAGTCTGCAGAGAGGTTAAAAATGGAGGAAGTGAAAGGAGAGGCCTGTCCTGTGAGGAGCCTCAGTATTCATTATTCTGTTTATCACCGCATGGCTCTCCTGTTGTCGGGGTAGCATCTTCCATGTCACAAGCTGTTCAAAGTATAAACTCAGTGATGAGCCAAGTAACATACACAATGGTAACTAGATGCTATCGAAATGTCCCTGGAACGGGTGGCTTCTTAGAGGATCATGATGGCTCTGGGAAATGGTTGACTAGTCCAGTTTCCCATGACTTGGAAGGAGTGGGTTTTGCAAAAGCTCCAGGGTGCTCCAGGGTCATGGTCTCTGGGACAAGCCATTGTGAGCAGACATCCGGGGTGGTCTGGCTGCTGCAAGGGAGTTCTCTATGAATGGCTCAAAGTGAAGGGAGTAAGTCCACTTTCTGGCTCCATGGGTTATTAGGATGCTGTCAGAGACACCATGAGTAATCCAGTGAACATACATATAGGCTTCAAATCATGCAGTTGGGCATGTGGGATCTAGACACCTTAATCTTCATGCCATCTGCTGGCCTGGGATAATCCCTTTAAAAACACCATCACTAGAGTCCTCCGTTTAGTGTGGAGTGACAGCCAGCACCTTTCTGTTTTGCTTCATCTTTAGCATTCCCCAAGAGTGCTTGTCTTTCACCAGCTCACCCAAAGTTAGTGTTAGGTTCAGGAATTTTCTAGAGCACTTCGGTGTCTCAGAATGTAATTCCCTGAATGTTTCGTTCTCCACCCACTTCAGGTGCCAAGAAGTCGGTATTTCAAGGCAATCATCCCTCCACCCTTTTCCTCAGCCTTGAGCCCTCTAATGGCCATCCTAGAAAGTAACCCTGGGAACAGGCTTTCCCGTAATTGTGGTCACCATGGAGCTCCAGTCAAAGACCAGTTAAGTCAACACTCTGACAAAGGCTTTATTGACCCAGGATCACCCCACAGTGGGAGAAAATAAAGACTTCGAGGCAATTTTAGCTAGTCTCACTATTGTCCCTTTCCCAGGACCCAAACCATGTGCTTTCACAGTTGGATAAAGCAAACCAGTGATCTTTAATGGCAGTGCCAGAAACGAGAGGAGGGGCCTGATAAGGTACAGAGTTGCTTCACGATACTTTTTATTATTATTATTATTATTATTATTTAGATTATTTTTTTTGTTTGTTTGTTTTGCCACAGGGCACACATGCTCATTAGAGAGAGACTGAGAGAGGGATAGTGAGAAGTCACCCCACAGGAGGGCCATGCAGCAACCCCTTCTCCTCCATGCTCCTCTCAGGATTTTGAGCATGCACACAAACACACCTGGTGTGATTTTTAAGCCATCAGGTCTGGGACGCCCAACTGTGGTCGGCCACGTGTAAGTCCAGCGCCTTTACCACCGCGCCACTTGCTGGCCCTTCACCATGCATTTTTTTAAAATTATTATTTAATTTTTATTTATTCATTCATTTATTTTAATTTGATTCAGAGAGAGAGAGACAGAGAGAGACAGAAAGTGAGAAAGCAAACCACCAGGTCCAGGACTCGAACCATGGTCAGCCATGTGGGAGTGTCTAGTGCCTTAACCACCATGCCACCTGCTGGTCCCTCACCATGCATTTTTAAATTGCCTCCATGGGCTGTGACCAAACCAGGCAAGTTCTGACTGGAGAAGTCTTCTGAAGTGTAGTATAAAACTCACAACTGGGACCAGCAGTTAGCGTAATGGCTATGTGGCTGGACTCCCATGTAATCAACCGTTCGCGTCCCGGACCCAGTGGCTTAAACTCATGCCAGGCGCATGTGCGTGCGTGCCCAAGATCCCGAGAGGAGAATGGAGGAGAAGGGATTGCAACATGGCCATCCCCCTGTGGGGTGATTTATCACTTTCTATCTCTCTGTCTCTGTCTTTCTGGCAAGCGCACGCACCCTGTAGCAAAAATCTCTAAAAAAACAAAAACAAAAACAAAAAGAAACAACTATTGCACTTTGTAAAAAAATGGGATAGGAGGGTCTTCCAAAAACTGGGTCAGTGTCACACTGTAATGGTCTCTACTTGTCTCTACTTTCCTTCATGTGACTA
>NW_006198705.1:1642645-1669204 GCF_000334495.1 Tupaia belangeri chinensis
CATCTCCTGATTTATTGACAATATTGGCTTTCCCAGACAGACATCTGACTTTAAATTGTTCTCAGACTTTTTCTATGCAGATATGAGCTCCTTGCCTATTTCTGGTCCTGTCTCTTCACTTCTCTGGTAAAACTTCAAAACACTGTTTCAGGAGATGCTTTGCAATCTCAAAACAAAAGATGTCCTACCCTTTGAAGGAGAATCAGAGCTTATTCTGACTCTCTGCCCTTCGCCAAACACTTGTTAGGTGGAACCCTGTTTATCTACACCCAGCTTGTAGTCAGCCGGGTACAGGTTAAAACACCCCATAATTTCATTTTCCAGAAAATTGTAAAGGATATAGAAGTGTCATATTACATGTGCCATTTGCCATGGATTTCTCAAAAATACTTTTTATCAGGACCAGCAGATGGTGTAATGGTTATGTCACTATATAGTGGTTCGAGTCCCGGACCCAGTGGTTTAAACTCATGCCAGGAGCATGTGCATGCATGCTCAAAATCCCGAGAGGAGAATGGAGAAGAAGGGATTGCAGCCTGACTATCCCCTTGTGGGGGTTGGGGTGTGAGTTCTCACTTTCTGTCTCTCTGTCTCTCTCTGTCTTTCTGGTAAGTGCTCACACCCTATAGCAAAAACAAAACTTTTTTAAAAAGGAAGAAAAAAATAACCTTTTATCAAGTTAAAGAAGTTTTTTTTTTTAGTATTTATTTATTTTATTTTGTTATTATTATTATTTAGTTTGACAAGAGAAGTGGGGAGAGAGAGAGAGAGTGAGGAGCAAGCCACCAGGTCTGAGATATGAACTGTGGTCGGCCATGTGGAGAATTCAGCACCTTCACCATCACGCCACCTGCTGGCCCCCCAAGTTAAAGAAGTTTTAGTTCACTTCTTAGGCCTCGGGTTGTTATTAATGTCGAAATTATACACATGGAGATTCTGGCATTGAATTGTCTTTGACTAAAGCTTATTTTGTCATTTTATATATTTATAAACTCTGGATTCAACTTGCTATTGGATTTTTTTTTTTTGCCACTATCTTTATAATTAGGATTGATGTATAGTTTAGTTTCTTGCATTTTTCTTATCTAGCTTAGACATTGACAACCTCCATAATACCCTCTTCTTCACATGGACTGGCCAGGCATTTTAATCTATCACAGGGAAAAATTCAGCTTTTATCTACCGTATTGTCAATAGATGAAAGCCTAAAATTGATTGGCCATAACATAGCAGTAGGAATTATTGAAAAATAAGAAGGTAAATAGTAGAAGAAACATCTGGAGAGCCTGAAAGTGGCTGTCTCTAGAGAAGAGAACTGGAAACTGTGTGGTTTTGTTTGTGGAAGTAACCCTTTCTGTATTTCTTTCCTTTCTAAACCAAAGGTGTAATCTATTTTACATCCGCTTAACCCGTTTGTATCACATACCGACATATAACGCTCTGATAAAAATCAAAGAGAAAATGTAGAGTCACAAAACTCAGAGGTATCTATGATCAAGAATCTATTTTGAAAGACTAGCTGTTGGCGTAATGGCTATGTCGCTGGACTCCCATGTAGTCGACCATGGTTCGAGTCCCGGACCTGGTGGCTTAAACTCACACTGGGCACATGTGCGTGCGTGCCCAAGATCCCAAGAGGAGAATGGTGGAGAAGGGATTGCTGCATGGCCATCCTCCCTGGGGGGTGATTTCTCGCTTTCTGTCTCTCTGTCTCTGTCTTTCTGGCAAGCGCATGCACCCTATAGCAAAAACTTCTCCAAAAAAATCTATTTTGAAATCTGTAACATCTTCTCTGAGGTTTCATTTCTCCTTGTTTGGTCTAGGTTTTTTTTTTTCCTCTCAGGGAACACATAGAGAAGTCACAAATTGTTTGTCCAAGATTTTCCCATCTGTTATATTTTGTACTCCCCTGTCTCTGAACACGTGAGGGTTCTTCCTCTGATCCTGTAGCATACTGAAATATTAACTTCCATCAAACAAATGCTGGAAGACATGTTTAAACTCCCCTCCCTTACTACCTGCCCCCCCCCAACCATTAGAAAGCATGCAGTAATACCATCTTTATATTCATCTTTAAGTATCTTTCTGGGCTGGTAGAATTCTGTTGATGTCATGTACTAGTTCTTTTTTGGCATCTGGTAGGCATGAGATTTTAGGGCTTTGCTTTGATCACTAGGTCAAAACGTAGTGATGCTGATAGTTGGGGAGATCCTTGAGTAAGGATGCTGGACCCAGTCTGGGCTCGCTGGGGAGGAGCGGGCGCTTTATAGACAGCAGGCCACCATCAGCTGTTTCACTTTGAGACTGACTCTGGAGAGGACAGAGTGGCAGAGTAAATCTGTCACTTTTAAGATAATCTTTTTTTTTTTTAATTTTTTAGTTTTTTAGTTTGCTATAGGGCACGTGTGCTCAACTGGAGATAAAGAGAAAAATCACCCTCCCTCCTCCCAACCCCTGCTCCCCTGGGAAGAATGGCCACCCATCAGTTCCTTCTTTTTCATCCTCTTCTCAGTACTTTGGGCACACACGCACTCAAACCAGCGTGATTTGCAAGCTGCTGAGTACAGGCATCAGATCATGCAGTCGGGCATGTGGGATCCAGCCACCTTAATCTTCATGCCATCTGCTGGCCTGGGATAATCACTTTAAAACAGAATTCCGACTAGTGGAAGATAATTGAAAAACCAAGTATGACAAAAGCTGTTCTTTTGGAGGATTTGTTGTTGTTTGCTTTAGAAACTGAGTCCTTTTAAATCCCCATTAAAATATTAGGTTGGTGCAGAAGCAATTGTGGTTTTGGAATGTGAATTTTAAGTCACTATAACTAGGTTCAAACACATCTTTATTAGTCAAATAGGAACCATTACAATCAACTCATTGTTGCAGAGATGTGCGGAGATGGTGGGAGGATGTGCAAAATAGTTATCTTGGAGAACAGGAGAGTAGACTTACTGCTAAATGACACTGGCCAGTAATAGCTGTGCCATTTTCTCCAGCAACAATAATCTCCCTAGATTCAGGAGTTCCCAGGCACTAAGTTTGACCAGGGTTAGTTTTTTGCTTTTTTTTTTTGTTTGTTTGTTTGTTTTTTAAATTTTCATTATTAGTTTATTTTTTAGAATGACAGAAGGAAAAGAACATGGGGACATTAGAGACACATGCAATCGTCAGTGATTAGGGAGAGAGGAAGGAAGAATTTAAGGGTGTGACAATAACAGAGCAATGATGGGGCCTTAGCACTTGGAAGTCTTGGACTGTCAGGAGACAGTTGGAGTTTGGAGTACTAGAGGATGTGAATGGATAGGAAAGAAGGTGGTAGAGTTTGAATTTTGAAAACAGGGCACTTAATGGTAGTGGCGGATTACTGAGGTGGGGCAAGGGAAGAGCTTATTGGAAGTGAAGTCAAAGTGTGGGTAGGTCAATGACACCCAGGATAGTAGGATGGGAAAGGAAGACGATGGAACCAGGAGCTATTCATCCTCAAGGATTTAGGAGGAGGCTAGGGAATTCCAGAGATGATAGCAACAGCAGGGACTGTAAGTGGTGTCACTGAGTGGTCTAGCTTCAAAGGAGCTGAAAGTATTGAAGAAATGTTTTTGAAACAGCACAGCTAACGCTCCCACTTTTAGACTGTGTGAAGCAGTGGAACATCAGATAGCAATCTCTACTTTAGGGGAACTTTTCTGGGAAAAGTGGTGTTCTCAGGGAGCAGAAGAGCTCCAATTATAGCCAGATACTAGTGGGAAGGTTTCAAGAGTTCCCTGACAAGACACCGTATCCCAGAGGTCAGGGTGGAAGGGTTTAGGAGGGGTGAACAGAGATGGGGGCACGCTGGATGAGAGGTCCTTCAGGGTTCATGGGGGTGAGAGGCCACCAAACTATAGAGCTACTAGGATTGCCCTGATCAAAGAGGGTTGACTCAAGTCAAAGCCAATAAAATGAGAGGGAGGTTGCACTCTGCTTTGGCAGAAACATCCAGAAGGAAATTCTGTACTTAGTCGTCTTCTGCCGTATATGGTTCCTTAGATGCCTTGTTTCCTGCAGCAAGAGGGACGCCACTTTTATGCTCTGGTGCTAAAACCAGGCACAAGAAGACTCAACCAACACTGACTGCAGGAATGATTCCTAAGAAACGGAGTAGACAAAGTGGACCTGCCTGGCCCATAGCATGTGACTGGGACCCTGAGATACTCTCTGGGGAAGTACCGGAAGATCTTCTGCCAGCCTCTTCTCCCCTCCCTGTGTCCTGTGTTAAGCCAGAAGCCTGGGCAGCTTGGATGTGGGTTTTAGTTCCGGGTTATATCTGCCGAGTAAGGAACTAGTTTCTCATCAGACCTATCTGCTGAGTAAGGAACAAGTTTCTCATCAGAACTGTGCTGCACTCAGATCTAACCCGGATGTAGCACATAGCGCTCTACTCTGCACACAGGACTCTGCACGTGACACACTAGTCTCTCCCCCTAAACCTTTACCGTCCATGGACTGTTTCTACCTCTAAGACACCGCCCATGCCCAATCGCTAAACTCTGCCCCCAACGCGTGACTTCTCTGGCCCATCTCTTCCCCTTTCTTCCTTTCTGACGGACCAGCAAACCTCGCCCAGGAGTGCTTCCAAGAAAGGCTCTTCGCTTCTATTTCCTCTGTAGTGGGCCCATTCCTTACACAGTGGGATCAGAGCCTTCGCATTGAGATAAGTGTTTTCTCCTGCAGAACCCGCCGTCCTGGGCAGGGGGCAGGTTGTCCTCTCCCACTCTGTTTTCCTGGGGCCAGTGCACACGCACCCAGGCCTAGGTTGGTGTGTTGCCTGCTTCGTGCTCTGACTCTTGCATGTCTGTGCTTGACGCTGGATACCTGGACAGGTAAAGACCTGCTCTGGAGACCTTTCTCTGTGCAGCTCCTAAAGTCCAGCCTGTTACTGCCTAGCGCAGAAGCTACTAGTCACTTGCGGCTATTTAAATTCTATCACTCGAAGTAAAAGAAAATATAAAAAGTGTGTCAGTGGCCCTAGCTGCATTTCAAGTGCTTAGTGGCTTCACAGTGGTGGGTGGTTATCGTTGAATCGGGTCAGCACAGCTACAAAACATCGTTCTCCTTGAGGCAGAAAGTTGTTTTGTTTTGAGAGAGATTTTTGCTACAGGGTGTGTGCACTCCCACAGGCACGAAGAGATACAGAAAGTGTGAAATCACACCCCAGGGTAGATGGCCACACCCCAAGCCCTTCTCCTCCATTCTCCTCTTGGGAATTTGGGCACACATGCCTAGAGTCCCTCTCCTTGGGGCAGATAGTTGTATTAGAAGGTGCTGATCCAGATCATCAATAACGCTATTCTTTTGGTACTTTTTCGTCCTCGCTGCAGAACCCGTCCTCTGGGCGTTGGAAAGGAGCGGGGCCAGGCGCGGCTGGGGCTGTGCTGAGTGGCGACCATGGCGCAGTACAAGGGCACCATGCGGGAGGCCGGCCGCGCCATGCACCTGATCAAGAAGCGGGAGAAGCAGAAAGAGCAGATGGCCGTGCTGAAGCAGCGCATCGCCGAGGAGACCATCATGAAGTCCAAGGTAGACAAGAAGTTCTCGGCCCATTACGACGCCGTGGAGGCCGAGCTCAAGTCCAGCACGGTGGGCCTGGTGACCCTGAACGACATGAAGGCCAAGCAGGAGGCCCTGCTGCGGGAGAGGGAGAGGCAGCTGGCCAAGAGGGAGCAGCTGGAGGAGCGCAGGCTGCAGCTGGAGATGCGGCGGGAGAAGGAGCGCAGGCGCGAGCGCAAGCGCAAGATCTCCAACCTGTCCTTCACGCTGGACGACAGCGACGGCGACGGCGATGAGGGCTGCCCAGCCCAAGCCGGCAAGAGCAAGAAAAACCTGGGCAAGAATCCCGACGTGGACACCAGCTTCCTGCCCGACCGCGATCGCGAGGAGGAGGAGAACCGGCTGCGCGAGGAGCTGCGCAAGGAGTGGGAGGCCCAGCGCGAGAAGGTGAAGGGCGAGGAAATGGACATCACTTTCAGCTACTGGGACGGCTCGGGCCACCGGCGCACGGTGCGCATGCGCAAGGGCAGCACGGTGCAGCAGTTCCTGAAGAAGGCGCTGCAGGAGCTGCGTAAGGACTTCCGCGAGCTGCGCTCGGCCGGCGTGGAGCAGCTCATGTACATCAAGGAGGACCTCATCCTGCCGCACTACCACACCTTCTACGACTTCATCGTCACCAAGGCCCGCGGCAAGAGCGGGCCGCTCTTCAGCTTCGACGTGCACGACGACGTGCGTCTGCTCAGCGACGCCACCATGGAGAAGGACGAGTCGCACGCCGGTAAGGTGGTGCTGCGGAGCTGGTACGAGAAGAACAAGCACATCTTCCCGGCCAGCCGCTGGGAGCCCTACGACCCCGAGAAGAAGTGGGACAAGTACACCATCCGGTGAGTCCCCTCCACGGCCCCTGGTGTCCTCCGATCGCGCCGGGGAAGTGACTCATCGGAGCAGGAAAGCGGGGGAGGAAGACTCAGGTGCCCATGTGCTGGGACTTCTCACTTCATTTGATGACCTTGATTCTTCCCTGACATTGAATTAAATATATATATATATATACAGGATTGGCGTTGTTTGAATTTAGTCATTCTGTGGCTGCCATTATTCTTCGTTGGTTTTTCGGAGTGTTTTCGGTGCTGTGTGGAGTCATTGCGTCGCTTTGCTGAGCTGTATTGAAACCGTGACTGGACACGCGACAGGGCAGAAATGAGAAAAAGGGGCACACTTTTCAATCTGTTATTAGTGTGAAATTGAAGTCAGACTTGACTGCACTTGATTTCCAGCTTCTTCCTTGCCGTGCAATTTTGGGCAAGCTTATTAAACCCTGAGCCTCAGTTTCTTCACTTGTAAGAAGAAATAACAATAGGTCTTACCTCATCAGGTGGTTGCCAGGACGACATGAGTTAATGTTTATAAAGTACTTAGAGCTCAATAAATCTCTGCTATTATTATTCTTATGGTCTTGGTTAATTCATTCGAAGGACTGGGACCAGCAGTTGGTGTAATGGCTATGTTGCTGGACTCTCATGTATTTGACTGTGGTTGGAGTCCCCGACCCCGGTGGCTTAAACTCACGCCGGGCATGTGTGCGTGCGTGCGTGCCCAAGATCCTGAGAAGAGAATGGAGGAGAAGGGATTGTGGTGTGGCCATCCCCCGCCCAGGGGTGATGTCTCACTTTCTGTCTCTCTGTCTCTGTCTTTCTAGTGAGCGCATGTGCCCTATAGCAAAAACCTCTCATAAAAAAGAGTTCATTGAAGGACTAATGTGGCCTAATCTAGAACCCTCTGAGAGCAAGGTAGACCTACCCAATGGGTTCCTAGGAGCAGTGGTTGGGGGAAGCCCAGCTCTGATGTTTCATTGTTTAGCCCTAGGTGTTTAGGGAGAGAAAACTGGTTGTGAGCAGCCTATAGGTTGGGTATGACTGCTTTTCCCATTGCAGATGGCTCCAATGCAGCTCTGCATAACATTCTAACAGACCCCTTCTTTAACATGTTTATATTTTATTTATCATGGATTCTTTGTGTTCTTTTTTATTTTTTAAATAATCATATTAATGAGGGCAGCGGGTGGCATGGGACTCCCTCATAGCAGACCAAGATTCGAGTCCTGGATTCAGCGACTTGAAAATCACTCCAAGCACACATGTGTGCATGCCCAAAATCCCTGCAAGGGAATGGAGAAGGAATTGTGGTGTGGCCATCCTCCCTAGGGAGTGATTTCTCACTTTCCATCACTTTGTCTCTCTCTCTCTGATGAGCACAGGTGCCCTGTGAAGGGACAAAAGCCTGTGACCTGGTGGTAAAGGCAGCTGGACCCCACATGGTCGACCACATGGTTTGATTTCTGGATGAGGTATTTTGAGAAATATGCTTGGCATGTGTGCGTGCATACCCAAAAGGAGAGTAAAAGAGAGAAATCATCCCCCAATAAGGTGTGGTCATATCACAATCCTTTTCCCATCCCATCAGGATTTGGGGCATGCATGCATACATGCCTGCCATGTTTTTGCAAGCCGTGAGGGCTGGGGCTCAAACCACAATCAGCCATGTGGGATCCGGTTCCCAATGCACAGGGCTCAACCATTCTGCCGTTGGCTGGCCCAGTCATAAGATACTTGACTCACAGGTTTGGTTTAGTTTTGGGGGTTTGTTTTCATTTTTGTTTTTACTTGAAAAAAAAAAATTATTATTAGTTTTAATCAACAAAGGGAACATGTAAAGAGAGAGAGAAAAAATAAAAAACAGCAATGGAGTGTGGGCACACTGCAATTTTCTCCCCTCCATCTCTCCCACCTGTCTGGATTTGGGGCATGTGTTAATACATACCACCTGGGAGTGTTTTCTCAAGCTACCAGGGCAGTCTCTCAAACTGTGGTCAGCCATGTGGAATCCAGCTCCTTTAACTGCTAGCTAAAGGGACAACCTTCTCTCACTTTGAATATAGCCTTCTGGCCACCATTGTTTTTGATGAGTCAGTTTATTGGAGATTAAGTCAATTAATTTCATTAGAGTTCTTTTGCATATGATGAGTCCTTTTTCTCTTACAGCTTTCAATATTGTCTCTTCATTACTGGCTTTCAATATTCTAACAATGATGTACCTGGGTGTACCTTTGTCTTTTTAATCCTACTTAAGATAAATGGAATTCCTTGGATGTGTAAATTAATTCTTTTCAGTGAATTGGGGAGTCTCCAGTCATTGTTTCTTTAAACATTTATTCTCTCCCTCTCTTTCCTTCCTTCTGGTGCTCTGTGTGCACATATTGGTGTTTTGAAAGCTACCCTTATTTCTCTGAAGCTCAGTTCATTTTCTTTTCATTTTTTTCTCTTTTCTTTTCCAACGGCATAATCTCTAGTGAGCCATCTTTGTGTTTTCTTTTTTTTTTTTTTTCAAAAAGTTCATGAAAAGTGTGTACTCTTTCATATTAATTAAAGAACTTCAAAATGTTCATGAAAAACTATACATGCATTTCCAAATTTGGGGAACCAAAATCATTTAATTCCAGTTTTCCACATGCTTTTCCAAGTCTTCTATGCACTGGAGCAAGTCCAGATACTGATTCCCTCACTCAGGACTGTTTTGTTTTGTTTTGTTTTGTTTTGTTTTTGTATTTGTTTGTTTGTTTAGTGACTTGGCTCAACGAGTCCTGTGACACCTCTTTTCCTAGCAGCCTCTGATGTCTCTCCTCAGTGTTTTCCCCCTCCAGTTTATCCTTAGGCCTGTTTCCCCAGAGATCACCCCCAGGTCAGCACAGGCTCTCTGTTGGCCTCTGACTTATCAGAGGCTGTGCCTAAGTCCCCTGAAGCAGTGAAACAGAGCAAGAACCCCCTAATGTATTTTCTAGGGTTCCCAAAATATAAAGTCCATTTGCATTGTAATGGCCCAGTAAGTCCTCAGACTTTGGTTATGATAATGACCAACATGGACCATGAGTGAGGGCCATTTGACCTCTAAAACTCTCACTTAAAGAAAAGAAAGTTTTCATTTCAATATGTAAGATGTTTCATAGACTGGAAACTGCTGGTTGTGAGCTCAGACTCCAGGCTGAACAGTTCCAGACACCTGAAGAGGAATTTGATTATCTAAGGCCTCAGCAATCAAGAATGCCCACGAGATAATCACGCCCTCTTGAACCAATCACTGAACTGATCATGTACCTGGGACCTCTGCCCCTAATTTTGTCCTTAAAAACGCATGTGGGGAACATCTCGGGGAGACCAGGTCTTTTCAGCATGAGCTACCCGCTCGCTCTCCTTGCTTTTGCGCTTTGCAATAAAGCTGTACTTTCCTTCACCACACCATGTGCCTATCGCTTGGCTTTATAGCGCTTGGGCGAGCGGACCTGATTTGAGTTCGGTAACAGCAGCAAGGTTTCCACTCTTCCGGGAGATCTAGGCATGGGTTGAAGACAGCATTCACTGTTGAGGGAATCTGAGTTTGCCCTAGGCTCATCCTGGGACTAGTAGCCCGGGAAGCTCCCTCTCTTTGCATTCTTCAGAGGGCTCAGCCCCGGGCATGTAGTTTCTGACTGCCAGGGGTGACTGAGTTTAGCTGGGCTCTTCCTGATCTCATTAAGCTTTGCCCAGCACCACGCCTCTATTAGTATCACACCCACTAATTGCTAGCTGATGGCTCGATTGTATCCAGTAATAACCTCGGGGCACAAATTAGTCTGATCCAGTTAAAATAGAGCCTCTTGGCAGGGGCAGTGTGAGGCTCACTCCAACTCTTCCCTAGGTGGAAACTTTGCACTGCAGATCAAGATGGAAAATTCACTCCTCACCACTACGGGCACCTGGATCCATGCAAATGTATTACCTATTAAGGTATAAAACCATGCACGGTAGCCTAGTGACTACAGGAGCCAGATCCCACAAGGCCAGCTGCAGTTTGAATCCTGACCTGCGTGGCTTGAAAAACATGGCCAGCATGTGTGTGCGCATGCCCCAGTCCCTGTGATGTGAAAAAAACGGAAGAGAAGGGATTGGGATGTGATCATATCTGATTGTGAGGTGCTGTCTCCCTCTTCCTCCTTCTGTCTCTGTCTCTCTGTCTCTCTCTGGCAAGTACATGCACTCTGTAATGATTTTTTAAATATATATACACACACATACACATTTATACACACACATATAGTATATATATATAAAGCCTTAATTAAAAATTAAATTACTATTATATTTTTTAACTGCAGAGGTATTTCAAGTGAAAAGAGCCTGATTTTCAGAGAGGAGACAGGGACTTTAGAACATATTTGCAGATTATTTTTTTTTTAAATAGGCAAACATGGGACCAACAGTTGGCGTAATGGTTATGTCACTGGACTCCCATGTAGTTGACCATGGTTTAAACTCATGCCCGGCGCGTGTACGTGCATGCCCAAGATCCCTAAAGGAGAATGAAGGAGAAGGGATTGTGGCGTGGCCATCCCTCTTGGGGGGTGATTTCTTGCTTTCTGTCTCTCTGTCTCTCTCTCTCTTTCTGGAGAGTGCACATACCCTATAGCAAAAATCACTCCAAAAATATAAAAATAGGAGTGTTCGTCACTCTGTTTACTCTTAGGCAAAGGAGGAGAAGGCAAGTTTCTAGTTGTAGGACTTTACAGTTTATAATAGAGACACTCTTCCAAGATGGAGTCTCACCTGGAGGAGCCTCATCTGCTTCAACACAATGGAGCCTCAGTCCTTCATTCCCGACCCCTGTGCTGTCTTTTTCCTGACTCCACTTTTGGCATCAAAAGCATGAGCTTTTTCATACTGCAACTGTTTTGCCAACATTAAATCGAAATTTAATTTGGGACCAGCAGATGGCGTAGTGGTTACAATTCTGGACTCCTATGTAGTGGAGCACAGTTTGAGTCTCAGATCCAGCAGCTTAAAACTCACACTGGGTGTGTATGCATGCATATAAGAGAAGAATGGGGGGAGAAGGGATTGCAGCATGGCCATCCCCGCAGTGGAGGGTGCTGGTGATTTCTCGCTTTCTGTCTCTCTCTCTGGCAAGTGCACGTGCCCTACAGTAAAAATCTCTCTCTCTAAAAAAACCTGAAATTTAATTTCATTATGACACTCACTATTCAGAGTTAGCACAGACTCCCTGGATTAAGGGTGCATCCCATAAGACATTCTTCCATTTCAGATACCAGTGCAAATAAATTGCCCAGTCTGCCCACACTTTTGCCCAGCCGGCTATAAATTTGGGTGCTCCCATAACTTGCCTCATTCTGGTTTGATCATTCACTCATAGAACCCAGAACATGCTTCAAGTACACTTACTGGTTTATTATGAAGGATACAGAACTGACCAAGTAGGTAATGGTTAAGGGAGTCAGATCCCATATGGCTACCGCAGTTCAAGTCCCAGTCCTGGCAGCTTGATAAACACTCCAGGCACATGTGTGTACATGCCCTGAATCCTCCCAGGATAGGAAAATGGAGAAGGGATTGCACGGATCGACCACGACCCATTGGTGGGTGCTTTATCCCTCCCTCATGCTCTGTCTCTGTCTAGTGAGTGCAAATGCCCTCTGGAAATTAAATTTTAAATAAAATACATAACCAGGGACCACTAAATGGGAGAGTTGTAAAAAGCAAGGCACAGGGTGGGTGGCATGGAGCTTCCATGCCCACTCTGTGAGCTTCACCTCCCAGCATCTCTATGTGTTCACAACACAGAAGTCCCTCAAACCCTGTCATTTAGGGGGACTGGGAGGCTTCATTATGTAGGCATAATTGATTACATCTTTGGCCATTAGTGATTCAAGATCTCCAGCTCCTCCTTGCTTCCCAGAGGTCAATTGTGGGGCTGAAATTCCACCCTTCCAATTGTATGATTGGTTGGTTCTTCTGGTGACTAGCCCCATCCTGAATCTGTCTAAGGCCCACCAACCAACCCATGAAATTGATTTGTCAACCCATGAATGTGTCTTATGCCCAATGCCCAATTTGAAAAGCATTGTGCTGTCAATAATCAACACGAATTATGAAATTTTATAAAGCAGAAAGAGACATGAAGGCACCCTTTGCAAAGGAAAGTCATCTCCTTAACCAGCAGGCAGAGGCATGAACACAAAAGAGAACAGAGCTCAGTGGATACCAATTGATGCAAAGCAGACTGAGGGCCAGGTGGTGGTATAGTGGTAGCACACTGGACTCAAATGGGAAAGGTCCTGGGTTCCTGTCCCAGAACCTCCTTGTGAACACCAGGCATGTGTGTGCCAATGATCCAGGCTGGCGGTAGGCAGATTCTGATGTGAAGACCCTTTAGGTGGTATTTGTCTCTCTCTTTCTCTATCTCTCTGTTTTTCTCATAGAAGAAATTTAAGAAATCAATTAGAATGAGAGCAAGTGATGGCAAAGAAAAGATTGCATGCCTTTCAGACAGTCCTGTCCTTGCAGAACTACTGAAAGCATGTCTTTTAGGCAGTTTCTTATTTTTGAGGACTCCCAAATGATACCCAGTAACTACCTTAGCCCCACCTGCCCTTTAGTTTGTCCTTGAGTCCCTGAAGCTCCTGTGACCTCTGCAGCCTACTGGACCTCTTTGACTGGGACCCTGGACTTGCCTTGAGAAAGTCAACCTCACAGTATTTCCTCATCTGGCATCAAATAGCTGATTCACTACAGAGATCTCTGCCCCAACTGTGGACCTCGTCAGAAAGAGGGTCCTGTCCCAGAACCAGAAAAGGGAGTCTGTAGTTTCACTCTAGCTAAAAGACGCAAGCCCATTCCAGAAAGGACAGCAGATGGCTTTGTTCTTAGACATGTCCTAACCAGCCTTGCGAGGCTGAAGACAGATGTTTTCTGCTGTTCTGCAGAAGCATATGGCTTTTTACGCTTTCTTTATTCTTGCCTGGGTTAGATCGCGATGGCATCATCTCTGTCTCCTAATGGGCCATGTCTAACAGCTGTGCTGTTACAATAGGACACGTTCATTTGTGGGCTTACGGAGCCTGAATAACAGCAAGAATGCCGGAGACTTTCCACCCCGGGCAGGGAGAACAGAAGCCAGGCCTGGCCAGAGCAGGCATTAGGTCCACTCACTGAGCAAGCAAATGAGAGGAGGAATGGGCAGTTAAGGGGAATAATTCCAACTGTCCTGTAACGTGGCTTAACCTGGACACCTCTATCTTCTCTGGAGAATGCAGAGATTTTTTTTTTTTTTGAGAGGTTTTTGCTATAGGGCACATGCGCGCGCCAGAAAGACCGAGAGAGACAGAGAGACAGAAAGCGAGAAATCACACCCCCCCCCGCCCCCCGCCGGGGAGATGGCCACGCCACAATCCCTTCTCCTCCATTCTCCTTGGGATCTTGGGCACGAACGCACACGCGCCCGGTGTGAGTTTAAGCCACTGGGTCCGGGACTCAAATAGCAGTCGACTACATGGGAGTCCAGCGATATACCCACTATGCTAACTGCCGGTCCTGGGGAATGCAGAGAATTTAAAAAATGATTTTTTAAAAAATACGTTGAAAATAACTTTTTAAAATTATTAGATTTTTTTAATATTATAAATTATTCTCTACACATTGTTATTATAGATAATTTTTAAAGTACACCCAAAGAAAACAAATCATTCATAATCCCACTATTCAGAGAAAACCACTGTTCCTATTTTTGACAGTTTTTTCTTTCTGGTCATTTTTGCCCTAAGCCTGTAGTGTGTGTATACTTGGTATATCTTTTTTCCATTAAATCATCTATGCAATATTGTACTCTGTTTTTCTAATTTACCATTATATTGATATATTCAACAGCAAGTATCTCATCATATTTGATGTTAAATTAAAAAGAAAGCGGAGGAAACTGAAATTAATGAGGTATATTTGAGCCAGGGCTTAGGACAAACTGCCCAGATGAACAAATTTTAGTTTTCCAGACATATGCTCATTGAAACAGCAACCAGGAAACCTGACTTACTAGCAAAGAGAAAGGGCAAAAGAGGAGAGTTTACAAATTTTATTTTTTGGAGAGGGTTTTTTTGCTATAGGGCACATGCGCTCTCCAGAAAGAGAGAGAGAGACAGAAAGTGAGAAATCACCCCTGGGGGGATGGCCACACCGCAATCCCCTCTCTTCCAAGATCCTCTCAGGATCTTGGGCACGCACGCACACACATGCCTGGCAGGAGTTTAAGCCACCAGATCCGGGACTCGAACCACAGTTGACTATATGGGAGTCCAGAATGGTAGCCGTTATGCCAACTGCTGGTCCCCAAGTTTACAGATATTCTATTAAACGTTTACTTTGGTTCATTTAAAATAATGTTGGCAACTGATTGGCTATACCTTATTCTTTACATCACGAACTCAAAAACACTGGGAGGTCACATCATAAAATGTATAATCCTTTTGCAGTACCATGGCTTTACAGTAACCTAAAACATGCTTATTTGGACAATAACCCTGATAGGTGTAGGTCTAACAAAAATCTCAGGCTTCTGCTTTACGGAGTACCTTAAGATTTAACTGACTCTCATGGTCCAGAAACTGCCCTGGAATGCTTTTCTTTCACGACATCACTCCTTCCCCCATCACTCTAGTCATCTGTAAATGCCTCTAAATGCCTAAATGCCACCTTGACAGACAGGTAAAGACAGCTTTGCCTTGGTGTCTCTACCACTTCAAATGGGAAGAAATTGGGACACTGGGACCAGCAGTTGGCATAATGGCTATGTTGCTGGACTCCCATGTAGTCGACTGCAGTTCAAGTCCCAGACCCAGTGGCTTAAACTCACGTCGTATGTGTGCATGCCCAAGATCCTGAGAGGATAATGGAGGAGAAGTGATTGTGGTGTGGCCATCCCCCCTGAGTGGGGGGAGGGAGTGATTTCTCTCTTTCTGTCTCTCTGTATCTGTCTCTCTGGCAAGCGCATGTGCCCTATTGCAAAAACCTCTAAAAAAAAAAAAATCTACAAAAATAAATAAATAAAAGAAATCAGGACACCAACATCCTTTAAAACCATTTCATGGGCCTGAGAGTCTAAGAAGAGAAAATAAAATAAGCTATAAAGTAGAATAGAATAAAAGCACAGGCTGTGATGCAGTGGACTCCTGGGAAAGGTCCCGGGTTTGCATCCCAGGACCTCCCTGCTCACGCCATGTGCATGCCTGTGATCTGGGCTGGCTGAGCTGGGTTAGATCATGGCAGAGCAGAGGGAGTAGCTTTGATGCCTGTCTCTTTGTCTCCCTCCTTCTCTCCCATGGAAGAGATTAAATAAATAAACATAAAATTAAATAACTTTAAACCAGCCTTTCCATGACTGAATGAGCATGTGCAGCCAGAAGTCCGTGGGGCCGCTGTGGGGCTTCAGCTGGACCAGACAAGGTGACATGAGAGAAGCTCCTTCCACTTCCCCACGGCTACCAAGGAGCCAAGCCCCAGGCCTGCCTCGAATGCCTGAGCACAGCAGTCTCCTGCAGAAAGATGATCTTGTGATCGGGGCTACAGGACAGGGACTTCTCTCTCTCCTGTCACCAGGAGGACCCAGCTGTAGAGTTCAGGCATGAAAGGAGCAGCTGCCCCAACCGGCTGATAATCTGCCCAAAAGGTCCTGCTGCTCAGAGTCAGAGATTCCGAGGACTCAGCAGGCTCAAGGAAGTGGGGCGTGGGGGCAGGTGTCTGTGATTTCCCTGCTGCTGACCTGGGTGCCTTGTGATCAGCCTTCGCCCTCTCCTGAGTCTCCATGACTGCATCCCCAGGGCCCGACCACGCCTTCTACAGCCTTCAGATTTAAGAGATTCGAAAATTTTACCAGGAGAGAAGGTTTGATTTGCTATCGTAGTTTTGTACTGTTTGTCCAAGAAAGAAGTGGTTTTTTTCAAGATAACACATACCCAACTGTATCAACCCTCTAGCGTCACTGATAAGATCTAATGCTGCTTTAGCGACAGAGTTAGACATAAGTACTTTGATTTTCCAAAACCCACTTCCGCCTTCTCATGACCATTTCCTTTTCGTGCCACCCTCCCTGTGCCAGATAGTAACTGGGTCAGACAGATCGTTCTGATTTGTGTCATTCAGTAAAGATTCAAATCACCACCACCACCACCTTCAAATTGAAAGTCAAAAGAAGACAAGACGAATTTCAATTGCAATTCTAAGTAGCTAGCGAAAAAGGAAATGACATTACTTTTTTTCTTTTTTTCTTTTTTTTTGAGGACAGAAATATGTATTTGCACTTCCTCTTTTTCCTTTCTTCTTGTATAACATTTCACTTCAAGAGAATTCCTTTAGCAACTCAGAGCCGGTTCTGCCTTGGAAAGAGGCACCGAGATACAGCTCGTGGGAAGCAGGGCCGTCTTATCTACAAGGCTGATGTTGAAGATGACCCAATGGCTTTTCAACTGTGGTGAGTGTGAGTCACACGGGAAGCTCTTCCAAAGCTACCATCTTGCCTAATCCCTGTTCCAGAAGATCCAGTGCAGAGGCCATCCAGGCAAGTCAACTGCCTATCAATGGGGCCAGTCTCTGAGAAACTGGGGCAAACAGAACAGAAAACCATTGCCTCAGCTGCCTGCTAAGCTTGGACAAGAAGGGAGCTGAGAGCTGAAAACATGGAGGCAATATGGAGGCTGCCCAACTGTGGGATTAGTGTAGCCCTTTGGCAGGCGAATAAGGTCAAGGTCATCGGAGTGTATCCTTACAGGTTTATGAAAAGAGGAAATGGGACAGACACATGGACAGAGACGTGCGCTTTTGCTGTCTTGCCATGTGATAACCTCCACCATTTTATCTTTTAGCAAGAAGACTTTCATCAGCTATGACTGCTTGACCACGGATCTCCAAAAGCATAAGCTAAATAAATCTATGTTCTTTATATATTAATCACACTCAAGCATTCAGTTATTAAGCAACACGACAAACTAAAACATTCACCATTTTTGCACTTACTGCAAACCTTCTCTTGGTATGGAAATAGCTAGTTACCATCAGAGTGGGTTTATGTGTTTGTTTCCCATAAAATATTATACTTTCCTATGTTTCTTTTCTTTCTTTTTCTTTTTTCTTTTCTTTCTTTCTTTTTTTTTTTTTTGAGAGAGAGATTTTTGCTATAGAGCATGTGAGCTCCCAGAGATACAGAGAGAAACAGAAAGCAGGAAATCACCACCACCACCCCGCCCCAGAGGGATGGCCATGCCACAATCCCTTCTCTTTCACTCTCCTCTTGCGATTTTGGGCATGCATACACATATGCCCAGACTGAGTTTTAAGCTGACAGGTCCAGGACTTGACTACATGGGAGTCAAACAACATAACCATTACTCAATCTGCTGGTCCCTCCACAGTCTTGATGTACCATAATTTCCCAACCCATTCCCTTATTGTCAGATATCTGATTTATATGAATCAGGCTTTTAACAAGATAAGACTTCTGAGAAGAACTAGAATATTGTCAACAGAAGGCTTATGAACATGCTTTTGATATTACAGAGCATCTATTTTTAATTCTTCAGTAAATAAAAAGGCAACTAAAGACAGCTCCATAATTGGCTGACAATGTGGATACTACACAAATAAAATTTAAGGCAAATTGGGACCAGCAGTTGGTGTAATGACTATGTTGCTGGATTCCCATGTAGTCGACCGCAGTTCAAGTCCTGGACCCGGTGGCTTAAACTCACGCCAGGTGCGTGTGCATGCGTGCCCAAGATCCCGAGAGAAGAGTGGAGAAGAAGGGATTGCGACCTGGCCATCCCCCATGGGGCGGTGACTTCTTCTTTCTTTCTTTTTTTTTTTTTTGAGAGAGAGATTTTTGCTATAGAGCATGTGAGCTCCCAGAGATACAGAGAGAAACAGAAAGCAGGAAATCACCACCACCACCCCGCCCCAGAGGGATGGCCATGCCACAATCCCTTCTCTTTCACTCTCCTCTTGCGATTTTGGGCATGCATACACATATGCCCAGACTGAGTTTTAAGCTGACAGGTCCAGGACTTGACTACATGGGAGTCAAACAACATAACCATTACTCAATCTGCTGGTCCCTCCACAGTCTTGATGTACCATAATTTCCCAACCCATTCCCTTATTGTCAGATATCTGATTTATATGAATCAGGCTTTTAACAAGATAAGACTTCTGAGAAGAACTAGAATATTGTCAACAGAAGGCTTATGAACATGCTTTTGATATTACAGAGCATCTATTTTTAATTCTTCAGTAAATAAAAAGGCAACTAAAGACAGCTCCATAATTGGCTGACAATGTGGATACTACACAAATAAAATTTAAGGCAAATTGGGACCAGCAGTTGGTGTAATGACTATGTTGCTGGATTCCCATGTAGTCGACCGCAGTTCAAGTCCTGGACCCGGTGGCTTAAACTCACGCCAGGTGCGTGTGCATGCGTGCCCAAGATCCCGAGAGAAGAGTGGAGAAGAAGGGATTGCGACCTGGCCATCCCCCATGGGGCGGTGACTTCTCACTTTCTGTCTCTCTGTCTCTCTCTTGTCTTTCTGGCAAGCACACATACCCTATAGCAAAATCTCTCAAAAAAAAAAAAATTAAGGCATATTGGGGGGCATGTGAAATTCAACAAAATGACATAAATTAAATATAAGGAAGAGGAAAAGGGCTGAATAAGCATAGAAACACAAGATTCAGCCAGATACATAAAGATATTTTAGTCACATTACTCAGTAGCCTATTGGAATTTTCAGGCTCCAGAAGTTCAGACTCTACTGAGTCCCTAGTTCTACTTAAAATATTGGCATTTGAGCGCGTACTCCACATTCTATATCCTTCTACTGGCATCCTTTCTTAGTTGCTCTGTAACATTATTGCAAATCCATATTTTTTTAATTAAAGCAACAGGTTTTGGAATGAAAGGCAAGAATGGAAAGTAGTATGGCAAAGCATTTTCCCCAGTGCCAAAAATAAAATAAAAATAGGAAGGGGCCAGCAGGTGGCATGGTGGTTAAGGCATTGGACTCCCATGTGGCTGGCCTCAGTTCGAGTCCTGGACCTGGTGGTTTGAAAATTATGCTGGGTATGTGTGCATTCATGCCCAAAATCCTGAAAGGAGAATAGAGGAGAAAGGATTGTGGCATGGCCATCCTCCTGGGGGGTGGGGGGAAGGGTTTCTCACTTTTCATGTCTCTGTCTTTCTCCAGCAAGTGCATGCACCCCATGGCAAAAGCCTAAAATAAAAAAAGAAAAGAAAAGAACAAGGAAGAAAAAATAAAATAAGAAAAATAAAAGAGAAAAAATAAAATTAAGAAAGAAAAGAAAAGGAGGGAAGAAAAGAAAAGTAGGGGAGTTACAGCAGTGGGTTTCGAATTATGGGCTGATGAAGTTGTGTGAAGGTAGCTCAAAGAGAAATAGAAGAAAAGAACGAACTTCTTTGTAGGCTGTGTTTTTGTTAGGAAGAAATAAAAAGAGATGCACAGTCTTTATGTTTAGTGTCAGACACACTCTCTGAACGTTAGACCTTTATCTTAGGGCTGAAGTCCTTTGAGAAGATCCGGATTCTCAGCTTTGCCCGCGCTGTCCCCAGTTAAGCGACGGGGCACATCCCTTCTCCCTGGAGTCCTCTGTTAGCGGCTGGAGGGGCCAATTGCCGACACGGTTCATGTGGATCTGGCCCTGACACGAACAAATACAGCTTCAGTATTCTTCCCTCCTTTCCCTGGTCCTGCTGCGACTTTGCATTAACCTTAAAAATTCACCCCAATTTGCATACGACCAGAGGACACTATCTGCTAGAAAATATTCTTTGTGGACTACCTCTCTCTCTTTTTTTTTTTTAAGAATTATTTATTTAATTTTATCTATTCATTTATTTTAATTTGACTACACACACACACACACACACACACACACAGAGGAAGCAAGCCACCAGGTCTAGGATTCAAACCGCGGTCAGCCATGTGGGAGTGTCCAGTGCCTTAATCATCATGCCACCTGCTGGTCCCGTGGACTCTCTCTTTATTCTGAGACATGCAGTGACGATTCATGGGCCAGTACAAAACCCAAGTTCTAGCTCCAAGCAGGGCAATGCCCAGTGTCATCCTAGGTCTTTTTACATGTATCTTAGATAGGTTTCTCTAACAGAAAATGCATACTTGTTCCTCAGGGTCGTGTCGACTCTGTTGATGTGACGATTCTCTTCAAAGAGTTGGTAAAGGATGAACAAATTTGAACATGCAGATGAATATCCTTCATTGTGGCCAGCTGCAGTGGCACAGCCAGGACACAGTGATGCTCTGTGCTGCGGCTGCTGGGATGGTCCTCAGTTTGCAGCCTGAGGTCTCCCTGTGCTTGCCAGGCTCAGGCCCTTGTGCCTGTGATTTCCACTGGCCAAGGCTGGGGGGAGAAGTTGAGGCCTCTTGAGGGTGCCTTTCTCTCTCTCTCTGTTGCCATCTCTCAGAGAAAAGATACATACATAATTTTTTTTCCCAAAAAGACAGCTAGGGCCAGCCCCATGGTTAAGTGAACTGGATCCCACATGGCTGGCTGCTCCTGGACCCAGAAGCTTAGGAAACATACCAGGTGCAGGTGCATGTTTGCCCCAAATCCTGACGAGATGCAAAAAAGGAGGAGGATTGCAGTATGAGCAGCCCCTTGTGGGGGGAGCTTTGTTCTCCCTCTCTCCTTCTCTTTGAGTGCATGCACCCTCTAGCTATACAATAACATTTTTAAAAAGATTATTATTTTCACATGTGCACATTATATACAAAATTTCATAGCAGTGTATCTTTAGTTATATATCAGTAATTATTCTGATAACAAAAAATGTTTTGGAGAAGTTTTTGCTGCAGGGTGTGTGCACTCACCAGAAAGACAGAGAGAGACAGAGAGAAATCACCCCCCAGGGGGGATGGCCACACCACAATCCCTTCTCCTCCATTCTCCTCTTGGGATCTTGGGCACGCATGCATGCACACACGCCTGGTGTGAGTTTAAGCCACCAGGTCCGGGACTTGAACCATGGTCTACTATGTGAGAGCCCAGTGTCACAGCCATTACACCAACTGCTAGTCCCCAGGACTATTAGGTTTCTAAGAGACTAGGTTCTTAAGGTTTCTAAGAAGGAAAAGGTCAGTTGCATTTCTTATCATGAACATATATATCATATAGTATAATGATAATACATGTGCAGTTGACCTAATTTCTGTGGTTCATTTATTATTTCAACAGATCTTTATCACGTTGGCCATTGTTCTAGACTTGGGGGTTCAGCCAGGCATAGAGGACAAGGTCCCAGCTCTCCTGGAGCACGCATCCTTATACGAGAAGATGAGTCCTAATCAGCAGATATGCAGTCAGGGTAATTCGATATTTTTCACATCAAAACACCTTTTAACAGAGATTTAACATTATTTCGCATGGTCAATTTAAGGATCCTAGAAGGTGAATAAAGAAGGGATTGTAAAGGGGAAGCAGATGGTGGCACAAAAAAGGAATGCCATGCTGGACTCACATGGGAAGGTCCTGAGTTCGCATCCTGAGCTCTCTCTGTGCTCAGGGTACCCCACAAAGATGCATAACTACTATTTGTCGATTCAAAATTACAAATGGAAAAGAAAAAAAAAAAAGGCACAAAATCAGCCCCACGCTGTGTGGTGCACTTTATTTGACTTAGCAAAGCAGCAGAGTTCAAGGCCAAATGAGGAACCTCGTGCCTCTTTCATGTCTCATTTCCCAACTAACAGGGTCTGCAAACTCCACACTTTTTAAAATCACATGCTCCTTGGATAGACAGAAGTAGCATACCAGGAGAGTCCGACTCGTTTGAGAATTCAAGTCCCACACTGCACAAGATAATTCTGCCGTCTTTTGGAAGCTGTCTTCCTCATGTGTCTGGTTTTTAATTAACAGGGTGATGGCTAGGACTTTCATTCTAAGGTTTCTTAGAAGTAGTGGGTCGTAGGTAAAAGACTGACTTTTTACACCCCAAGAGTCTTAAGACACCACTGTATCCGAATCATAAGGGAATTTGTTTCCTTTCGTTTGGGTTTACATGGAGGTTGTATTTTTGTGCGTTTCCACAGCTCCACTCCCCAGGCATAATTATTTCCAGCCAAGATGCTGGCTCAGACGACTGCCTCGTTCCTAATGTGGCTTTTGAGTTTCGCAAGCAGCAAACCAGAGCTTCCCTCGTGGTGCCTTCGGTGCCTCCTGGTAACGTGGCAGGGACAAATCATAACCATAACAGAAGGTCGTAATTTGAAGCTATGATAAAGTGTTTCCAGCATAAAATGACTTGCTGTTTCAGTTCCAAGCCCACATGTGTAGAAACTATAATTTTCTGTGTGGAGGGCAACTCTCGTCCACAGACAGAGTAAGGGGTGATTGTGCCAGTGGCTTCTGCTTTTGAAATATTCCTGGGTCTGGAGGCAAGCCCATGGTAGGAGAACATTCGGTGACCCTCCTGCGTGCTGAGGCCTGCAGGTGAGCTTGCCGCATTGCAAGGTGTGGGCATTTGGGAGTCTCAGCACACTGGAGAACGCAGGAATGTGTTTTCATTCCCTTGGTCCTTGATGTTCCGATAGGAGCCATGGAGTTGGCTGTGTGACCACAGAACACATTGATTTCAGAAGAACTTGTGTTTAAGTTGGTTTTCCTTAGGGATTTGGTAAATTTTTTTTAAGATACTTTCTTTTTCTTTTTTGCTATAGGGCTCACCAGAGAGATGGAGAGAGATAGAAAGAAAGCAAGAAATCACTCCCCATAGGGGATGGCCATGCCGCAATCCCTTCTCCTCCATTCTCCTCTTGGGATTTTGGTCACACATGCAAATGCGCACAGTGTGAGTTTTAAACTGCTGGGTACAGGACTCGAACCATGGTTGACTACATGGGAGTCCAGCAATATAACCATTACGTCACCTGCTGATCCTGGGATTTGGTTTTAAATAGCAAAAAAATGAACGGGCACAAGAGACTGTTGGTTTAAAATAATGAGGAGGGTATTTCTATATTCCCGCATCAATTTTCCTTTTAATTTGCCAAAGGGTGTGTGTGTGCTCATCAGAGAGACAGAGTGGGAAAGAGAGAAAGCACCAACCCCACACTATAGAGCACGATCCTGCCAGAATCCTTTCTCCTCCATTCCTCCCTTTTTTCAGGATTGTGGACACACACACACCTACACACACACACACATGCATGGACCTGGTGTGCTTTTCAAACCACCAGGTCTGAGACCCAGACTGCACAATAGGCCACGAGAGATCTGGCCACCTTCACCATCAGGCCATGGGCTGTCCCTGCCATGTCAATTATCTTACTGCACCATGAGGTCAAAGAAAACTCCATAACAGCAGAATTGCTGGTTTCGGGGCCAGCAGTTAGTGTAACTGAGAATTGCTGGTTTCGGGGCCAGCAGTTAGTGTAATGGCTATGTTGCTGGACTCTCATGTAGTTGACTGCGGTTCGAGTCCTGGACCCAGTGGCTTAAACTCACCCCAGGCGCGTGTGCGCTCATGCCCAAGATCCCAAGAGGAGAATGGAGAAGGGATTGCAGCATGGCCATCCCCCTGGGGAGGTGATTTCTCATTTTCTGTCTCTTTGTCTCTCTCTCTGTCTGACGAGTGCACGTGCCCTATAGCAAAAACCTCTCCAAAAAAAGGAAAGAAAAGAGAAAAAAGAATTGCTGGTCCCCAATGATTTCTGTGTGGATCCCTCCCACCTCCAGAACACAAGAAATTTCAGTGTTGAGATGTCACTGCACTCGCGAGATCTCTCAAGGAGACCGCTCTTTAGATGGACCCACATTCTGGGTATGCAACTTCCTCGTGTGTATCCCAGAGGCAAATGGGAAGGAAGGGCCAAGGCAACAGCAGCCAGCCATGCCAGACCCAGCACACATGCACACGCACATGCATGCACACACATACACATGCATGTAACCACACTTGGGGTCCTGACCCTGGCTGGCCTCCATCCACTGTCTAACCCGTACACATGCATGTAACCACACTTACGGTCCTAACCCTGGCTGGCCTCCATCCACTGTCTAACCTTGAGCCTCTCCTTTGCCTTTGAGCAGCTTTTGGCTCCCGTATACCCCGTCTGAGAAAACCAGTCAAGACTGGCCAAGCTCCTTCTCACTTTCCCTATACCGTGTCTTTTCCCTGTTTCCTTCTGAGGTTCAACCTTTCTCTTCATCTCAAAACTACCGAGAAGCCGGATCTCAGAGAAGTCCACCCTCACCCACTGGCACCTCTTCACTGGCTCCTGTACTCAGACTCCCCTTAGAGCCTGTCCACGGCCCTCGGCCCAAGCTGTCTGCGTCACTGATCCTGGCTGTGGACATGGGTTTGTCTCACATCTGGAGCGTCCATGCAGCTATTTCGTAGATCTTCTTTCTCCAGATCCCAATGGTCCAGCTGTCCCACCACCCCTTCTCTCTCAAGGTCTTTCAGAGTCACTTCTTTCTTGCTCATGTTCACCGTCCTCCACCCAAGTCCAGGTCTCATCCTTGGCCTGACTTCAAAACTGATCAGTCAAGCAAAGCCTTGGAGAGACAGGGAATTGAATCCACCATCATCTATAATAAGTGACTGTGAGTTATGGCTGCAGCAAACTTACAGAGCGTGGAAAGAATTTAGGATAGAATGAAGCCAGATACAGTGTTGTTAGACCCAGCTGTGTGGTCTAGAGACCTGGCAAGCTTGCAGACATCTCTCAGTGATGGAAGGAGGTAGACCAGAACTGAGTTAGGGGACCAGGACTATGAGTTAGCCTATTTGCAAAATAGGCACTGAGCAAGTACAAAACCAAGAGAAGTCACCTGGCCGTCTCGATCTGGAGCTCACCATCCTAACCAATATTTCCATTCAGGATGCAACTTCAGACAGCTAGGGAGGGGGCCCCCAAAACTCACTTGGGACTTCAACCCCAAATTTATTTGGAAGATGTGATTGTTTCTAAAGTGGGCAAATGACTTAGAATCCTGAAAAGGTACAGAATTAAGTATAAAAATGATGATGATAAATTAAATCTATTTTTTTATATCTTGGGAATAGAAAATAATTTGTGAATATGGGGGGGGGTTTGTTTTGTTCAAGTGACTTTTGTGTGTTGGAGTGTTAGGTCACATTTATAATTCTAATTTAAAATAGGCAGTTGATTTGACTTAGAGTATGACATTTTGAGAGAATATAAAATGTATTATGTGTCTAGATGTTATAATTATATTTACTGGAATATTATGTAAGTATTCGGGGTGATTTGCTTGATAATCAGACCATTAAGGAAGTTAAATTATTATATTCAAATGTTTTATGTTTAATGTAATTCAATCTTATTAATAGGATCAAAGATTAATGAAAGGTCCCTTTAAAACGTTATTGGGCCAGCAGGTGGCATGGTGGTTAAGGCGCTAAATACCACATGGTTGACCATAGTTGGGGTCCTGGATCTGGCAGCTTGCTTTCTCACTTTCCCTCTCTCTTTCTCTATCCCTCTCAGGTTATATTAAAAGTAATAATAAATACAATGAAATAAAAATAATTCTTTAGAAAAATTATTAAACATTGCTAGATTCAACTAGCCCATAATTTTCTGGTTAAGGAAGCTAGATTCCACAGAGCTGAATGTACCATTCAAGTCCCAGACCTGGTTACTTGAAAAGCATTGTGGACACATATGTATGTGTGCCCCAAATCCTGACAGGATAGAGAAATGAAGGAAAAGGGATTCTGGGGTGCTTTTCCCCTCTTCCTCTCTGTCTCTCTCTGGTAAGCACATGTGCCTTCTGCCACATTTTTTTTAAAAATGACTCAATTCACCTTTAATAATATTTGCAAGTTGGATGGACTATATAAATGACATGAAAGAACACTCTGTTAATTAAACAAAATTCAAAATATTCACTGATTTTTACTACAAAGAGTATTTATTTTCCACATTTTTTTAAAAAATGACTCAATTCACCTTTAATAATATTTGCAAGTTGGATGGACTATATAAATGACATGAAAGAACACTCTGTTAATTAAACAAAATTCAAAATATTCACTGATTTTTACTACAAAGAGTATTTATTTTACGGTACCTTGGCAAGAGTCACTTTTTTTTTTTTTTTTGGGAAA
>NW_006198705.1:1669359-1682264 GCF_000334495.1 Tupaia belangeri chinensis
GCGCCTGGCATGAGTTTTAAGCCACCGGGTCCGGGACACGAACCGCGGTCGACTATGTGGGAGTCCAGCGACATAGCCATTACACTAACTGCTGGTTCCCGAGTTACATTTGTTTTTTGAGAGATTTTTTTCGCTATAGGGCGCGTGCGCTCGCCAGACAGAGAGAGACAGAGAGACAGAAAGCGAGAAATCACCCCCCAGGGGGGATGGTCATGCCGCAATCCCTTCTCCTCCATTCTCTTCTCGGGATCTTGGGCATGCACACACACGCGCCCGATGTGAGTTCTAAGCCACCGGGTCCGGGACGCGAACCGCGGTCGACTACGTGGGAGTCCAGCAACATAGCCATTACGCTAACTGCTGGTTCCCACATTTTCTTCTATTGAAAAGATCATTTCAGCCACTACTGATGAGCCTGTGTTCAAAAGAGAAGACAAAGAGACAAGGGCTCAGGCTCAAGGATGCCACTGCTTAGCCTGTAAATTTGAGCCACTGGTCTGTGTTGCAGTTTTGAAATCTGTAGAATGACTTAATAGTAAGTACATCTTGCAGGGCCAGTCCATTGCCTGGTGGTTAAGGCAGCTGGATTCCATATGCCCCACCATACAGCTTGAGTCTCAGACCTGGCAGCTTGAAAAACATGCTTTGTGTGTGCACATGCATGCCCAAAATCCCTAAAGGAGGAAGGCCCTTGTGTGTGCACATGTATGCCCAAAATCCCTAAAGGAGGAAGAGTTGGAGGAGGAAGGATTGTGGCATGACCATGACCCATGGGGGGTGCTTTCTAGCTTTCCCTCTTTACAGAGAGTGCACATGGCCTCTATCTAATTTAATAATAATGATAATAATTATATCATGCAACTGATTACAGAGAAAGAATGAAATTATTTGGGTGAGGAAAGCCACTTGCAAAGTACTGGCCCATAGTAGGCACCCAGCAGGTAGAACTTGTTACCTCATTTGTGAAACTTACAATAATAGTTACATCACCTTCTCTTTCTCTATGTCACATTTTTCTTGGTTTTTTTTTTTTTTTTTTTTTTTTTTTTTGCAAATCAAGTTTCAACGGAAACTTTCAGAGCAGCCCTGTTAAGATGCAAAAAATATCATCTCTTGTGTGATGGCTTGAAACCCCTCCCATGGCCCCATCTGGTTCATTTGAACAGGCGAGGCTGGAACAGGGGCCTTTGACATCCCCTGCAGGCAGCCTCCATGGCTTATCTGACCTGCCTGCCCAGTCTTCCCCCAGCCTCTGTGCTTGGCAGGGCCATGACAGGCCACTTCTATTGACAGCCTTGGCAATGGTGACAAGTTTTGGTGACAGCAGTTCCCTCTGCCTAGAAGCTCTTGCTTTGGTTTTGTATTTATTTATTTTTTAAGTTTATTTATTTACTTCTCCCATAGCAGAGATAGACAGACAGAAAGAGACAGTGTGGGTAGAGAGAGAGTAAAAGAGAGAGAGAGACAGGCACCCCCAACAATATCTTCACTCTGCAATCCACCACCAGCCTCAAGAGCAGTTGCCTGTCCTGTCCAGATCCCTTCTGCATGACTCAAGAGCAGTTGCCTGTCCTGTCCAGTTCCCTTCTACATGACTCAACTATCTCACTGTCAGACTCTGTCCAAATGCCACTTTAACCTTTCTTTACCTATTCATTTGTTTTTAATTTTTTTTTGAAGAGGTTTTCGCTATAGGGCACGTGCACTTGCCAAAAAGACAGAGACAGAGAGATAGAAAGCGAGAGATCACCCCCCAGGGGGGGATGGCCATGCCACAGTCCCTTCTCCTCCATTCTCCTCTTGGGATCTTGGGCACGCACGCACACGTGCCTGGCGTGAGTTTAAGCCACCAGGTCCAGGACGCGAACTGCAGTCGACTACGTGGGAGTCCAGCAACATAGCCATTACGCTAACTGCTGGTCCCTGTTTTTAATTATTTTTTTAATTGACAGAGAACAAGTGAACTCATCAGAGAGAGGGGAGAAAGCATTTCCTATGGGGCATGAGCATACTACAATCTCTTCTCCCCCATTTCTCCATCCTGTCTGGATTTTGCACATGTATATACCTGTGCCCAGCAAGTTTTTCAAGCTGCCAGGGCCAGGATTTGAATCCCAGTCAACCATGTGGGATCTGACTCCTTTAACCACTGGGCTGCAGGCCAGCTCTGAATCCTACTTAGAGATGTACCCCATCTCACCCAACCCCTGGGCAAATGACATTCCCCTGCCTTCTTTTCCTCCAAAGCCATTATCACCACTTGACATATAACACCTGCTGTATCACTCACCTGCTTGTTCACATCCTCCACTACCCTAAACACCAGGGAAGCAGAGACAATGTGGATGTTGTTTGCAGCTGCATTCCTAAGGTCAAAAACATTGCCCAATACTCAGAAATAATAACAGATGTGAAGGAAGAGTTATCCAGGACGTAAAGGGATGGAAGTTCCCATCCCCGTTTTGAGACTCTCCTGCTTTGTGACTATATTCAAATCATGACCTTCCTCAATTGTCATTTCCTCCTCTCCAAAATGGGCATCACAACGTGTCTCCAGGCAACTTCA
The DNA here is from genome assembly GCF_000334495.1 of Tupaia belangeri chinensis. Classification (NCBI taxonomy): domain Eukaryota; kingdom Metazoa; phylum Chordata; class Mammalia; order Scandentia; family Tupaiidae; genus Tupaia; species Tupaia belangeri. The sequence continues at coordinate 1,671,926 of NW_006198705.1, forward strand.
CAGGGCTGCTGTGGAGTGGATAAATTGAGAGTACATACACGCTTACCATAAGGCACTGCAGACACATGACGGAGTATTATCATCAGTCAGTGACAGCTGGGAAGATTGCCTACATACACACTGTTTTGAATGTTTTCAAATCAGGACTCATCTCCCTTGTGGCCTTCATATGAAATGAGACTGTCACATCCAGTATGACAAACATCTCCAGCACCATGAAGTGTCAGTTCTATGGCAGAATGCACAGGAGGGGGAGGATGGTTCATTGCCAGGAGTCTGAAAACTGGTGAAAATTTGGGTAAACTCAAAGATTCTGGAGACCTATCAACAAGACCAGACTAGCATCATTGGAATTTGTCTCATTATACTGTAAAATGCCTGGGCAGCTTTCTCAGGGAGTGTTTAAAGGAAAGATGCAGTATGCTGCTTCTCACGCCAACACAAGTCCATAAATAAGTGCATTCTTATGTCAGAAGGGGTAGTACAGGGCCAGCCACAGTGACACAGCAGTCACACAATGCTCTGTGGTGTGGGCCCCATGTATAAAAATCCCACTTTTGCATCCCAAGGTCTTCTTATGCATGCCAGATGCACATACAGGCTTACAATCCTGGTTGACTGAGGCTAGGGGCAGATCATGGCATCAAGACTGTTGGGGATGGCTGTCTCTCTCTCTTTCTCTTTTTCTCTCTCATGGAAGAAATAAATAAATGAACTTAAAACGAGGGAGTGGTTGGGGCCAGCAGGTGGTTAAAGACACTGGATTCCCACATAGCCAACTGTGGTTGGAGTCCTTTTCCTGGTGACCTACTTTCTCACTTTCTCTTTCTCTCTCTCTCTGTCTCTGTCTGGTCAAATTAAAAACTATTAATAATAAATGAATTAAATAAATAAATAATTCCTAAAAAAAAAAAGAGGGAGCGATATAAAGCAGGGGTCTATTTTGCTATCTGGGACCAGTTTTTGTGGAAGACTAAACTGGGGGGGAGGGGATGGTTTATGAGGTGCACCTTAGATCCCTCACATGTGCAGTTCACAATAAGGTTCCCACTCCTGTGAGAATCTAATGCCCCTGCTGATCTGACAGGAGGTAGAGCTCAGGCAGTGATGAGAGCAATGGGGAGTGGCTGTATATACAGATGAAGCTTTGCTCCCTCACCTGCTGCACACCTTCTGCTATGCAGCCTGGTTCCTAAACTTTATATCAATGGTACGAAAGTTTAAAGAATGGTAAAAGGAGTCTCCTCATGGTTTATACTGACTTGTTTAGCCTGTAAATTCTTTCAAGTCCTCTCATGAATTTCAGGAAACAATGATCTTTCTCTTGTGAATTGACACTCTCAAGCACATTCTAGAGCTTAGACAAGTTCTTAGTGCCCAGGTCATTGTGATGGATCACCACAGCAGAAATGCAGATAATGACAACAGTTCCATTAGCCAAGTCCATGGAGTCAAACAGAGCAAGTTACTCAAACTGGTCACCTGTTTCCATGCCAAACACTTGTACTTGAGCTAACTTAAGGGACTAGGTTCTTTTTTTTTTTTTTTTTTTGAGAGGTTTTCGCTATAGGGCGTGTGCGCTCACCAGACAGACAGAGAGAGACATAGAGACAGAAAGCGAGAAATCACCCCCCAAGGGGGATGGTCACACCGCAATCCCTTCTCCTCCATTCTCCTCTCGGGATCTTGGGCACACACGCACATGCGCCTGGCGTGAGTTCTAAGCCACCGGGTCCGGGACGTGAACCGCAGTCGACTACGTGGGAGTCCAGAGACATAGCCATTACGCTAACTGCTGGTTCCCCTTAAGGGACTAGGTTCTTTGTGATGTGCAGCAAAGTTGTGTCCTCTGAGGGCTCACTAGACTTCAGTAACAAATGTGGCTTCCCTCATCATGCTCCAGGTTCCCAGGGAAACAGCATATAAGTTTCTAATACAGGAAACGGAAGTCATCATCCTAAGTGTTCTGTGGAAATTTAACAGCAAGTTTTCTATTGCCAGGAACTAAGCACAAGAGATGAGCGCCCTCTTGTGGGAAGACCTACAGACACTCACAGTTTAATGCCCAACCTCAACATCTCTTTCCAACCCAAGAATCTACCAACCTTGACCCATCTTAACCATGTTCCTACTCAAAGCCATTGTGAACATGAAGTTCACAAAATTCTTTCAACTTCTTCAAAATAATAAATTAGAAACTAATGACCCTGAGCTTCCTTACTAGTTGCCTGGGGTCTGCCAGAAGCTCTGGGCCATTCCTATTCACTCTGCTGGAAGGTTGCATTGCAACACCCTTGTCTTCTCATAGCATCCCTTCCCTTTTGTTTCTTGGGATTTCCAGTTGAGAGCAACAGAATGATGGTTCTTTTGTTCAAGCAGCCTCTACCCCACTTCAATATTATATTATTTGATTTCTTACAAGAAATATTTATTCTCTTCTAACCACCATGTAGGTAAAGGACAGCCTCTGACCCAGGGATGCTGTCTATCAAGGAATGCAGTAAATGCACGTCTATGTGGTAATGGCTATGAGTGCCCTCCAAGAGCAGCAAGGACAAAAGATTTAAAGGATGAAGAGAGAGCCTGGGTTGTACAGAGCAGTCATCACCACAGTCCACCAGAGTCCCAGCCTCTTCTGGTTCCCCAGTGTTCACCTCATCCTGTGCTCCTCCCTGTAGACTCCTCAGAGTTGCAGCTAGAGCTGCAGCTGTGGCCACATTGAGGAAGCTAGTCCTCAAGGGCCCTCTGCCCTCCTTGGCTAGGCTGGCTTGGGTGTGGACATGTTGCTTTTCCTCTTAGTTCATCTGAGTCAAGGTTGGAATTTTCCAGTAGAAATGTTTACTAGGCAACTAAAGGGGGAAAAAAGAAAAAAGAAATACAGAGACATATAAAGCCTAGTTTGCTAAGTGAAAACACTTTATCCCAGTGTGGAAGACAACTAAACTCTACTAGACAGGCTTAGGTAGAATAGCTGCTCAATGTGCAAACCCTTTGCCTCCTTCATCTCACATGTGTGTCTAGGGGTTCCAGGCCAAGCTGCGGATGAGCCTAGATGAGCCAGATTAGGGCTTGCATGGCTCAGGGACCTGCTGAGATCTGTAGTATGACCCAGAAGCTGCTTCCTAAATTCTTCTCTGGCACAGGCTCATGGCACTGCAGTGTTCTCCATCCTGGCCCTAGAATGGAAGCTCTTAAAAGTTGCTGGGTTAGGGGACCAGCAGTTGGTATAATGGCTATGTCGCTGGACTCTCATATAGTTGACTGTGGTTTGAGTCCCAGACCCAGTGGCTTAGATTCACACCACACGTGTGTGCGTTCGTGGCCAAGATCCCTAGAGGAGAATGGAGGAAAAGGGATTGTGGCATGGCCATCCCCCCTTGGGGGGGGTGATTTCTCGCTTTCTGTCTCTCTGTCTTTCTGTCTTTCTGGCGAGTTCATATAGTAAAAACCTATAGCAAAAACCTCTTAAAAAAAAGGTGTTGGTTTTGTTGTTTATAAGATTAATAGATATTTGAGGTACATCTGAACTTAGCAAAGCTTTATTTGGGTTATGCTGGGTTAGAATCTGTTTTCTAACTTACTGAATTTCTCAATCTCACTCCAAAAGGAGATACTTAAAATACCTTCCCTTTATACAGAGTTAGTTTTGGACCAATAAGTTTAGTGTGAGCCAACTGGAAATACAATGAAGGAATGCTGAATTCTAGAAGTTAACCTCAAGATTGGATTTGCTTAGTAAAAACATAGGACAGAATCTGGATGTAAAGTAGTACTTTCAATGCGACGAGTATTTGGCAAGTTATAGAAACAGGGTTCACAGCCAGGTTTTGGAACCAGGCCTGAGTCTCAACTCCAGCTCTGCAATTTTCTAGCTGTGTCTTAGCAGCACAAGGCTCCTCACCATGCTACCTATCTCAGTCCACTCCACTGCTCTAACAAAGCACCAGACACTGTGTGGCTTCTAAATAACAGAAATGTATTTCTCACAGTTCTGGAGGTTGGAAGTCCAAGGTGAGCTTGCCAGTGTGGTTGAGTTCTGGTAATGCTAAGATCAGCTTGCCAGTGTGGTTGAGTTCTGGTAATGCCTCTCTTCTTGGTTGCAGACCACAAACTTTTTGTTATATCTTTATGTGGTGGAAAGAAGGCAAGAGAGCTCCTTGAGGTCCCTTTTTAAGGTCCCTTTCTAAAAGGGCACTAATTGGGCCAGCAGGTACCACAGAGGTTAAGGTAGCTAACTCTGTGGTTCCAGTCTCAGACCTGGCCACTTGAAAACACATGCCAGGTACATGTGTGTGCATACCCAAAATTCTGGGAGGAAAATGGAAGAGAAGGGATTGAGATGTGATCTTCCTCCAGAGGGGTGATTTCTCACTTTCCCTCTCTCTCTTTCTCTCTTTCCAGCAAATGCGCATGCCCTAACTAACTAAGTAAATAATAGAACTTACTACATAAATAACAAAAGGGCACTGATCTCATTCATAAGGGCTCCACTCTAACGATGATCTAATCACCTCTTCAAAGTTTTACTATTACTGTGCGGGTGAGGATTTCAATTTACGGCTTTGGGAAAGACACAAACACTCAGTCTGCTGCCTTGCGCTTTGGTGTCCTTACACATGAAGTGACACAGGTCACAGAAGTTGAGATAGAAGCAAAGACCTCAGTACAGTGCCTGGCATATAAAAATTTCTCAGTAGATGGCAAGCAACCACTCCTGCTTGGTTCTATAATATCTAACTCCTCCCAGATCTATGTAGGTTCTTGGTTGTCTGTGACAGGCCTGTAAAACAGATTTACTCTCTCTACTTTACCCTTAAAGAGACAGAGGTTGGGGGGGAGAAACTTCGGGAAGGGCAGAAGGTACATTTCTCAATAGTAGAGCAGGGCTTCAATCCCTGGTCTGTTCATTGCCAAACTCTCTTTTTTTTCATGATATAGTGTGCTTGCACACGTGAGAGAGACAGAGACAGAGACACAGAGAGAGGAACACCCTCCACAGGGTCTGGTCATGCTATGATCCCCTTCTTTCAATCCTTTAGCTAGTCAGATCCTGGGTATTCCATATGTGCCCACCATGTTTCAGGGTGAAGATGTCAACTGTGGTGACCACGTGGGATCTGGCCCCTCCTGACCAGTCTATGGCCACAGAGCTGATCACCAAAGTCTTTTTCAAATAAGTTTTTGGGAGGCAAAATACATGTAGAGAAAAGCACCGAAAGCATAAGTGCCCCACTTAGTGTATCATCACAGAGTAAAACACCTTGTCACCAGCAGGCCAAGAAGTGGAACCCATGCCCAGAGCCCCCTGTGTCCTGAAGCAGCAGCTGATGGCTCCAGGAAGAAGCACCCTCACATCAGGCTCACGCCTCGATTTCTTTCTCCTGACTCCTCCATGTCTTCTTAGCCCTCTGATAGCTTACATGGATACCATTTTTAGTACTTTGAGGAACCAGTCCCATAGCCTAGTGGTTAAGAGGGCTGGATCCCACATGGCCAACTGCAGTTTGAGTCCTGGCCTGGTGGCTTGAAAAACATCAAGTGAATGTGTATGAGTTCCCAAAATCCTGACAGGATGGAGAAATGGAGGAGGGATTATGATGTGACCATGCCCCATTGGGGGAGGCTTTCCAACTCTTTCTCTCTCTCTCTCTCTCTCTCTCTCTCTCGGAGAAATGGAGGAGGGATTATGATGTGACCATGCCCCATTGGTGGAGGCTTTCCAACTCTTCCTCTCTCTCTCTCTCTCTGTGTGTGTGTGTGTGTGTGTGTGTGTGTGTGTCTGGTGACTACCCTTGTGCTCCAGTAATTATAAAACAACAATAATTTTTAGTGTCTTTATTCATTTTTCTAGGAGGATCAATCCTAATAATATCGGCTGCCCAAAGCCAGGCCCTGCACAGCTTCCCAGTACCTTAGAAGATGCCCGACCCAGCCACCTCCAAGAGTCACTGTAGGCTGAGCTATGCCTCCACCAAGCCCACACATGGGACCCAGTCACAGAGGTGTAGGCTGGTTGATGCTGCTACTCAGCTGACTAAGGCTCCTCAGGAGGCCTGGGTTCATTTCCCAGCCCCCTCAAAACTGGGCATAGTGGTGCATGCCTGAGGTCCAGCTGCCTCACAGGCTAAGGCAGGAGGATTGACACACAGTGAGACCCCGTGTTAAAAAAAAAATTCATGTTGAAACTCTAACCCTCAGTACCTCAGAAGGTGACTACGTCTGGAGATAGCATCTTCAAGGAGGTAATTAAATTAAAATTAGGCTGCTAGAGAGGCTATAATCCAATCTGTTATTGGATTACAAGATGAGAAATCTTGATACACAGAGAGATACCGGGGGTGTTCTTGTACAAAGAGATGACCACACGAGGACACCAGGAGAAGGCACCACCTATAAGCCAAGAAGGACCTTGGGAGAAACCATCCCTGATCACACCTCGATCTTCGACTTCCAGCCTCCAGAAGTGTGGAAATACATCTCTTGTTTGAGCCACGTCTGCTATGACAGCCCTAACAAACGAATACAGAGGGTCACAGAGGGTGACAGGCATTTCTGTGAGGATGGTTATGAATGCACGTCGGAGAAACGAAGCAATGGGAATTACAGGCTAGAAAACAAAGTTTCTCAAATGCGTGGTTCTTGTACCACCTGAATGAAAATCACCTGAGGTCCTTGTGAAAACTGTGGGTTTACAGTTTCCTCTGAAGAATTATGAAGTCAGAAAAGCAGGACAAGGCCCCAAATCTGCACTTGGAACCAGCGCTAGGCTGACTCCTAAGAACCCGTTTCATAGGGAAGACAACACATTTACAAAATCTTGTGAGTCCTGAACCCTGCAGGGCATCACCTTGGACCTGTGACTCCAGGGGAACACAAGAAATTCACTTACCACCTCATCTGTGTACTGACCACAAAAATACGCCTATGGGACCAGCAGTTAGTGTAATGGCTCTGTCGCTGGACTCCCATGTAGTTGACTGTGGTTCAAGTCCTGGACCCCGTGGCTTAAACTCACGCCAGGCACATGTGTGTCTGTGCCCAAGATCCCAAGAGGAGAATGGAGAAGGGATTGTGGCGTGACCATCCTCCCTAGGGGGGAGGTGGGTTTTCTCGCTTTCTGTCTCTCTGTCTCTCTCTGTCTGACTGGCGAGCGCATGCACCCTATAGCAAAAACCTCTCAAAAAATAAAAAAACACGGTTATCACAAGACCAGCAGATGGTGTAATGGTTACGTAGCTAGACTCCCATGTAGTCGACAGTGGTTCGAATCCCAGACCTGGTGACTTAAATCTAACACCGAATGCATTTGCACACGTGCCCAAAATCCCAAGAGGAGAATGGAAGAGGAGGGATTGTGGTATGATCATTTCCCCTGGGGGGTGATTTCTCACTTTTCATCTCTAGCTCTCTGGCAAATGCAAGCACCCTATAGCAAAAATCTGTTAAAAAAAAATATGGTTATCACAAAAAATGTTTGGATGAAGTCCTTCGAATGCTCTGTACCTATACATGAAAATACGGTTATCACAAAAAATGTTTGGATAAAGTCCTTCGAATGCTCTGTACCTATACATGAACTGTGTATTGTAATGGTACAAGCACCCCAGAGACAAAACGTGCCTGGGGTGATTGGGAAAAGGGGACAGCAGGCAGGTAGGGTTCTGGCCCCTCCCTGTGCTGCTGGGACAGCTGGGCCCTGCAAGACTAGCTTTGAATGAACCAAGGGTTTCTTTGGGCTTTAACCCACTTTCTTAGTAAACCACTGTCTTTAGCTTCCTAAAGTAAATCCACATGAGTGTCAAGGTGATGAAAATGCTCTGGGCGAAGGGGGCAGAGCACAAATTCTCGTAGAGCTGTAGGTTTTTTCATGGGGGCCAACCCCACCACTCAGTGCAGACCTCGGTACTAAATACCCACCTCAGGGCATTTTCTGCTCTAGAAGTTCTTCTGCTACATCTAAAGTTAAGTTTCTGTACTGCGTGTTTTCAGGAGATTATATATAAATACATACCTTTTTAAAAAATTTGCTAGACTGTGTGCCTGCTGGGGGGAGAGAGAGAGAGAGAAAGAGAGAGAAAGAGTCAGTACCTCCCAGAGAGTTGGCCATACTAAAATGTCTCCTCCTCCATTCTGCTCTCGAGATCTGGGGCACGCATACACACACCTCGTGTGTTTTTCAAGTCTCCAGGCCCAAGACTCGAACCATGTAGTCAGCCATGTGGGATCCGGCTTCCTTAACCACCATACCACCACCAAGTGGCCTGGAGATTTGTATTTTAAGCCTAATTTTTCATAGTGTGATAAAATTGCAAGAGGAAACACCTTTTATGTCAGAGGCTGAGCTCTGAGAGACAAGATTGTTACCCCTTTCCCAGGACCAAAACCATTTCCAACCAGAAAGGCCTTCGTGGTAAAAGGCTGAGCAAACTTAAAATTGAGATGCATACGGGCCTATTCCTTTGTAGCCCTATGGATTGGATCCCTAAAATCCCTCACAACCCTTTTTCACCCTTGTCTTTCTCTATTCCAGAGACTGAAAAATGTAAATTCTCCATTTCTTGGCCTTTCTTTAACTGGGTCTAGGGGTAGAGGGTTAGTGAAGCATATGCTATAATTTTGGTCAGTGAGACACAGTCGGAAGTCCCTAGAGAGGCTGTCTCTCCCCTCCACCCAAGAAGAGGCTCTACCTGCCTAGAAAAAAAAAGCACCTTGTTTTTTTTTCTGTATATTTTCTACTTTTTTCTGCCTGGAATGCAATTGTGACAGCTGGGAAAACAGCAACTGTCTTGTGACCACAAGGTGAAAAGTATAGAGAAAAAATCCAACCAGCCAAGAATGGGGAAAGAAAACACAGAATCAGGCTCGATCCCTGAGGCCTCTCTGAGTAAGCTACAAAAGGTCTGGCCTGCCCACCTAGAAACTTCTGTGAGGCAGATAAACCTGATCTGTTTTAGGCCAGTCTTGGGGAAGGCTATTACTTGCAATCACACATTCTTCTTGGTTTTTTTTTAGAGGTTTTTCATTATAGGGCGCGTGTGCTGGCCAGAGAGAGACATAGAGACAGAAAGTGAGAAATCACCCCCCAGGGGGGATGGCCATGCCGCAATCCCCTCTCCTCCATTCTCCTCTCAGGATCTTGGGCACGCATGCACACACGCCCGGCGTGAGTTTTAAGCCACCGGGTCTGGGACGTGAACCGCGGTCAACTACATGGGAGTCCAGCGGCATAGCCATTATGCTAACTGCTGGTTTGCACAATCACACATTTTTCTAACCAATAGCCAGGAGCTGGCATTTTCCACCGTGGTTTGCCTCTCTCTAGGCAGTAAAATAGCAGGTCATGAAGGAGGTGATGTCTGCAGACCTCTCCTTCCACCAGCTTCATGCAGACCGTCCATGCAGTGACGCCTACAGCCCTGTGTGGACCTGACACTGCTGACCTGGAACACCTCTCAGACGTGCCACAGACCAGAGCGAAGGGTGTTTAGAGGTGACATGATGAACACTCGCTATGCACCAGCACTGGGTCAGTGCTGCGTGGATGGTCGTCCATCTAATCGTCACAATGCTCCAGAAGAGGTCTTTTTATCATCATTATTATTATTTTAGAGAGATTTTTGTTATAGAGTACATCTGCTTGCTGGAGAGAGAGAGACAGAGAGACAGAAAGTGAGAAATCACACCCCAGTGGCGATGGCCATGCCACAATCCCTTCTCTTCATCTCCTCTTGGGATGTTGGGCACACATGCACACGCTCCTGGCATGAGTTTCCAGCCACTGGGTCCTATACTTGAACCGTGGTTGGCCATGGGAGTCCAGTGACATAACTAACACGCCATCTGCTGTCCCCAGAGGTGTTATTACTAACACCAGCTTACAGATGTTTAAAGCTCAGAGAGTTTAAGCAACGTGTCTAAAGTCACACAGTTGGCCAGTGGTGAAGCCAAGTTGGGGGCCAGGCTGGCAGCTCTCTGAATCACGGGATTCTCTATTATCCAGGGTCAAGTCATTTTTTCCAAACACCAGGCAGCTACCAGAATCAGTGAGTTCCTGGGGTACAATTTCCAACCTTGTGGCTTCCAGGGCCCAGAATTCTGACACCAGTGGCATTCTTCCCGCAGCAAGGAGCCAGTTGGAACCCTGTCCATGGCAAGGGTGGGACCCTGGCTCTCTGCAGAGAGGAGGTGTCAAAAGCAAAAGCAATTATCTTCACCAGAACCCAGAGCCTGCCTCTGGGTTTCCTGCCAAACTCTTGTCAGCAACTCCCAAAATCTGTCTTGTACAAACTTGCTTATGTCATTTATTTTTTAAGTCAAAAGACTCACTATTGGGAGTAGG
>NW_006198705.1:1682295-1685495 GCF_000334495.1 Tupaia belangeri chinensis
GCTTGTTTTTTGTTTTTTGTTTTGTTTTGTTTTGTTTGTGTTTTTTTGGCCAGGCTTTGTTTCCTAGCCCCGATGAAAGCCAGGGCTGTGTGTTTTTTTAATCGTTGTACTCTCCTCAAGTTTCACTTACTATTGCAAAGCTACAAGGCCTACACATTGGACTTTCATACTTTATCTGAAAGGGAATAATGTCAATTGCCCGCTTCCCAGGTGATAAAAGTTATTAAGTAGTTCTTTAACATTAAATAAAATTTTAAGGGCCAGTCAGTGGTGTGGTGGTTAAGGCAGCTGGCTCCAACATGTCCCACTGGGCAGTTCCAGACCTGAACCTCACGGCTTGAAAAATAGGCCAGGTGCGTGTGAGTTCATGCCCAAAATCCTGAGAGGAGAATGGAGAAGAAGGGATTGCAGTGTGGCCATCCCCCTCTGGGTGCTTTCTCACTTTTTCTCTATCTCTGTGTTTCTCTCCACCAGGCACACATGACGGATCATTTTCTTTTATTATTTAAGTTTACAGGGCCGCCAGGTAGCATGGTAGCTGAGGGCACTGGACTCCCACGTGGCTAATCGCAGCTCAAGCCCCGGACCTGGTGGCTTATTTCTCTCACTTTCCCTCTCTCTCTCTTTCTCTCTCTTTCTCTCTCTCTCTCTCTCTCTCTCTCTCTGTCAGTCAGTTCCTCTATGGCCAAATTTAAAAATAAATAAATAAATAAAATAATTCTTCAAGTTTATTCATTTTTTTTTCTTTTGTGAACCAGAGGGACACAGAAAGAGAGACAGAGACAGAGAGATGGCAGCCCCAAAAGGATCTTGATGCTGTGACCCCCCCACCACCTCAGCAGCCCTGGGTCATGGGCACGTGCCCGGCACATCTCAGGGTGGTCTCTGGACTTGAACTGGGAAGCTTCATCATGTGAAATTGCCCCACAGAGCATGTGTTTACCACTGCACCACCGCCTCCTAAGCAGTTCTTCCAGTGTCTAATTGTGCCTCTTCAGTGACAGCTGTAACACCTACTACAATCCTCCCTGGACTTAGGGAATCAAAGCAAGTTTTACAAAGTTAACATGGGAAAAGATACAAATTGGTTGTTGCTTCTATCTAAGCCCTCCAGCTGGAACTGGAGAATGGTCGGATTATTATAGCCAGCTGTAGCTTCCTCCTTGCTTGTTGAAGAGAACTAAATCTGCCTGCTTAGTTAGGACCCTTGTTTTGCAAAATCACATCTATCTTTTTCTATTATAAATATGAAGTGAGAATATAGCACGTGGCCTGCTGGGCAAGAAATACCCCATCGAGCCAATTCTATACTTCGTTTATGATCTATTATTCTCCATTATTCCTGCAGAGCTCCTGATTGCATTCCTATTAATCGCGCTAATTTGCTCTTCATTATGCTATTTGCCATTCAGGGCTTGCCCTCTGCTCAGTTGGCTCTCCGAGTTTAGTAACTTATGGTTAGAGGCAGCTTCATTTAGACGGGCACTCCATGAGAACGCAGACACCCGGCATCATTTCTGCCTCTCTAGGGGACCCAGCAGGGCCTCACATACTCACCTGTGTGGACTCCTTCACTATAACCTATTATATATTCCTTCATCGCATAGCTATTTATTTTTATTATTTTTTTTTCATGTTTCAGTGTTTAAACTTTGCTTACTTTCCTAGGCTTTTTTGCAACATAGTCATTTGTGATCTTTAGAAATACAATAAAGGTCTCTCTGCATCCTCCAATATAATCATTTAGAGGTATTTCGGAATTGGAAGACAATGCAAATAAGGTAACAAAGTAATATATATTATTCACACACAATTCTTAACTGTTTCACTACCTTTTACCTATCTTGTAACTTTCCATTTACTAATTTTTATTTTATTTATTTATTTTTAAAGTTTGCTATGGGGGGGGGGAAGCAGGTGGTGTGGTGGTTAAGGCACTGGACACTCCCACATGGTTAACCATGGTTCAAGTCTTGGACCTAGTGGCTTGCTTTCTCACTTTCCCTCTCTTTCTCTCTGTGTCTCTCTCTGGTCAAATTAAAATAAATGATTTAATAAATAAAGTTAAAATAAATTTTAAAAACTAAGTTTGCTACAGGGCACATGTGCTTACCAGAGAGAGAAAGAAAGCAAGAAGGCATCTCCTGGGGGCCTATCCTGGAGTCTTATCAGACAAATTGCATCAGATACTCATGTTTAAACTAGTCACCCACAAGGTATGTGAGGTTGCCAGGGTGGGCTCAGGCCCATCAGGATCATGGATGGTGGAGGTCTTCCATGTGGTTGCCCAGAAGATGCAAAATATCTAAACAAAACCAAGGCTCTAATGGACAGTAGAGCACAAGAGTGCTGTGGTCTGAATATTTGTGTCCCCCCAAAATGCATGTGTTGAAACTGAATCCCCAGTGCAATAGTATTAAAAGGTCAGCATTCAGGAGGTGATTAGATCAATGAAGGCTTTGTCCTTGTGAATGGGATTACTGAGCTTATGCAAGAGGCCCAAGGCAGCTGGTCTACCCCTTCCACATGTGAGGTCACAGTAACAAGGGCCCTCTAGGCAACAGAGAGCACCTCTCACCTGACACCACAACTGCTGGTGCCTTGATCAGGGACTTCCCAGCCTCCAGAACAGTGAGCAATACATTTCTGCTGTTCTCAATTACCCAGTCTCAGGTATTTTATTACAGTAGCATAAATGGACTTAGAGAGGTAATGGATGCCAGGCAGGCTACCAGCAGAGTCAGCTAGCTTTGATCACTTTCTATCAAACCTGAGTTAGCTTCTTCTAAATGAAAACAAACAAATGAAAAATGTTTTGTTTTTGTTTTTTAGGTTTTTGCCTTAGGATTCATGCACTCGCTGGAAAGTGACAAAAAGAGGGAAAGTGAGAAATCACCCCCAGGAGAATGACCACGTCACAATCTGGGATTTTTGGACAAGCACACATACACACCTGGCATGATTTGCAAGCTGCCAGGTCTAGGACTCGAGCCATGGTTGGCTATGTGAAAATCCAGCCACCTTAACCTCCATGCCAACTGCTGGTCCCTAAAAAAGATTCTGAAATGGATGTGGGCTATTATATTTATTATAATGTTCTTCTGTGTGTAGTTCTTTAATGATGATAAAACTAAAAACAATTTCTAAATTAAGTACAGAGTAAAAAAAAAAAGAAAGTTAAACTTTCAGAATTAACTTAA
>NW_006198706.1:0-319 GCF_000334495.1 Tupaia belangeri chinensis
CATTACGCTAACTGCTGGTTCCAAGAGTTGTCCATTAAATTTCAAGGTAATTTTCTTTTACCTCTGAAAACTTTGTAGAAAAAAAAAAAAAAATGATTGTAGATTCTTAAGGCCAGAAGGTGGTGTGGTAGTTAAGGCACTGGACTCTCTCATGGTTGAATGCAGTTTGAACTCTGGACCCAACAACTTGAAAATTATGCCAGGCACTTGTGTGGGCATGCCCAAAATCGAGAGAGGAGAATGGAGAAGGAATTGCATTGTGGCCACGTGCCCTGGGGGTGATTTTTTCTTTCTCGCTCTCTCTCTCTCTCTCCCTCTC
>NW_006198707.1:0-1300 GCF_000334495.1 Tupaia belangeri chinensis
CAGATGTGATGTGACAGGTCTCTGGCTCCCACTTCTTCATTAATTTCTTGTATGACATTATTTGTTCCTGACAGACAGATCTTTCTGAAGATTCATCATCCTTGACTGGGATTGCTTTCCCCAACTCTCGTTCAGTTCAACACTGCACTGAGCTTATGAGCCCCTCCCTCAGACACATGTGTCCCCACTGCAGGGTAACCCACCTCCACCAACTCAGCTCCTCAGGCATTCACAGGGACTCCCTCCTTCCCCACACATCCAGAGAGGTTTATCGCTATAGGGTGCATATGCTTGCCAGACAAACAGAGAGAGACATCGACACAGAAACCGAGAAATCACCCCCAGGGGGGATGGTCACGCTGCAATCCCTTCTTATCCATTCTCCTCTCAGAATCTTGGGCGCTCACGCACACATGCCCAGTGTGAGTTTTAAGCCACCAGGTCCGGGACGTGAACCACGGTCAACTACGTGGGAGTCCAGCAACATAGCCATTACGCTAAATGACTCCCCTATGAGGCTCACCGTGAGCCCTCATCCTTGAGCCGCCAAGCCCAGCATTTGCTGAGGATCCTTCTCACCAGGTCATCGACAGGTCCCCCACCCTCAGTATCTAGTAAGCTCCTGTTGCTCACCTCTGGGTACCTGGTATGTTTTGGGGATGGCTTGTCCCCCAGAGGCTCATGTCTGGAGGCCTGGTCCCCAGTGCGATGGCTTTGGGAGGTGGCCAGACCTCTAAGAGATGGGGCCCCCTGGAAGAGCCCCATCCCGTCAGCTGGGATCATGGGGGACAAGCTGAGACAGTGGAGAAGCACCTCCTGCTCTCTCCCCTGACTGCACACCCCTGCCTTCCCTCTGCTTGTCCCGGCCCTGTTATAACATAGGTTCCGAGGGCCTCGGGCTCCTCAGTCAGCAGAATCCTGAGGCAAATCTCAATTTTTATACTTTCTTTAATTGAATTGTACATCTCTATGGTATACAGTATGATTCTTGAAAGCATGCATGCAGTGTGTGATAAATCAAGGATAGTACCATACACATTGCTTTAAGAATTGCTTATTTAACACTATTTATTTATTTATTTATTTATTTTTGACATGATTTTGCTATAGGATGCGTGCACTCGCCAGAAAGACAGAGAAAAAAAGCAAGAAATCACTTCCTGGGGGGATGGCCAAGAAAACTCCCTTCTCCATTCTCCTCTCAAGATCTTGAGCATGCATGCATACACACCCTGCGTGAGTTTCAGCCACCAGGTCCAGGACTTGAACCGCGATCGACAACATGTGAGTCCAGTGACAT
>NW_006198707.1:1370-1989 GCF_000334495.1 Tupaia belangeri chinensis
AGGAGGAGGGGAAAAATAAAGCGGCAAGGGATGGGAGTCAAGCCGTGGCTGGCCAGTCAGAGTCCAGCATCTTTGCCACCATGCCACTTGCCAGCTCATACACATTGTTTTCAATAAAGATATTATCACGTCTGTTCATTGCTTTTCACTGAGCCCCTCCCCTGGTGCTGGGTGGCCTGAGCCAGACTGTGAAAGACAGACATGCCCTGTCCTGCTCAATGCAGACCATCTGCCTCTACAGCCGGGCCTGAAGATCCAACGACATAGTGGAGTGGGGACAGACGAGGGGCCAACCTCAATTCTGTGTGATCATCTGTCCCAGGCATTTTCGTCTTGGAGGGCAATGATGCACTGACCCAGCACCACCCAAGACCCTCAGTGATGTACAGACCCACCCCTATCTTGCCCACGTGGTGTAAATTTATCCTTGTCCTTCAGTGTTCAGAGGTGGCTCCAATCTCTCCTGTGCTATACTGTTATTGGCTGAGTCTCCCTTGCCGTGCTTAGTCAGTGTAGGAGTTGTTCTTCTCTGGAGCCTGTAGGTTGGCCCAGTGCTTGGGGTGATGGATTTCCCCTGTGACCAACTACTGTTGAGGGTCAGACCTGGTGGCTTGCTTTC
>NW_006198708.1:0-643 GCF_000334495.1 Tupaia belangeri chinensis
TTAAAGAAATATTTAATTTTATTATCTTTTTTTAAAAAAAATTGATCAGAGACAGAGAGAGAGAGAGAAAGAGGGAACATGAGAAAGCAAGGTGCCAGACCTGGAGCTTGAACCACAGTCAATCATGCTGGAGACAAGCACCTTCACCACCTGCTGGCCTAGTGGATCGATTTTTTTAAGTGGTTGGTTGCCAGACCAGCAGGTGGTGTAGTGGTGAAGGCACTAGACTCACAGGGCTGATGGCACTTTGAGCCCTAGTCCTGGTGGCATGGAACACATGCTGGATGCATGTGTGTGCATGCATGCCCAAAATCCCAAGAAGAGAATGGAGGAGAATATGGTGTGGCCATCCCACTAGGGAGTGAATTTTTGCTTTCCACCCCTCTCTCTCTATCTCTGTCTCTCCTGTGAGTGCACACATCCTATAGCAAAAATCCCATGTGCCCCCAAATGATGGCTGGTTGTCTCGGCAATGGGTAGAGGAGGACAGAGCCCTCAGATCAAATGAAAGACATTTATGGGACATACACTAAAAATTATTTGTCATACATCTCAGATTCAAAATTTTCTTTTGGAGAGGTTTTTGTTATACGGTGCAAGCACTCGCCAGAAAGACAGAGAGAGACAGAGAGACAGAAAGTGA
>NW_006198708.1:741-1242 GCF_000334495.1 Tupaia belangeri chinensis
AGTTTAAGCCACTGGGTCTGGGACTCGAACTGCGGTCGACTACATGGGAATCCAGTGACATAGCCATTGCGCCAACTGCTGGTCTCCTCAGATTCAAATTTAAGTGGACATTTTTTATTTTGATTTGCCAAATCTGAAAACTTGAAACACTTGTAAAATTAAAACCCTGGGATAGAAAAGTCCTGGACACTTTATGAAAGAGAGGTATTGGGACCAGCAGATGGCATAACAGTTACGTCACTGGACTCCCATGTGGTTGACCGTGGTTCGAGTACTGGAGCGGCTACTTAAAACTCAGGCTGGGCACATGTGCGTGTGTGCCCAAGATCTTGAGAGGAGAATGGAGGAGAAGGGATTGTGGTGTGGCCATCCCCCCTGGGGGTGATTTCTCGATTTCTGTCTATCTTGCTGGTGAGTGCATGCACCCTATCGCAAAAACCTCTTTAAAAAAAAAAAAAAAAGCTATGAAGAGCAAAGAAGGCGGAGGGAGGGCATGAGCTC
>NW_006198709.1:0-782 GCF_000334495.1 Tupaia belangeri chinensis
AACAAGAAAAATAGGGTGAAAATAAGTATATGTGGCAATTGAGATTTAAATACAGAGAAATATGAATTAGAATAATTAGGTATACATTGAAAAAACATTGATGGGACTTGAATTTTCCATGTTCAGAGTTGTCCATAAAATAAAGGGAAAATAAATTCCTTAAAAATGTGGAAAATGTCAGTAAAGGTTTATTCCAGAACTGGAAATACTTCCATAATTTTTCTCTGTGGTTCAAATTGACCCACGTTTCTGAGAGTTGAAGAATTAGGTTCAAGGACTTTTCCATAGTGAGAGGAAAAATAAAAAATAAAGATAGAGAAATATGAATTAGAATAATTGGATCTACATTGAAAAATATTGATGGGACTTGAATTTTCCATGTTCAGAATCGTCCACAAAATAAAAGGAAAATAAATTCCTTAAAAATATGGAAAATGTCAGTAAAGGTTTATTCCAGAACTGGAAATACTTCCATAATTTTTCTCTGTGGTTCAAATTGACCCACGCTTCTGAGAGTTGAAGAATTAGGTTCAAGGCCTTTTCCCTAATGAGAGAAAATGCTGCTCTGCTTTTATACACACTTTTGACAGTAAAGAGCTAAGGTTGCATACAAAAACATGGGAAGAAGTAGAAGAGAACTCACTTTTGAGAGGCCAGCAGGTGGCATAGTAGTTAAAGTGCTAGACTTCCATATGGCTGACCACTGATTGAGTCCTAGACCTGGTGGCTTAAAAGTCACATTGAGCATGCGTGAATGTGTGCCCCAAACACCAGAACAAGAA
>NW_006198710.1:0-1267 GCF_000334495.1 Tupaia belangeri chinensis
CAGGAAGAAGGGTTGGAGGAAAGGAGATTGAAGCGAAGTTGTGTCTCACTGGGGACTGCTTTCTCCCTCTCTGATGAGCACACATACTCTATAGAAAGAAAGAAATGGATAAAACGCTGTTCACATTTTCCTTGCTGAGACAAGAAATTCCTCTTTTTGTTTATACGGGCTTAGGTTGCGTTTCTGTCACTTGCAATCAAAAGAATCCTGATTAGTACCGACCTAAGGAAAAGAAATGAGCGGTGGAGGACACCAACCCCAGCCTCAGCCAGCCCCAGACCACGAGCTGACTCATCTCTACAGAGAAAAGGTGAGAAATCACCCCCCAGGGAGATGACCACCCTGCAATCCTTTCTCCTCCAGTCTCCTCTCAGGATTTTGGGCACGCATGCACACCACCGGGCCTGAGTTTCAAGGTGCTGGGTCCGGGACCTCAATTCCGGTTGACTACATGAGAGTCCAGCAACATAACCATAACACCATCTGCTGGTCCCTACATGCATTCTTTAAGGTTATATTCCGATAAACTTGGATCTATAGCTAAAAGCTCTCCAGCTAGGAGGAAAAAATGGTAACACCTTCCAAACTAGCTGTCAGAAAATGTGGTAATTGGGGAAAAAAGGAGTTTGCGGTGTTGGTGCAATCACACCATTACGTAACTGGTCCTTTCTCCTTCTGGCTTCAACTGAGAGTGAGAAAGGACCCTTGAGGAGAGGGAACATGTCAGAGAGCTCTCTGGCTGATCAAGATTGCTAAAAGGGGGACCAGCAGATGATGTAATGGTTAAGCTCCTGGACTCCCACGTAGTTGATCGTGGTTCAAGTCCCGGACCCGGTGAGTTAAAACTCACGCCGGGCATGTATGCGTGTGTGTGCCCAAAATCCTAGAGGAAAATGGAGAAGAAGGGAGTTCAATGTGGCCATTCCCCCTGGGGGTGATTTCTCACTTTCTGTCTCTCTGTCTCTCTTTGTCTTTCTGGCGAGCACATGTGCCCTATAGCAAAAATCTCTCTTAAAAAAAAAAAAAAGAAGAATGCTGAAAGGACAACTGAGACTGACCTGCTAACGGTCATTCCTGTAATGACGAACAGAAGGTGTAATGACTAACAGAACAGATAGGAAACAGAAAAGCCCCCAGGAGTTCCAAAGTCCCTGGAAGGACGTTTGATTTTAACCTTGTGTGAAGTATGTCCAACATGGATAAGCTCTTGGAGGGCTTAGGACGAGGAGAGATCCCGAGTGTTTCAAAATATCCTCTGCCCAGTTTA
>NW_006198711.1:0-729 GCF_000334495.1 Tupaia belangeri chinensis
CAGGAAACAGGTTAGGATTCTTTTTTAAAAATTTTTTTAATAAATTTATTTATTTACATTCATTCGCTGTACATCATTACAGCATACAAAGTGAGATTTTCCATCCAGAGTACACTGTATATTGGCTCAATCAAGCACATCAACTTACATGTTATCAAAAAATATTTTTTCATTTCTTGTTTCCAGTATGTTTTGCTTTTTTATTCCCCATCTTTGATTCCCTATCTCTTATCTTCAGTCGTCTCCTGCTCTCCTCCCACACTGTCTCTTGTATCTGTGTTTGCTTTCTATACTTTCCTCCCTCACATTTTATTGAGCCACTAAAGATCATGATTAATCTAAATATTTTTATAGCAAGCATGACTGATAATATACATTTCCAGGAACATAAGTGCAACTTTAGGCTTAAGCCTCAGTGAGTAGAATGAACATGCTATAAAATAGAACTGAGATGGGGCTATATATCTTACTGCAGGCATCAAATAGGAATTTTTAATGCATTTTTTTTTTTAATTTCAAGAAAAAGAGTTTTTTTTTTTTCTGAAACTTTTTTTTAACGTGATTTACATTCACTTTCCCTAAGCATCATCACAGCATACAAAATGTGATTTCCCATCCAGAATACACTGCATAGAGGCTTAATTGTGCATATTATCAAAAATTTTCCATTTCTAATTTCTAGAATTGTTTTACCCTAAATTTCTTACCCTCTGTCCTTTCCCACCCTCT
>NW_006198712.1:0-601 GCF_000334495.1 Tupaia belangeri chinensis
ATTCTTTTTAATGGTGTATATTTCCTCTTTCTGATGGTATAAGAACTTCCTCACCTCCTAGAACTCCTTGGCTCTATTCTCCTGCCTCTTCTGGAGTTCATTGTCTCTCTTCCCTTGCATCTCTGTTAGCTTTGTTACTATTAATATTCTAAATTTTTATCAGACATTTCCATGAGTCCCATTGTACTGTCTGTGGATGAAGAGGAATTATTTTTTTCCCTTGGAGGAGAGATATTTTCTTGCTTTCCTATATTTCTTGTGACCCTGTGGTTATTTCTAGTCATCTGGTGGATGGTGAGTTTCTTCCTAGTTTCTAGAAGTTCAATTTGAGCATTCAGGGGCATGCAGAAGGAGGTGATCTGCAATCTCTTTGTCTTTCCTTTTCGCAGCAGATTCAGTGGGTATTGAGGGATATGTTGACCCTAATAATATTTGGATGTTTGGCTACCGTTTCCTTAGATCTGTCTAGACAGTGCATGGAGATTGAACATCAAAGTGACAAGGTAAAAGAAAAAGGAAAAGAAAACAGAGAAAGAGACATAGAAAGAGAGAAAAAGAGAGAAAAAAGAAAAAAAATGAAAAAACTATATATATATATATA
>NW_006198713.1:0-620 GCF_000334495.1 Tupaia belangeri chinensis
ATCAGTCCCTTATCTGAGGCACAGTTAACAGGAATTCTCCTCCATTCCAAGGGTTGTCAATTAATTACTGTGTCTTTTGCTGTGGAGAAACTTCTTAATTTGATGTAAAAGAGTTGGCTGTGTGATTTGAGATTTATTTCTGGGATATCTACTCTGTTCCCTTGGTCCTCATGTCTGTTTTTCTTTTTTTTGTCAACATCATGCTATTTTTACTATCACAGCTTTGTAATATATTTTGGGGTCAAGAAGAGAAATGCCACCCACTCTACTCTTTTTGTGTATGGTCACTTTGGCAATACAGGGTCTTTTATGATTCCAGACAAATTCTGTGATTGTCTTTTAGATCTGTGAAGAATGTCTCTTGTAATTTTATAGAGATTGTATTACATATGAAGATTAATTTGGGTAGGATTGTCATTTTGATTATATTAATCCTGCCAATCCAGAAACATGGGATGGTCTTCCACTTCTTTGTGTAATTTTCAATTTCGTTTCTAAGATTTTTATAGTTTTCCTTATAGAGGTCTTTGATTCCTTCGTTAGTTTTATTTCTAGGTATCTTATACTTTTTTGTGGCTGTGGTAAATGGGGTTACTTTTTTCAGTTTTGTCTCTGTCTGC
>NW_006198713.1:802-2866 GCF_000334495.1 Tupaia belangeri chinensis
CCCTATTGGAATGCCTTTTATTTCATTCCCCTGTCTAATCACATCGGCTAGGACTTCCAGTACTATATTGAATAGGAGTGGAGACAGTGGGAAGCCTTGTCGTGTACCAATTTTTAGTACAAAAGCTTTTAGCTTTTCCCTGTTCAGTATAATATTAGGTATAGATTTTTCAGATATGGCTCTTATGCTGAGAAACGATCCTTCTATGCTGACTTTACTGAGAGTCTTAATTATGAACGAATGTTGTATTTTTGTCTAATGCTTTTTCTTCATCTATTGAAATGATCGTGTTGTTTTTATCTTTCTTTCTGTTAATATGGTGTATTACATTTACGGTTTTACATATGTTGAACCACCCTTGCATCCCTGGAATCATGCCTTCCTGGTCGTGATGAATAATCATTTTTATATGCTGTTGAATACAGTTGGCAAGTATCTTGTTGAGAACTTTTGTGCCTATATTCATCAGAGATATAGGTCTGTAGTTTTCCTTCTTTGTCGTATCCTTATCCGTTTTGGGAACGAGGGTGATGAAGGCTTCATAGCATGAATTTGGAAGCGTCCCTTCCGTTTAGATCTCTAGAAACAGTGAGAGTAGAATAGGAGTAACCTCTTCTTTAAGAGTTTTGTAAAATTCAGCAGTGAAGCCATGGGGACCTGGACTTTTCTTTGTTGGGAGGTTATTTATTACTGATTCAATCTCATTGCTTTTTGTTGGTTGACTCTGGCTTTCTGTGTCCTGCTCAGTCAATCATGGAAGATTATACGTGTCCAGGAATTTGTCCATCTCAGCCAGGTTTTCTTTCTTGCTGGCATATAGTCACTCATAGTATCCTCTAATGAAGTTTTGTACTTGTATTGTATTTGTTGAAATATTGCCTGATTTGTTGCAAATTTAATATATCTTGTTCTGTTCTCTCTTCTTAATTCGTCTAGCTAATGGTATGTCAATCTTTTTTTTTTTAATGTTTTCAAAAAACCAGCTTTTACTTTCATTTATTTTCTGTTTCATTTACCTTTGCTCAAACTGTTATTTATTTTCTCCTGGCGTTTTTATTTTATTTATTTATTTTTTTTGGATTTTTTGTTGTTGTTTTTCCAGTTCCCTGAGGCATGATGTTAGGTTGTCCACTTGTCACCTATCCATCTTTTTCTTTTGGGCACAAATTGCTATAATCTTCCCTCCTATGACTGCTTTTGCACTGTCCCATAGATTATGGAACCTCATGCAGTCATTATCATTTGTTTCCATGAATCTTTTGGTTTCAGTCTCAATGTCTTCACAGAAGAT
Organism: Tupaia belangeri chinensis; assembly: GCF_000334495.1. Classification (NCBI taxonomy): domain Eukaryota; kingdom Metazoa; phylum Chordata; class Mammalia; order Scandentia; family Tupaiidae; genus Tupaia; species Tupaia belangeri. The sequence goes on from NW_006198713.1 coordinate 2,094, forward strand.
TCTGGATGGAGTTTCTATGCCTTTGAATCTGTAAAGGCTGATTTTGTACCCTCTCATGTGGTCAGTCTTCGAGAAGGTACCATGTGGGGCTGAGAAAAATGTATATTTTCTGGTTTTTTTTTTTTTTTTTTTTAAAAAAAATTTTTTTTTTTTTGGTTGGAAAGTTCTATAGATGTCTGTCAAGTCCATTCAATTTATAGTATCATTTAGGTTCTGAATCTCTTTGCTTATTTATTGTATCTTTGATAGGTCTAAAGGAGATAATGGGTGTTGCACTCTCCAAAAATATAGTGTGTTACAGTCTATTTCTCCTTTTAGAACTAGCAGTCTTTCCTTTACATATTTGGTGCTCCTAAGTTGGGTACATAGACATTTATAAGCATTATATCTTCCTGATGAATTAGCTCTTTACTACTATATAATTCCCTTCTTTGTCTCTTCTTACGGTTTTTGTCTTAAACCCTATTTTGTCTGAAATTAGTATAGCGACTCTCACTCTTTTTTAGTTTTCATTTGCATGGAACACCTTTTTCCAGCCCTTCACTCTTAATGTGTGCATGTTTTTATCCATGAGATGGGTTTATTATAAGCAGCAGATAGAGGGTTTCTGATTTTTAATCCATTCAGCCAGTCTGCCTCTCTTTATCAGAGAATTTAATCCATTAACATTCAACGTTATTATGAATATTTTCTGATTTGTCCCTACCGTTAAGTTGGCCATATTCTTGGTTGTATTTCGTTTTCTCATTGCTTTCTGTCTGTCTTTATGTTTC
>NW_006198713.1:2932-18574 GCF_000334495.1 Tupaia belangeri chinensis
TCCCCCCCCCCCCCCCCGACGTGAAGGATAATTTTCCCGGGTTCAGTATCCTTGGTTGAAATTGTTTTTCATTTGACACTTTGAATATATTTATCCATTCTTTCCTTGCTTACATTGTATCTAATAGAGGTCCAGTGTTAGCCTGATGTAAAGCCTTTGTAAGTGACTTGACATTTCTCTCTTGCCAATCTTCGTATCTTATCCTATCTTATCCTCGTCTTTGGTTTCGGCCAACCTCACTATGATGTCCTGTGGAGAGGATCTTCTGGGATTGATTCTATTTGGTGTTCTTTGTATTTCTTGGGTCTGAATGTTTGAGTGCCTTTCTGGACTTGAAAAGTTTTCTTCCAGGATTTCGTGGAATAGATTATCAATGACCTTATTAGTTTCTTCACCTTCTGGGATACCAATTATTCAGATGTTTGGGTGTTTCATGGCATCTATTATTTCTCATATATTATCCTCATTTTTCTTGGTTATTTTCTCAGTATTTTTGATCATTTTTTCTAGGTCAGAGATTTTGTCTTCTTGCAAGATTCAATCTTCTGTATGGTCTAGCTGCTTTTAGTACTTTTGAGGGAAGTTTTGATTTCCTGTATTACAGCCTTCCTATCTAACAGCTCTATTTTATTCTTTTTTATGGTGTCCAATTCTTCTTTCATATTGAGAGGGACTTTCTCATCTCTTGGAGCTTAATGTCTGTTTTCTCTTTTTATTTATTTATTTATTTATTTATTTATTTGAAGAGGTTTTTGCTATAGGGCGTGTGCACTCGCCAGACAGACAGAGAGACAGAAAGCGAGAAATCACCCCCCAGGGGGGATGGCCACGCCACAATCCCTTCTCCTCCATTCTTCTGGGATCTTGGGCACGCATGCACACGTGCCTGGTGTGAGTTTTAAGCCACCAGGTCCGGGATGTGAACCATGTCAACTACATGGGAGTCCAGCAACATAGCCATTACGCTAACTGCTGGTCCCAATGTCTGTTTTCTCTTGCATCTAATAGAGTTTTGTTACAATGCATATTCTAAATTCTTTTTCTGACATTTTGGTAATATCCTCTAATTTTTCCCTACTCAGAGATGAGTTACAGTGTTCCTTTGCTGGAGAAGTATTGCTTGATTCTCTCATCCTTGAGGCTCTTCTCTTATTTTTCATCATTTGGTAATGTATTCACTTTTGGCTAATTTGTTGAAGAAGGAATCTGTAAGTGTGAGCTTTTGTGTTTCTCATTGCTGTGAAATAATTCGGTGCTATTTCCTCCCTTCTACCGTGTCTTCCAGTGTGGTAATCAACGGAGGAATTTTGAAACTGGATTTATGAAGTGGAGTTGTATTCTTTTTACAACCAGTACAGCAAAGAATTCTGTCAAACTCACAATATTCAGATGTTTAGCTACTATGCACCTAGACTTCTCTAGGCAGTGGATAAGGGCTGAGCAATAAAATAAGAAAGTAAGGTAAAAGAAAAAGAAAATAGGAAACACAAATTGGAAGAAAAGGCAAAGGAAAAAGAAGGAAAGTACTGAACAAAAAGCGTGAAAAAAAAAAAAAAACAGAAATCACAGGAAATAAAATTGAGTTAAAAATGGAAAACTGCATGTTTTGTAAATGGCAGCAGAGGTAGAAATGGAGATGCCTGCGAAAATTCTGTCCTAGATGAGGGAAGAAGAGACAAATTAGCCAGAGAAATGCATAAAGAGGCAGAAAAGTGTTTTCTTAAAAGTTAAAAAAAAAAAAGTTAGAAGGGACAGAAAAGAACAAGAGGGAGAAAGAGATTTTGCCTACCTGACTAGCACTGGGCTTTGGAAGGGAGACCATGGCTGGAGGCTTCACAGCAGAGAAGCACAATGCAGAAAGGGCAGCAGAGGCAGAGATGGAGATACCTGCAAGGATTCTGTTCTGACTAACACCGAAGTCTGGAAGGGGAGAAACCTAGGGGGGTGGTGGTGGTGTGGTGTGTGTGCTTTGCAGCCATGAAGCTGCGCCCATGAAGCTGCAGCAGAAGCAGAGATGGAGATTCTCACTGCCTTTTGTTCTGAAGAACTTCAAATTTTTCCCTGGTAACTATACGTGTCCTTCCTTTGAAATTTTAGTCAAATATATCTGAGTAGTTATTATTTTATACCATGATTGGTGAGGTGAGTGCTGAGTGCTTTCTGTAAGCCATCTGAGACTCTTCCTGATTCCATATTTCAATTTAGGAGAACTGACATGTTAACTACATTGAGCCTTCTGATCAAGGAGCATGGAATCTCTATTCATTTAAGTCTCCATTAATTTCTTTCAGTAGCAGTTTTCAGCATATATATATATATATATCTTGAAAATACCCTACATACTTTTTAGTTTCTGTTGCTGCTGTAATTTTTTTATTTCTCACTGCTCATTAGTATATATAAACTTAATAGAGTTTTATATATTGATGTACATCCTAAAACTGTGCCAAACTGCCTTCTTAGTTCTAGCCGTTCATTTCATTATTTGTTGGGATTTTCTCCACAAAATCTTGTCATCTGCAGAATGATAGTTTTACTCCTTTCTTACCAATCTAGATGCTCTTTATTTCTCTTTCTTGCCTAATACCCCTGGCCAGAATATCCAAAGAAGTGGTGATAGTGATCATCTATATCTTATTCCGATCTTAGGGTGAAATCATTCAGTCTTTCACCATTAATATTCATGAGTGCTCATAATCTGGTGAAGTGTCCATCTATTCCTAGCTTTTGAGACCTTTTATCATGAAATCTTGCTGAATTTTAGGTACTGTTTTGTCTAAACGATCACAGTTTTTAGTTTGTTCACATTGTGAATTACATTGCCTAACTCTTGGAAACTAAATAAACCTTGTATTACTGGGTTAAACTCCATTCAGTAATGACATATTAATTTGTTAATATATTGGTGGATTTGATTTGCTAAAATATCGTGTAGATTGTCTATCTTCCAGATCAGTTATATGGATCTATACTGTTACTTTCTTATAATGTCTTTTTTCTAGATTTGATGTTATAGTGATGCTGGTTCACAAGTTTGAAAATTAAAAGTAAAACAGTGGCTTGTGTGATCTGCCGTTTTCCTTGTGGGAATATTTTTACTTATAAATTCAATTATTTTATTAGATCTATTACTCCAGGTGATCTATTTTTTCTTGAGTGAACTTTGGCAGTTTGTGTGTTTCACAAAATTTGTTGATTTCATTTTAAGTTGTCAAATTTTATGGCATAGAGCTGTTCACAATACTCCTTATCATTTGAGTTTCAATAGGCTCTGTGCTGAGATCATCAGTCTCATTTTATATTAGTAATTTGTAATTTTTTTAATTTTTTATAAATATTTAAACAGTCTAGTGCCCTTAACCACCACACCTCCTGGGGCCCCTTCATTCTTGCTTAACATGGAATGTGAGACCATTTATTTGAGACTTCTTTATATATAAAGTGTGTTTTTGAAGGAGACACATATTAAATGAATTTGTTTTTTTTAAATACACTCTGACAATGGAAGTCTATTTATTAGTATACTTATATTATGTACATTTAAACTGGTTATTGACAGAGTTAGATTAATATCTAACATATTCATAACTGTTTCCTTTTCTCAAAAATTGTTCTTTTTTTAACCTTTTTTTATGTATTATCCAGTTTAATTGAGCATTTACAATCCCATTTTATTTCTTCCTTTAATGTATCAAGGATATTCTTTTTTAAAAATCAGTTTAGGGGGAAGCTATGCTCCAAACCCCATCTTCTAGACTTCTGAAATATTCAGACAAGAAGCCATTTTAAAGCTGAGGTGTGTCCTGGCCTGTTCAGGGAAGCTGTGCTCTAAACCCCATTTTCTAGACTCTCAAAATATTCAGATAAGGTAGGGTGACCTCTGTCTTTTCTCTGTCTCTGGCTGTCTGTCTCTCTGTCTGTCTTGCACTCTTTCTTTAAATTTTAAATTAAAAAAAAATTTTTTTTTCAAACACTTCTCACCTTGGGCCTTTCCTTTCACTTGTTAATTTCAGAAGCCATTTTAAAGCTGAGGTGTGTCCTGGCCTGTTCGGAAAAGCTATGCTCTAAACCCCATCTTCTAGACTCCAAAAATATTCAAACAAGGTAGGGTGACCTCCGTCTTTTCTTTTTTTTTTTTTGAGATTTTTGCTATAGGGCGTGTGCACTCACCAGACAGACAGAGAGAGACAGAGAGATAGAAAGCGAGAAAGCACCCCCCGGGGGGATGGTCACGCCGCAATCCCTTCTCCTCCATTCTCCTCTCGGGATCTTGGACACGCACACACACGTGCCAGGCGTGAATTTAAGCCATGCCAACTGCTGATCCCAGACCTCCGTCTTCTGTCTCTGACTTTCTGTCTCTCTCTTTAAATTTAAAATTGTTTTTTAACTTTTCAACCATCTCACCTCACCCTGGGCCTTTTCTTTCACTTGTTAATTTCAGAAGCCATTTTAAAGCTGAGGTATGTCATGGCCTAGTGCGCCACACTGTTTTCATTTTTTACGTGTAAAAGAATTTCCCTTCTTTTCTGGTAGTTTTTTTCTAGTTTTTTTGTTTGTTTGTTTGTTTGGTTTTTGCTTATTTGTTTTTAACCTTACTTTCCCACTCTAAGCTTCACTAGCCACACACTGAACTTCTAGATAGGCCTAGGTGCACAGTAGCCAAACATCTGAATACTTTTAGAGTCATTGAAATCCTCAATGTTTATTGAACCTCTTGCTTTAATGAAGAAATTTCTTTTTATAAATCTCAGCTACTAATCTTTCTGTGGATACCACACTGCACAGCACAGTGGAAGATAGATTTTGTCACAGAATGAGCAGAAACATAAACAGAGGCACTAGAAACATGAGAAATCAAGAAAATCTCTCTCTCCTAAGAGAAAAGAACAATCCGTCATCATCCACAGACAGTATGATAGAACTCATGAAATGTCTGATAGAGAATTCAGAATATTCATAGTGACAAAACTAAATGAGATGCAAGAGCTGACAATAATGAACTCCAGAAGATACATTAAATTAATAAATTTATTATTTGAATATATCTGTACCATTAACATTTATTTAAAAAAATTGAAAAAGACTACAGATGAGAATCTTTATATAAACTGATATATCAGGTAAGCTTTCACAAAAATGAGATCCATGCTTTGAGGTTTCCCAGGAGCTGAACTGGAGAAACCCAAAAGTGAAATTTTATGTGCTCCAATTCTTTCCTCACTTTCATTATTTCACTTGAGAGGTCTGACGTTAGCCTTACAGGATAACTGTTGTAAGTATCTTGACATTTCTCTATTGCTATTTTTGGAATGTTGTTTTTATCTATGATTTTTATCAATTTGGCTTTTATGTACTGGGAGGAGGATTTTTAAAATTTTGATTCTATTTTGAGTTGTTTTTATTTCTCATGTCTTAATTTCTCCATGTTTCTCTATATTTGGAAAGTTTTCAGGTAGCATTTTATGGAAGTTTTTCATGTCTTTAGCAGCTTCTTTACCTTCTAGAGCATCCATATATTGATATTTGGATGCTTTGTGGTTTGTAGAATTTCCCTTATGTTATCTTCAGTTTTTTTGTTGTTGTTGTTGCTATTTTTATTTATTTATTCATTTTTCTAATTTTTCATTCTTTTTGGTGATTTGACCTATGTTGAAGATATTGTCAGAGATTCTTTCTCCTGCATGGTCCATTCTGCTGTGAATGTTTTCAAGAGAGATTTTTAACTTCTTGTATTGTAGTCTTCATTTCCAGAAGTTCTGTTTGGTTCTTTTTTAGGGTTTCTCTATTTTTATAGAATTTTTTTTCATCTCCTGGAACAATTTTCTAATTTCCTGGAAATGATTGTCTATTTTTTTCTTGTCTTTCACTTAGTTTTGTCACAATGAATACTTTTAATTTTTTTTTCTGACATATCTGAGAATTATTTTGTGATATCCTTTGTTGGTGAGGAGTTATTGTGTTCTTCAGGAGGGTAGTTACTTTCTCGTTTTCTCATGTTTCTTCTGTCTCTGTGTTGGTTTTATGTAATCTGATGCAGTATTCACTTCTTCCTATTAATTGAAGTAGATTCTGTAGTATTGGAAGAAGGGATATTCCCTTTAAAACACAGGTGAATTCCTGTTAGAGGACTTTGCTTTCCAGAGTAGAGCAGTTAACATGTACATAGGTAGTTTCACATGGTTGATTCTACTACAAGCCTTTTATCTCCTGATAAGCTCAGGATGAGGTAAGGAGATATAAGTTAGTGAAGAGGTTCAAGGGTACAAGTTCCAAAGGCAAACTGGGACATTAGGCTCCACTCCTACAAGAGGCCTGCTGGGTACAGAACTCAAATCTCCCAGCAGTTGGGCAGGGTTCAAGAGTTAGGGAGCACAGCATGGTGGCTGGGTGGCAAGTTCCAAAGGCAAATCTGGAGTGTTGGGCTCCTCTCACTTATAAACAATACTTTTGGCAAACTCATCAGTAGATTCAAAACAGCCAATGAAATAATCAGAGAGCTAAAAAGACAGATCTATAGGAATTTCGCAAACTGAAAGACAAATAGAAAAAAATAATGAAAAATATAACAGAATATTCATAATATTGTACAGTAAGCTCACAACTTGCAATACAACTGTAATTAGATCACCAGCAGAAGAAAGAGTGATGAAGAAAAAAATTTGAAATAATAATGGCTGAATTTTTTTCAAAGTTAATGACAGACATCAAATCCCAGATCCAGAAAATGCAGTTAACAATAAGCAGGACAAATATTTCCATCCTCTAAAAATCTAGACTATCATCTTCAGTCTACTTAGAAACCATAATCAATGGAGGAAATCTTGAAAGAGACCAGAGAAAGGAAAATACCTTATGCAGCTAAGAAGTGCAAGAATTACAGTGAACTTCTGGTTAGAAACCATGGAGATAATAGGAAAACAGTCAAATAGTTCAAATGTTTAAATGAAAAAAATCAATTTAGTAATTTATAACCAGAAAAATTATTTTTTTAAATAAATGCAAAATAAAATGCTTCCTTGAGAATGAAAAAAAATATAAAATTTATTTTTAATAGATCTTCCTAGCATAAATTATTTTTAATAGTTATATTTTTTGAACCTCAACATTTTAATGAATTGATAACATCTATCTTTGGTGAAAGAAAATGGACACTCTCATACTGTATTTTTTTAGCAAGTTAATTTTTTAAATTTAATACATTTTATTTTATTTTAATTTCTTTTATACATTCAATCACTAAACATCACTTAGCTCGTGAAGTGAATTTTCCATCTTGAATACATTTCTTATCAGCCAAGTTGGGGATACTATATATGTTAACAGATACAAAAACAGATAATAATCCATTTCCATGACCTATAAATGACTTGCCTCTATTTTTCTCCTTAATGCCTTTATTCAGACTCTTCTCCTTCTCCCACCTTCTTCCCACATTGTATCCAGCAATTATAACCATTTTCTATGTTTCTATATCCTCTAATCTTTCAGTTTCAGCCATAAAGTGTGGACAGTCAGTATATATTAAGTAGAAGACATACAAACAAGCCTGGCTTGTTTCATTAAGCAGTAAATCTTCCATATTTGTTCACTTTCTATCGAAAGCCAGGGTCTTTTTTTTTTTTTTTTTTCTTTTCTTTTCTTTCTTTTTTTTATGGCTCAGTAGTATTCCATAAAGTATATATGCCACAGTTTTTCAATCCATTCATCTGTTCATGGGTATTTGAGTTGGTTCCATGTGTTAGCAATTGTGGCAAGCACTTTTCTAACTAACCATTCTTCTTTGGATAGATACCCAGGAGTGGAATTGCGGGATCATATGGTAGTTCTATTTGTAGATTTTTGAGGAATTTCCATATTGTTCTTCACAGTGGCTGGACCAATTTACATCTCCACCTGCCAGAACTTAACATTTTTTTTTAACTTAGTCATGCTGACTAGAGTTAGGTGGCATCTCATTGTGGTTTTAATCTGCATCTCCCTAATGATGAGGGATATTGAGAATTTCCTCACATGTATTTTCACTGTTCATATGTCTTCTTAGAGAGTTGGTTTTTTCATCTCGTTTTCCCATCTTTTAATTGAGTTGATCATTTTTGGAAGAGGGGGTAAAAAACTTGAGTTCTCTGTTTATTCTGGTAATCATTCCTTTATATAAAGTAGGTAAAAATAATTTCCCATGTGAAGCTTGTCAATTCACACTAATTACTGTGTCTTTTGCTGTGCAGAAATTTCTTAATCTGATGTAATACCATTTGTCTATTTTGGGGATTACTGACTGTGCTTTGAGAGTCTTATTTAAGAAGTCTTTGCTTACTCCAAAGGCTCCCAAGAGTTTTCCACCATCAGTTTTATAATTTGAGGTCTTATATTTAGATCTTGGATTCACTTTGAGTTGATTTTTGTCAATGGTGAGAGGTAAGGGTTCGGATTCATCTTTCTGCAGGTGGATACCCAGTTTTATCAGCACCATTTGCTAAAGAGGTTTTCCTTTTCCCACTAGATTGACTGGTACCCTTTTTCAAAAATCTGTTGGCTGTATGTTTTGAGGTTTATTTTTGAGGTCTCTATTCTGTTCCATTGGTTCACCTGTCTGCTTTTGTGCTAATACCATGCTGTTTTGATTATCACAGCTTCATAATATATTTTGTGGTCAGGGAGTGAGATGACTCTTACTTTGCTCTTATTGCACAGAATGGCTTTGGAAATATGGGTTCTTTTTCAAAAATCTGTTGGCTGTATGTTTTGAGGTTTATTTTTGAGGTCTCTATTCTGTTCCATTGGTTCACCTGTCTGCTTTTGTGCTAATACCATGCTGTTTTGATTATCACAGCTTCATAATATATTTTGTGGTCAGGGAGTGAGATGACTCTTACTTTGCTCTTATTGCACAGAATGGCTTTGGAAATATGGGTTCTTTTGTTATACGAGACAAATTCTGTGATTGTCTTTTCTTGATCTGCGAAGAATGTCTCTGGTACTTTGATTGGAATTGTATTAAATATGTAGATTATGTTGGGTAGAATTTCCATTTTGATCATATCAGTTCTTCCAATCAAGAAACAAAGGATGTGCATGCACTTTTTATTGTGTCATTTTCAGTTTCTTTTTTTTAGATTCCAATAGTTTTCCTGTGGAGGTCTTTGACTTCTTTAGTTAGATGCATTCCTAGTTATCTTATTCATTTTGTGTCTATAGTAAAAGGGATTCTTTTCTTCAGGGATACCTCATTCAACTTGTTTGTATATAGAAATGCTGTAGATTTTTAGATGTTGATTTTGTATCCTGAAACTTTATTATATTTATTTATTAGTTCCAGTCTTTTTTTGTGCATATCATTGGATCTTCTATGTATATAATCATGTCATTTGCAAATAGAGATAATTTCATCTCTTCTTTTCCTATTTGAATGCCTTTTTCTTCTCTTTTCTGATTGCATTGGTTAGGACTTCCAGTACTATATTGAAAAGGACTGAAGAAAGTGAGCATCCTTGTCTTGTACCAGTTTTTGGTGGAAAAGCTTTAAAGCATTTCCACATTCATAATGACATTAGCTATGGGTTTTATGTAGATAGCTTTTATTGTATTGAGGAATGATCCTTCTATGACGATTTTGATGATAGTCTTGATCATGAAGGGATGTTGTATCTTATCAAATGCTTTTTCTGCATCAATTGATATGATCATATGGTTTTTATCTTTCTTCTGTTAATATGGCATATTAAATTGTTTTCCATATGATGACCCACCCTTACCACTCTGTAATAAAGCTTAAGTGGCCGTGATATATAATCATTTCATATGTTGTTTGATATAATTTGATAGTATTTTGTTGAGAATTTTTGCATCTATATTCATCAGAGATATTGGTCTATAGTTTTTCTTTTGTATCCTGTCCTTATCTGTTTTAAGAATGAGGGTGGGAACCAGCAGTTAGCGTAATGGCTATGTCGCTGGACTCCCACGTAGTCGACCGCGGTTCGCGTCCCAGACCCGGTGGCTTAAAACTCACGCCGGGCGCATGTGCGTACGTGCCCAAGATCCCGAGAGGAGAATGGAGGAGAAGGGATTGAGGCGTGACCATCCCCCCTGGGGGGTGATTTCTCGCTTTCTGTCTCTATGTCTCTCTCTGTCTGTCTGGCGAGCGCACGCGCCCTATAGCGAAAAAACCTCTCCAAAAAAAAAAAAAAAAATAAGAATGAGGGTGATGGAGGCTCAATATAATGAATTTGGGAGTATTCCATCTTTTTGAAACTTTAGAAATAACTTAAGTAAAATTAAGGTTAAATATTATTTAAAGTTTTGTAGAATACAGAAATTAATCCATCAGGACAAGGTCTTTTCTTTGTTGGGAGGTTATTTATTAATGATTGCATCTCATTGCTTGTTATGTGACTATTCCAGTTTTCTATGTCCTCCTGAGTCAGTCTTGGTAGATTATATGTTTCCTGGAATTTGCTCATCTCATCCAGGTTTTCTTGTTTGTTGGTGTAGAGTCACTCATAGTATTCTCTAATGATGTTTTATATTTCTATTGTGTCTGTTGCTATATTGCCAACTTCATTGCAAAGTTGATTTGATTCTTTTCTCTCTTCTTTGTTAGTCTAGCTAGTGGTGTGTCAATTTTGTTTATCTTTTCAAAGAATCACGTTATGCTTTCATGTATTTTCTGTATAGTGAGTTTATTTTCTATTTCATTTATCTCTGCTCTAATCTTTATTATTTGTTTTCTCCTGGTGAATTTTGGAGTTCTTTGCTGTTTGTTTTTTTTTTCAATTTTCTGAGGCATTATGTTAGGATGTCTATTTGCCAACTTTACATCATTTTCTAATGTGCACTAATTGGTATGAACTTCCCTCTTTTTGACATTTTTTAAATTTCATTTTGTTTTATACATTCAATCACATTATTTAGCTTACAAAATGAATATTTCAACAGGTGAACATTTCTCCCTAGTCCAGTTGATAAACTATAAAATATCTTTAACAGAATACCACATTTCTGTGTCCCATTAATGCTTTGCCCCCCTATTTTTCTTCTTAATGTCCTTCCTCAGACCCTACTCTTTCGTACACACTATATCTGGTATTTACATCCATATACTGTGTTTCTATATCCTTTAGTCAATCAGTTTCAGTCATAGAGTGCAGACACTCAGTATATATTAAGTGGGGACGTGCAGTGTCTCTTGTTCATAGCCTGGCTTGCTTCACTCAGCAGTAAATTTTCCATATTCAACCACTTCCTGTCAAAAGCCAGGGTTTTGTTGTCTTTTGTGGATGAATAGTATTCCATAGAGTATATTTGCCATAGTTTTCCTGTCCATTAATCTGTTCGTGGGCATTTGGATTGGTTCCATGACTTAGCAATTGTGAATAGTGCCACAATCAACATTGATGTGCAAGCACTTTTCTGAGAATCTGAGGCCAGTTCCACAGTTGCGCTTTCAGCTCATGGCAGGGTCGTGGTCCTGCTGCAGGTTCTGCTGCAGGCTATTAGCTACCTTCTTGCTGAGGGCCATGTTAGATCATCCACCCCTGCTAGGGGAGTAGCTGGATGAGGAGGAGAGGTTTTTAAAGCCACCTTTAACTTTGAGAAATTTCAGTTTCTGTTCCTCGCTTTCAAAACCAGCAGTATTCCCCTGGTTAAACTGGGTTCTCATCCACTTCCTGTTTTCAGATGCTTCCATTTTGCTGGACTCATGATCGATTTCTTCTTGCAAGGTCTTTCTCCTCACCTGGTCTATGTTTGCCTCATCCATGTTGCCCTTCTTTTCCAACACCACCTCTAGGTCTGTGTCTGGTTCCTCCTCCCAAAGATCTCCTGCTGCCCACTCTCTTCTTCTTCCTTTTCAGAGCCAGTTCCTCAATGCCTTGCTGCTCCACATTTTCCTTGTACTTAATTTTCTTCTTGGCCAGGGCCTTCAGCTCATCTTCTATCAGGATGTACTCTGGAGCCTCAACCTTGACCAGCTTCTTTTTGCTAACTTTAATAGGACTGCTCTCCACAGACCTGGAGAGTTTTGAGTGATCCAGGACAGTGTCTCTTTCCTGGTGGGTTTTCTTCTTCTTCATCTTCCTGCTGTGTTGCTGGGGGCTCCCCTGCTTCTGTTTCTGCCCCAAGGCTGTCTGTTCCTCACCCTCCTTCCCCTCGGAGCAACTGTACACAGTATCCGCAGCCTCTCAGGACCAAGGGTCCTAGACTGAGAAGGCTGCACTGTCCTTGGCCTTTTTTTCTTTTCTTGTTTTTGTTTTTGTTTTTGTTTTCACCTTTGGTCTGGGGAGGTCTTTGTCCCTGAGCCATGGGACACAGCCAGAGATAACAAGGACTTCCTCTTTGTCTTCTTCTCCCCACTGTGGACCTCAGAGTGACCAAGGGACTGCTTCTTGGGGCTGGGTGACTTGTCTTCCCGTTGGACATGCAACCAGGTCTCAGATTCTGGGGGTTCCTCACTATGGGTGCTGTGGCCCTTCTTCTTTTTCTTGATTAGAGGCATCTCAGATGCCTGTTCTTGGGCCACATTCTTAGAGTAGGATGTGGTTCTTACAGGAAAACAGTCAGAGAAATAATTATCATTGTGTAAAACTGAGTATTGAGTCTCTGGTTCTATGACCACCTTCTTTTTATTTTCTTCTTCTTCATCGTCTTTGTCTTCGTCATCTTCTCTTCTTCTTCTTCTCTTCTCCTCCTTCTACTTCTTCTTTTTCTTTTCTGGAAGCCCAAGGCCAAGGTCTACTTTTTGGGTCTTGGTGATCATTTACGTAGGCCAGACTTCCTGCCTCCATGTGAAAGCCCTGAAATACAGTTCTAAAGTAAAAACAAATTGATTAAAAGTCAGACAACAGGTACAGTAGACTTTATGGTTGGGACCCATGGCTCATCGCCTCCCCCACTCACCCTTGGAATCTCAGGTGTGTTGCTTGGGACTTTGAGAGATCTTGTCCTCCTCCCCACCCCATTCCAACACCTGATTCAGCGGAGGACCTTGCCATACAGCAGGATACCTGTGGCCTGAATGCTTTATGGTTGAAACCCATGGCTCATCACCTCCCCAATTCACCTTTGGGCTCTCAGGTGTGTTTCTTGGCACTTTGAGATGATCTTGTGTCCCTACCCTTCCCATCCAGACACCCATTTCAGTGGAGGACCTTGTTGTAGGGAAGGCCACCTGCAACTGGAAAGATTTACTGTGGGGACCTGTGGCACATCCACATCCCACTCACCTTCAAACTCTCAGGAATTAAGGGTTTTCTGACTGCTGGGCATTCTCTTCTTTGCTCCTAAATTGAAGCTCAAGAGCTCGGTTTCAGGTGCACATGTTCTCTAGAAACATGGAGGACTTTGGGTCATGCAGGACCAGTGACAACAGTGCAAGGTGCTGGTGAGCAACAGGAAGGTAGAACAGAAGAGAGATCACCAATTGCCTACCGCCTCATACCTTTGAACACTCAAGGATACCTCAAAGAATTTAGGAAGGAAGGTATAGATCAACAGATGACTAGAAACTATTGTGGAGGCATAAGAAATGTGATCAATCAACAAAATGTCTCTCCCCCAGGGGAAAACATCAGTTCCTCATCATCCACAGACAACACAATGGAATTCATGGAAATGTCAGATAAACAATTCAGAATATTTATAGTGACAAAACTAAATGAGATGCAAGAGAAAAGAGACAACAAGCTCCAGGAAAGGAGGAAATTCTTTCATGATTTGAAATAAGAAATCAACACAATAAAAAGAATCAAATGAAATCACTAGAGATGAGGAATGTGATACAGGAAATGAAAACCTCCCTCGAAAATATTGAAAGTAGATTAGATCACACAGAAGATTGAATCTCGAATGTAGACGACAAAACCTCTGACCTAAAGAAAATTATAAGGAAGACTGAGAAATCAACCAAAAATATGAAGATAATATACAATAATAGATACTAATAAGTGCCCAAACATCTGGATAATTGGTATCTCAGAAGGGGAAGAAAATAATGACATTGATCATTTATTCCATAAAATCCTAGAAGAAAAATTTCCAAATCTGGAGAGAAATCAAATATTCAAACCTAAGAAATATATAGAACCCCAAATGGAATCAACCCAAGAAGATCTTCTCCAAGGAACATGATAGCCAGATTGGCCAAAACCACAAAGACAAGATACTAAAACTGTCAAGAGAGAAACATCAAGTTACTTACAAAGATTATCACATCAGGTTAATAATGAACCTTTCAACGGAAACAATACAGGCAAGAAAAGAATGGGGAATTACAGTCAAAGTATTAAATGAAAACCAATTTCAACCAAGAATACTATACCTGGCAAGATTATCTTTCATAGTGAATAGGAGCGGAGAAAGTGGGCACCCTTGTCTTGTTCCCATTTTTCCCATTCAGTATAATGTTAGCTGTAGGTTTTTCATAACTCGCTTTTATTATGCTAAGAAACGGTCCTTCTATGTCAATTTTACTGAGAGTCTTGATCATAAAGCCATGTTGTATTTTGTTTAATGCTTTTCCCTCATTGATTGAAATGATCATGTGGTTTGTTACCTTCTTTCTGTTAATATGGTGTACTACATTTATAGTTTTGCATATGTTGAACCACCCTTGCATCCCTGGAATAAAGCCTACCTGGTCGTGATAAATAACCTGTTTTATATGCTGTTGAATATGGTTAGCAAGTATCTTGTTGAGAATTTTCACATCTATATTCATCAGGGATATAGGTCTGTAGTTTTGCTTTTTTGTAGTATCCTTACCCGTTTTGGGAATGAGGGTTCTGGAGGCTTCATGGAATGAATTTGGAAGCATTCCTTCCTTTTGGATATTTAGAAACAGTGTGAGTAGAATAGGAGTTACCTCTTGTTTAAAAGTTTTGTAAAATTCGGCAGTGAAACCATCAGGACCTGGACTTTTCTTTGTTGGAAAGTAATTTATTACTAATTCAATTTCATTGCTTATTATAGGTCTATTCACGCTTTCTATTTCTTCCTGAGTCAATCTTGTACATTATATATGTCCAGGAATTTGTGCATCTCATTCAGGTTTTCTTCTTTGTTGGCATAGAGTTGCTCATAGTATCCTCTAATGATGTTTTGTATTTTATTTATACCTGTTGTAATGTTGCCTGATTCATTGCAAATTTGACTTATCTGGTTCCTTTCTCTCTTCTTAATTAGTCTGCCTAATGGTGTGTCAATCTTATTTGTCTTTTCAAAGAACCAGCTTTTGCTTTCATTTATTTTCTGTATAGTTTGCTTATTTTCTATTTCATTCATTTCTGCTCAAATCTTTTTTTATTTATTTTCTCCTGGCACTTTTTGGAATTTTTTGTTGTTCCTTTTCCAATTTCCTGAGGCATAATGTTAGGTTGTACTTTTGCCACCTTTCCATCTCTTTCTTGAGCACACTAATTGCTATGAACTTGCCTCTGATGACTGCTTTTGCAGTATCCCATAGATTATGGAAACTTGTGTACTCATTATCATTGGTTTCCATGAATCTTTTGATTCCTATCTTTTTTTTTTCTTTTCTTTTTTTATTTTTAATTTTCCATCCAAAATACACTGTGCATTGGTTCAATCAAGCACATCAACATACATGTTCTCAGCAAGTAATTTTCCAATTCTTACATCCTGCAT